>NW_013530507.1:1409688-1580583 GCF_000836235.2 Papilio xuthus
CGTATTGATAAGTCACATAGATGTGTAATGAGATGACTATTCCCAAACTATCCGTGCATTTGACTCCGTCAGCTAAATTAGAAAAAAACTTAATAAGTAGCCTATGTGTTCTTCCAGGCTAGGTTCTACATCTGTGACAATTTCATCAAGATCCGTTGAGCCGTTCCGGCTATACCTCTAACAAACATCCATCTAAACTTTTTCATTTATAATATTAGTAAGAATGGTATTATTTTACGATGCAAATAATATAATGTTATGTTAGGCGATTCGTTGCTCGTTTGCCACCTTCTCCTATATAAAAAAAAAGAAAACTTTATGGTTCTATACGATAAGACGAATTAAAACCAGAAGTTGTAAATCAATAAAATCTAGGTACTCTCACTGAAATACGATGCTACATTAAGATTAAACACAACAGTACTACGATATACAAAATAACATCAAAGGTAACCTGGCAATATAAAACGAGGGATGAATTATTCAATCCATTACATGTATTGCTTCGTAAAATTTTGATACGTTTGGTTTATTGAATTGTATTGTAACTAAAACAAATGAATTTGCGCCAACAATATAGGCCAAGAGTTTAGCAAAGCGAGTTGTTAGTTTAATATATTGATTCACGAAAGTTTAATTTATTTAACACGTTAGCTGCCATGTCGGACTATATGTCCGACAAGCTAATGTTTCAATCAGGCCATGTCGGACTATATGTCCGACAAGCCATACTTCCATTCAACACCTCACTGTGGATTTATAATCGAATTGTTGTATACAGCGTGACCCGCAAGGCCCCATTCAAATGGTTTTGGACAAAATTAAAAAAAAAAATGCTTTTCGAAAAATCATTCTGGCAGCTGCCGTGTTAATAGTAATCATCAGTTATCTCATTTTTTATAAATAACTATTGTTAGAAATAAAATCCGGAAATGAACCAGTGTATTGGCTCAACACTAGCCTTATTAAAAGGTCGACGTTTGTGTCCTCTCAGATTCATTCTGACACTAGACTTTGTAACGAAAGCACGTCATTCGCGCCATAGGATTGTAATTAATAATGTTTAAAACTATTTACATGACTAGTATTTTGTTAATTGTGGAAGGAAAAATGTATACGAATGCGAAATATGTTGTGGCATCAGCCAGAATAAAATTTCAAGTTTGTCGAAAGTTTACAAGTTGGTTTTCAAATATCGTATTTTACTTTTGACAATTTACAATTTGGTTTAATAACGAGGAAAACTAATTTCCATGTATTCCAAAAGAATGTCTGAATTATTTCCTGAGGACATAGATAATAAATTAGATTTATATTATCTACGTCTAGATAAGAAATGAGTAAACTGAGGTGTAAAATAGATATCTTCAAAAGATAATATAATTTTCGAGAATTAAATGGATGATGCAAATATTAATATGACTAATTTTATTAGCTTTAAAATTTACAATATCTTTAACCACGTTCCTTTGATAGACTTCAGTAATTTGATTAAGGTAGGCCTATAACATAACTGGTTAAAAACCATTTATCGGCAATGAACATGAATACATTGTATCGAAATCTACAAAGTATTTTCTATACTATTGCTAAAATATTGCTATGCGTCAAAGGACTTAGACTATGAAACATCTCTGGGCATGGTCGTTATTTTTCTAAAAAAAAAAATAACATAAAGAAAATGTTGCTATGCTGGCCTTATCTCAGATACACGCACGCATATCAACATAAATGTCAATGAGTGCGTGAACGTCTTGTTATGACGGATTTCGAATGCCACACGCCACTTTTATAGGCCGTACTATACACTGCATCTTTCATACATACATACATACAACTTGTAGATATCAGTTAAGAGAAATCGAGTACTGATTAATAATAACTTATCACTATATTATTAAGATAATAATAGTTTGAAAACTTGACTATAGTTTCTGTGTTATAGTGTTTGAATTAATTATTTTGAAATGCTTTAAATAATTGAAACTTTAGACCATTTATGAAAGGATTTGACGAGATACATACTTCACAAAATTGATCGTTTCTTACGTTTAATTGGAACTATGCAATTATGTATTTTAAATTAATATTATTTATTTCACAGTCTATAACTATGTGTTCTATTAAATATTTCGGCTTTTACATTGAGTTCATATTTTTATGTATTTAACAATGGACATTGTGCCATTAAAATCTTTTACGACAAATCTCTATATATCTCGTGGACACGTATATTAAAATCAGTGGTCGGGTGGTGTTGAACATTTCCTATGTAAATTCTTCTCGTTACAGCTTGTTAGAGAACACGCTAACCGGCGAGCGTGTTTACACATCTTATCACGTCGTTTGCACCCTATTAGTTTGTATTCACGCTTCAGGACACGACCTCTTTTTACTTATTTTTACACGAGACTGGTGAATTTTGTTTTTAAAAAGTAACCAATATTTTTCCCATGTATGGTTGTGGACAGTGTTGCCACTGTCTTTGTTTTTTCCAAGGAGAATGAGAGTGATGACAATATGTTTTAGTACATGATTTTCGGCAGTGGAAACTCACTGTTTTAAGTGCACATAAATATGTATCGGTGTGCGGTATGCGGTGCACGGTCGACCCGCGACCCCGCACTCAAGGCTACTACTTGCAACGTTAATTAAATTATAACTGTTATAATGCACTATTAAACTGGTTAATTTTAAAGCTTCAGTATTAACCAGTTACCAGCTAGATGGCATTAAGTTTCTTGTTTGGAATTAAATATATGTCCATGAGCGTCGATGATCACCTCGGCGTCGACGATGTCGATTTTTCATTTGTTTTTTGCATTACCTGTAGGGTTTGAATCATTTCCTACAATTCCGTTACCGTTTTAGATTTGCGGTAAAAGCTAAGTACGTGAAGTTAATTCTACTTCACAATGTTAAATGTATTCCTTATATACGTTGCTCTAAAGTTGAAAAGTAAATTATGATATTATAAACAGCAGTCTATAATTGGATGAAAGACGAACAGAAACTTTACCCCTTTCTTCCTGTACAAGTCTGAATATTGCATTTACGCACGTAATGTTGCAATGTTTTTGTATAATTTTGTTTTGCCGACATTACTTTGCTGATGTTTTATGTTGGGCACGTAATTTGCGCATTATGTTGGCGAATCGCGGAGGTCGTATGTCTTTCGTAAGTATTGATTTTTTATGTTGTTGATTTGCGATACTACTTTGTATTCAGCCAGGATGGTATGTTGGATATGTTTAGTTTTAATTTAATTTTAAAGGAATTAAACGTTTGAATACTAAACTGGCAACGAATTTATTCTTTTTTTTTAAATATAATAAGGTTGTAAAACGAGGAAGCGGCCATTCTTAAACTGATTTTGGTATTCTTACAGAAAAAACGAATAATATGTTGAAAAGCGTTTAAAATGTGCGGCTTTTATTAATTGCAATAATATGTTAATTCCACGATTTACTTAATTTTAATTGCAAAAATGAACGAATCATTAATATTAGCGTAGCCGTTGTCTGATTTTGACAAATAAAATATCTTTCAGTCTTCCTTGGAATGTGACAGTTTATTTTTTTAAATTGTTTATTGCTTATTGTTTAGATGGTGTTAACGGAATGGATACGTCTTCGGGACTACAAGGGCGGTAGATCCCGCAACGTCCTGGGTCGAGAGCTACCAGCTTGGCTTTGGGAGGTGTACAAAGTTGTGGGCGTGTTCCTCTTCGGTTGTGCTTGCCAGCAGCTGACAACAGATGTCGCTAAATACACCATCGGCAGGTTGAGACCGCATTTCTTTACTGTGAGTATTTTTTAATTTTTGTTTAATGGCGTCACATGAGATTAACGCAACTTCATAGAAGTTAATTTAAAACAAAAAAAAATATTATTGTTTCTGAATTTTCTTGTATAAAATGGTCTAATACATTATACCTATTATAGTGTACTAGGGTTTCTCGTGTAACATGGTGCAATGCATAGTATATGGTGTATAATCTGTGCGGTTTAAGCACGTTTTAAACAGGTCGGATTAACGAATTAACAACCATTGCAAGAATTCCCACAGTCGACTGAGTTAATTACTGAAAGTTAGCAATTTATAAGCTGCTATTAATTACTTTGATTAACCGTGAGTCTCTGAGACCAAAATCCTCGAACATACTGTTATCTCTGTTCTGTCAAAGATGTTTTATACAGAGATCTGGTTCTCGGAAACAAACAGTAAGTGCTTTAGTAGCTAATTTAGGACATCAAATGCGAAAACGTTTGTACGGTTTTGTACCGTTTTGTACGGCTTCTAATCGAATTCAAACACGAATTAATTTAGTTGTTTTATTAGTATAAACCTAATTATATTTCTAATACATAGAAAAATATATATTTTTTTTATTTCAACACTTCAATAGACTCGACATTGCTTTCGCGATTTAGCAATAAGTCGTGTAAAGTATTTGCAATTCCGTGAAGGAAACGAGCTATAAATGCGAGAGACGATTACACGATTATGAAATGTTATT
This sequence comes from Papilio xuthus, assembly GCF_000836235.2. Taxonomy (NCBI): domain Eukaryota; kingdom Metazoa; phylum Arthropoda; class Insecta; order Lepidoptera; family Papilionidae; genus Papilio; species Papilio xuthus. Next base: position 1,414,208 of record NW_013530507.1, read on the forward strand.
TCATTTATAGCATGCGATAATCTACATTGAAATGTTACAATCGAATAGATCTTGATAAGTAGATTTAACTGCGTTATAATTTTACAATACAAACATACAGATTTAAGTTTTAAAATAAAAAATACATTTAACAGTGGTAGAGCCCGCTTTAACATCTTCACACGAATTGGCCCGGCTCGCCGTGAAATACCACGACCACATAGAAGACAGGCGTGAAGTGGAAGCAATTCCGCGTTTCGTCTGATGAGTGTGCGTCCCGGAGGCCTAATTTAGTCGCTATTTCAGTGATTTCAGGTGGCCGCTCGCTCGTTTGCCACCTTATAATATTAAAAAAAAGCATTAAGTAGTATCTGGGGGGCTAGACAAAGTGCATTCGCTGCGAAGCGATTCCATAACGAACTTCAAAATTGTATGTTACAATAACTTTCGATAAGTCACGTGATCGTCACGCGTCAGTTTCATACAATTTTGAAGTTCGCTATGGAATCGCCGCGAACCGACTTTGTCTAGCCCCCTGGTCGGACATACCTAATAAAAGTCTTATCTCGATGAATTTATTAAAGTCAATCTGGGTGGGCATGACGGGCAAAAAATACTTAAAATTCAATATAGTACTTGTATTTTATGTCTATTATTCGTAGTTGCTTAAAGAATATTAAATTAGTAGCCAATATATTGTCGCTTACGGATAATAAACTATTTATAATTAATACTCCTGTCTACAAGCAAGCTAGGAGACATCGTAAACAGCATTATTGTAATCATTTATTTATCCTATTAGCATTCCGGTCACAGTCTTCAAGCTGTTGCATAAATTTTCTTTACAAGTGCCTCATTCATAAAGACGGACTGCTCTAGCTATAGACTACAACGAAAATCTTACTAATATTATAAATGCGAATGTTTAAATGGATGTTTGTTTGAAGGCATCACCAGAACTGCGCAATAGATCTTGATGAAATTTGGCACACATATAAAACATAGCCTAGAACAGTGGTTCCCAAACTTATTTTATCTACTGCCCACTTTGAGAATAAATATTTTTTTAGCGCCCCCATATTTTCACATATTTAAAAACCACTATAACTTCAAATTAATTTATTTAATTATTGTAACCTATATATGTATATAAACGGAGAATTCTAAACGAAACTTTTACTATCACCCGCAACTTGGACTGCTGCGCCCACAAGGGGGCGGTATCGCCCACTTTGGGAAAGACTGGCCTAGAAGATCACATAGGCTACTAATTATGTTTTATTTTAATATCGCGCGGATGGAGTCGCGGGCGATACCTAGCATAACCTCTAATCAATGTGTTCGAAAATAAACCAGGGACTAGACTAAACCATCACGCGACTTAGGCGAATGTTTTTTTACAATATTGACAATTTGTTTGGCAAATATTTGACCAAATGTTTGTATAACATGATGTATTGATTAAAGATTTCGTGTTAATCAAAATGAAACACTAACCTATTTACTTATTATTTGTATATATGTTATTGTTGATCGTTTATATAAAGATACGCCTCGTTATAAGGCAAACCAATCTATGTATATAAAAGAAAGTCGTGTTAGTTACACTATTTATAACCCAAAAACGGCTTTACAGATGTGGCTGAAAATTGGTGAGGAGGTAGCTTAGAGCCAGGAGACGGACATAGGATACTATTTAATCATTTTTTTTTCGAATTTATGCCTTGAAGAGCTACTTTTTATTTAACTTACTAATATTATAAATGCGAATGTTTAGATGGATGTGATGTGAATGGATGGATGGGTGGGGTACACTAATTAAGTTTTTTATATATCCACGCGGACAGAGTCGCGGGCGCAGCTAGTTATTTATAATAAGAAGACAACTTGCAAGAAATATAATTTTATTAATGCTTTAGTAATTGCGAGTGTAAATTCTTTCTTTAAACATTGACGTAATTGTTCTTAATTGCCTAGCAGTAAGTGCACATTGTAAAAAATAGTCTAGCCAGTTATTTTCTTTGCAATGTTTTTCTATCCTTTATTTTGATTTTAATTTCGAAATGAATTAAAAGTGACTTTTATTGAAACTTTACAGAATATTTTTGTGATTATATTTATTTCGCATCTACAATTTTATGACGGAACTTCCCTAATCTCGTCTATAATTTGTAGTGGATTTTATCGTCGGAAATCGCGGCTCGCCACTTGGATAGTAAATACTGAATTATAATAGATTTTTTTTATGTTTTAAGGATATTGTAAGTAATAATATCGCTGTAAATAATTTACTACATGTTAATATTTTCCGTTTTTTTTAAATTTAGGTTACATAGTTCAATAGCATAGAGAAAAATCAAAAATATTTTAATAGAATTTAAATTGTAATTTTCTATAAGTTGATGCTTAATGCGTATAGAAATAATTTAGACTGAACAATCGTTACAAATTGAAAATTTAAATTCATCTTCTGTAAATATACCTTTGTTAAAAGTTTTATCAAAACTAGTAGCAGATTATAAAGTCATATACATTTAAATAAACAAAAAATAAATAAAAAACAGTTCTGTTTAATATTACAGGGCCTTTTTAGCATATTGTATTGACGAGATTCCAGCGTGGTCGAGGTGTTTCAACTCTAACAATACACCCTCAGGGCCCTGTAGAGACAGCGAGCGCTGGTCTCTACCATTACTCTGTCAATCAATCCTCTTTCAGTGCTCCGTCCCCTTTGAGCTCACGCGTCGCGTACAAAGATTCCCGCAGTCCTTTTCATAGCACGAACACCCTAAAGCCCGAGGATATACCGGTTTAAAATTTCATTAACGCTTGTTCGTTTTAAGTGGTCGTTAATGTTGCTCTTGCGCGGATTATTAACTTATGTATTGTTACATGTATAATATTTTCTTATGTACTATATAATATATATTATACAATTGTACGTTAAAAAAAACTTTGTTATAATGACAGAAGTTAAATTTATCATCAGACTGACATATGCCAAAACAAATCGCTCTTGCCTTTCTTTTGTGAGCCGGTTACATGTTACGTATAATCAATTCGTCATAACCTTGGCTTGGAAATGGAATTTTAATGATACTGTGACGGTAAACTTTTATTCATGAAATAAATTATATATAGCAACGAAATCGCAAAATTTCACTGAGTTACTATGTCGTAGTGACCTCGGTTATCGACTAGATAATATAGAGTACACCTACAACGTTTTTAAAGATTTTAACTCTATGGTTTTAATTGCCTCTATAATTACTTTACATTATTATATTCACAAGTTTAAACAATATAACTATATCCTCAATAGTGTTGTTCTTAAATAGAGTAACGAATCACAGGCTATGTATATATTTACAGATAATAGATATATTTTTTTATATAATAAGGTGGCAAACAAGCAAGCGACCACCCGAAACCGCTGAAATAGCGCAGTGACCGTTGCCCATAGACATACGCAATTGCATATGCGTTGCCTACCTTTGTAGCCTATGTGTTCTTGCAAACTATGCTCTAAACCAATGGCAATATTCAGCGAGATCCGCTTAACCGTTCTATAGATTGCAATAACAAACATACATTCGTCCAACTGTCGTATTTACGATGTTAGTAAAATTCATTCTCTTTGTTATATATGATTTTGTTTTCCAGATCAGATGATAACTTCTTTGCAACTACTCAAATTAAAATATGCTGGTGGAAGCAGTTATTTACTGTTATTTTTACTGGTACGCCGACACTGTTTACCTTTCGCTAGGCCTTCGACCCTTCACCACGAACGTAAACAGCCGGCTCCCTCATAAAACTCTATCGCTAACCGTAATAATGTAACAAATGGACTTGTTTGTTGTTTTTAGTGTTAGTTCGAACGTTTGTTTTCTCAGCTAAAAGTTTCTTAAACAATTGCTTAGTGTAATTTTTTTATAATAAAGGAAACACTAAGTAGTGGTACACCGATAGATTGATTTGGAAGACGAAAATCAAGGACAAGGAGATGATGACTAAATCAACACTAAGAGACTACCTCAGTGCCCACTTAATGACTCTGAGTGCGGAAGTTAGACTGATTAAATATTTTTTTTTTATTATGCGGCATAGGTATGCATATGTTTCTAATATTAGAATTGAGAATGTTTAGATGGATGGATGGATGTTTGAAGGTATCTCTAGAATGGCATACATGTAGAACAAAGTATAGAAGAACACACTAGGGTACTACTTATTTTTTTTTAATTTTGCGAGGACGGAGTCGAGGGCGACAGCTAGATTTAAATAAGTGTATGTTATGATTATTGCAGTGTAGCTTTCACTTGTTTTTATTCAAGGAAAATGGAAAATATTGCTTTTGAATGAGTTGAATTAACTAAACTCAACTTATCGTTCACTAAAGTTCACCAACCGATTAGCTTTTGACACTAAATGAAGGCAGTTGTATCGTAGTGCTGGAATGATCAATCAATGTTACGCCGAGATATTGCGACGAGAAAAAAGATAAATGGAGCAAGACATTGATAAGAAATACATTCAGTTTGATGAGCGTCGGTGGCTCAGGGGTTAAAGCACTTGACTTGTAATCTGCTGGTCCCGGGTTCGAATCCCGCCATGTACCAATGTGTATTTCGATTTTCGATTTACATATGTACATTTATCCGACGTTCTTACGGTGAAGGAAAACATCGTGATGCAACCTACACATATCTGCGAAGAAATTTAAAGATTTGTGTCAAGTCAACCAACTCACATTGGGCCAGCGTGGTTGACTATGGCCTAATCACCCCTAACTTAGGGTAGTCTCCGAGCCCCTCGGTGGGGACGTATAGTGAGCTGATGAAGACATTCAGTTTTAGTTCCAGTATATATTAACTTGTTTGAATATTGTTGACAATGCATACTGTATTCGCTTTTTGTTTCCGACTAACTATTATATTATATATTTATAAAATAGGTTGAAACAATAATAATTTAGTTAGAATTAATGTTATTAAGGTATTACTAGTTTTCTTTTTTACGACGTAAGCCAAGACTTGGTGTAAAGTATGTCAAAGGAGCGCGATACAGTAATGGTCTGGTTGTGTTCGGTTGAATGCTCCAGCATAATTGCATTAACCCCAATTATCTAATAACTTATAATTGAGTGAGACGTGAAATTTATTAGTGTATGATATTTTTCATTATTAAAATTATACAGTATTCATAACATTGATATATTTTTATTGTAAATAGACAAACATTATTTCTAGAAGCACTCTGGTTACGGTAGTTTTTGATAAGAAGCAGGAAATAATTGTTCATTTCTTTGGTTGTGAAACAGACTGCATACTCTCTCTCTCTCTCCCTAGCATCCCACAAGGTGGTGGGGTCAGCTTTCCCAATCCTTCTCTTCCACTTCGCTCTGTCCATGACATCATCTAACAGTTGTAAAAAAATTGTGTTTTTATTTAATGATAATTGTATTTTGGTACCGTGATAAGATGTTTACATATTTAAAACCTTGTAAAAAAAATTATAAAAACAAATTTATCTCTTCCGCAACAATAAATAAATAAAAACGTTTAAGTTTTAATTGAATTTACGATGAAAATTTTATTAATTGACTAGGGTCGACTTAAAGAAATATAAAAGCTTAACTCAATCCGACTGTCCAAACAAGGTTGTGAAATGCATCTGATTAATGATTGGGAATGAGATGATGGGCGCTAAAATGTTGCTTCCGAGTGGCGACAGAGTATTGCGTGTCGTAACAGCTTTACGCTGCCACATAAATCTGTTGAGATAGTCTATTTATCCGCGATGATAGGCAGTAAAATGTTGCTTCGGAATCTGATGACACAACTGCGCGCTTGGGTCAGTTTACTTTGGACACATTCAAACAATAAATCCATAGACGCTGCCCATTTATTTAAATCCATGTCTATATTTACGTCAAGATGTCGTTACGGTTGTAAGAGACAGTTCGTGCTTGGGTGGTTCGTCAACGTTTTTTATTACTTATTGCTCTTTTATGTTATAGTTATTTATCGAGCAATCTTAATCAATTCTGTAGTTACAAATGAGATCTTCATTTGCAAATTTGTAAAATATTTTACCTCATACATTTAAAAGAAAGGGTTTGATAGTATGAGATGTCAAAAAAGAATTATGAGCAGCGAACAAAAAGCAACATTTTAGTACATATTGTGTGACGACGAATCGCAGCCCTTGCGTTTCCACATTAAGTGTGGCCAGCCGGTATTAATAACGTGCGGCGACATGCACCGCCGACACTGACACCGACACTGACGACGACGCCTTGTAATTTTGACATGCCCGTACATTTGCCGCACTTATGACACGACACGCTGCACTTACTTTTGTACTTTTTGACTGTTTTATTGCTCACCGTTATTTATGATCGGTAAAGAGAACAAAAAATACAAACGATTGAGACGAGTTTTATTATGCTTATGTTTTGCATTAGCTTCAAAGAGGAGTGAAAGCTAAAGTTAGTTAGAGCGTGTATAAAAATATATAGCTGTCTCAGTTTTCTTCAAGCAAATGACAGTGGAGACAATGTTTTATACAAGTATTTCTGTAGTAGATTGTGTAATTGGTGACACTTTCTTGTCATTCCTTAATTTCTTTCGCTAAAAGCTTTTAAGTCTAATGGTACGGTCAGGTCTAATGACTTCTACGATAACTTATCATAGATTAAGAATTAAATTAAGTTCAAGAATCCATTTATACCAAACTGTTCTACGTTTCCTACACGATCCGTCATTCCTTTTAAAAGAAGTTGCGTACATGTAAATAACAACGAAGTAATGGTTGTTATTCTTCTTATCCTGTTCATCATTTTGATAGACGCTGCTTTGTTTCTTAATTCTTTTGACTCTTTGTGCCCAGTCCTTTTCTATCCATTGTTTAAGATCTAAAACTGCCTCTGCTTCATTTTTTTCTAAGATAAGATTAGAGAAACATAGTTGGTGCTTGTATGTGATAAATCTCTTAACTGTTTGCATTTTTAAAGTCACGCTTCATTATTAAAGATTCCATACTTGACTAACATCACGTATGCCATCTATAGAAACTGTTTTAAATTGTATCACGTTTGATCTATATTTTTAAATGAGATTATAGTACGTGATAGGTAAGATAAAACAATGTTGAAGTGAATACTGATAACGCGATCGCTAAAACGGGATTAGAATTGTGTTGGATTTCAAAAACTAAGTTACTTATGTTTCGACTCCTAATTCGGTTACTTGGTGACATAATACATACATAGTAGTTTCAGATTTTCGGTTCACAATTTAACATTTTAATTCTAATTTAATCTAGACTAGTATAGTATAATAATCCTAACATTATTGTGACTTCAGTTACCAAAAAAATATCGGTAAAGTCCTCCGATATACTCTGGTATTCCACCCGTGTGCATATAAGATTTTACATCCCAAATTACGTTCAATTTTATTTAAGTTTATAAATTCATGTAGTTGCATTGTCATCGTATGACCTCAACAATGCTTGTCACAGTTGATTGAAAGCTGTATGAAGCTGACAGGATGAAGACTGTATTGCATTGTTTGGGAAATTGCACGCCGGGGATTTGAATAAATAACATTCTCTGGATTGTTTACGTTTAGATTATTGACCTTAACAATTGTTTTAAAACCTCCAAGGCGATTATTATCTAGATTACTAACAAATGATGTAACTTTAACTAATCGGGAATAAAAAAACCTGAAAATGAAAAAGAAAACTCCTACAGATATTATTGTTTCGCTTTGTCACTTTTCAATAACAAAGTTCGAAATAATAAAATAAGTACAGCAGTCAAATGGAAAGATTTATAGTAGTAAAATAAATTAGAATCTGAAGCAAAATATGAGCAGTACAAGCAGTTAGCTAAAACGGTAGCAAAAAGAGTGGTGTATAGAGCGCCGGTTGGGCGGCCGCGCGTGACGCCGGCGCCGGCGATATGACTCAAAGGTGGCCGCGATATTTTGCTGCCATTTATCGTTGTCTTAATGTCCCACTACATTACCTTATACTCTACGAAAACGTTTAGCTTTTAAAATTAAATAACATTTGTATTAAATAAAGAATATATGAACTTAAATATGAGTGCGCAGAGTAAATTGGTTGCGAAACGGATGGTCAAAAAAGCAAATGATTCAAAAAAGATAAAGTATTCCTAATATTATATTTTAAAAGAAGGACTGATGAATATGAAGTCTTTAGTTTTTTTTATATATCATATCAAATTTTATAAGTAATCCTTTTCGTTTATGTCAGGACAATAAATAATTCTCAAATGTAGTGAGTTGCTGCTAATTTATAATGCTGTTCATCATTTTTATCGTAAGATCTCGACGTGACCGGATATATCATTGTCATTAAAATCCTTAAGGAGTTGTATTTTGGTATTTTTATCACGCGCTCCATTGTCATTTCGCATCATTTGGTAAAAGCAAACGGTTTCAAGAGGATTAATAAACTTTAGACAATTTAATGGTTTATTTCATATCAATAAAGTCTATTTTGAATTGAATTTATTATTTCGTAAAACTTCTATGTTGATTTTAGCACCAAGTATCTTTTGAATTCGATTTTCTATAGCCTTAGGTTCTTCGTGAGTATTATTTTCGCAAGATTCTGTTTCTTTTTCTTTCTATTTGTATTCCTTTATAGCTTTAAATGATGTAGCGTTTCTTGATCGGTATTGTCTAGTCACGCAGAGATGTTTTTTGATCTCTGCGGTCTTTAAGCGAAATGATTCGCTATAAAGATATTATTGATCATTGGATGAATTGTACTTTTAAAATTAATAACCTTCGTGATTATTGTTTGTTCTTTTTGTAGAGATTATTTTTTTATACTTTTAATTAATAAAGTTACGTTCATAGAAATAAAAAATGATAATTTGGTATTAACGATGTTTAAATTTAAGGTATACGAAAGAATTTACTTCTATGTTACTGTTAAGAGTAGTTTTCTGAAAAGCGGATGACGATTCTCCGTTTATCCGAATTAGGTTAAAAGGCGACATCAAACTAAATACAGCCAAAACGACAGAATGCATCGCCATAACGTCACTCGTCGTTGCAACTTCATTTCCCAAGCGGATGCGGATATTAAATAAGTAAATTAATCTTCATTTAGATGCAACGTCGAAACTGTAAATTTAATGGGGACATCACAGGGTGTGATGAAATTAATATATTTATGAAGATTTAAAAGATTTATATCTTTCATTATTGCATTAAAAAATCCACCGGCACACTCAAATACTTCGTAGAGGGACTCCCTAATACTAAAAACTTTAGTAACGTATGCGTTATGTAATGACTTACCATTAAATTGTAGTATGTGCTTATAGAAGACTTTTAATTATAGCGTTTTAGCGGTCATAAATTTTTTATAGTCACTTTAGAAACCATTATGAATGAAGCACAAAGTGTGACTGCAATTGCAGTTAATAGTGTCCATTAACATTTAGCTGGTCGTAAATAATATAGACAGTATTTTTGTTACCTTCGTTACTACAACACGACTTGTAGAATACGATCTGATGCTCGTCATAGAAATATTATAATCAGACTCAGTTGTATTTCTATCACTTTTTCGTGTATGCTTTTACTAAGTAACTTAACTTTTTCTAAAATTTGTGGTCATGACGCTTACGTTATAACAATCTTCGTCTCTACAATTTGTATTTTGTGAATAAACAGGACATGACTCCAGTTAATCCAATTGTCTTAAATACGCTTTTTAATATTTTATTAATGGTCAACATTCTTCGCCCTGAATATTAAAATCTGTTAGTCAGATTTTTTGGTCATAGACTTAAAATCATGTTTTTAAAATGTGTTCAATGTACTTGAACGGAAGGTTGAATCTTACAATTACAAGATACTGTACTCGATTCCTGGTAAAGGTCAAGAGCGTTTACATTCCTGTTATTACTTAAAAAAAATGAGCATCTGGCCTTTGATAAGCTGTATCATTTCCACGTTCTTATTGCTATATTTTTTACTGTTGTTTATTCTATTTAGGGCATTGTATCTAAGGACACGTTAAGTGTTATGTTAGTGTTGATAAAACTCGTCTTAAAACAAAGCCATATAAATCTGCTGCAAATTCTAAAGTGGTCTCAATATAAAATCTTAATTATTAAAATTGTTCTTATATTGTTGTGGCGTATTAATGGCGATATAAATATTCTAACATCTGCTGTTAAAATAAATTCAATTTGATCAATGTTAAATCATTGGGCATTTTTATTTATTGGATATAATCACAGGATAGCATCGGGTCATCGTTCTTTCGTTTTATATTTATTGTGGGGGCTGCATTAGCGGCGCGTTTTAACTGTCAATTAACGCTATCTATGTGACGATTGTCACTGCACCAAGTAACAAGCTGTGCAATGACAAATTAATAGTATCATGATCGATTAATATTGTATGCACGCATTCTAATAAGTAAAAACTCTTTATTTGACGATATTCTGTCATTTTACAAGTTTTATATCGTCACGATATTTATGTACAATTGCTTCAGTCGCTGCCGCTAATGCCTAAAGGCATATATCTTTGTGACATTGGTTTGTAATTGAATCGAATAGATGAAGTAGAGAGCGTCGCTCATTTGAATATTCTTGTACAAACGCAATGTGTGTTACGAAATTCACTAACAAGATATTTAATGCGGCTTAAGAATGGAAATGTGACATGCAATGCCCATGTTTTATGTATACATTTGAGGCAATGGAACGGTTGACACTACTCCCGCGTTTGATATATGCGCATACGTTCAGTCAACTGTAACTTGTTTTGTTTGTACATAACGTCATGTGATTATATGATCTCCGAACCTGTATTTTACTTCTTACTTACTATCTGTCTCTATTACCAAAAGTGTAAGTCGTTATTGCCCTTCTAATATGGGTGTTCCACAAGGATCAGTACTTTGTCCGGACTATTTATGGTTGACATTAATGAACGCCCCATGTTTATGCAGTTCTGGAGTTAATATTGTTTTTGATTTATGGTGTATTTTATAAGCGTAATACGTGTAAACATCAAAGCACAATTATCCATTTCAGTTGTTCTGATTTCAGGACTTTTAAGCCCCAAATATGTTCAATAAAGTAGGTACTTATAATTAGTAGAGCTATGACGAAAATTCGTGCGAGATATTATAATTAAAATTTATACATTTAAAGATATAATATATTATATGTCTACTTAAAGTTACTAAGGTACCATATTTCGCCAATGTCACGTGCAATGTATATACGGTTCATGCCGTATCAAGACAGTCTCGAGGTCGCCTATCTATCGGCTGAGCTCATTAAAACGTCTGATATTGATAAATAACTGTAATTTAATTTATAACAGATTTCAATTACGGTACATTGCGATACAGAAGTATCAATGTTAGTTGTGAGGTTAAATTCAATTTATTTATTTAACAAATTTACATAAAAATAAGGTCAACATGTGACACTGGTAGTACTTTGATCAAAAAATATTTTTCTAAGACATGTTGACAAATACCTTACGTAACATCTGTTCAAAATCCTGCAAGCAAGACTGATTCTTCATAATTCTAAATAATTTGTGTCTCTATAAGTTCTATATATATCAATATCTGAAATTCATGTTTATTATTCATCTCTACTATCTTAAGGTCAGTGTGTGGCCTCTGTTCAAGCAATCTGTTTTAATACCTGCCTTTCCAGATAATGTCATCAAAGCCCCTATTGGGCAACGTCTCATTGCATAAGGTTCAAATCAAAACTTTGTCTCTATAGCTTTATCTTGTTTATTATACGGTATTCTGGCATCCTGACCATTTCCAGATGTAATTTTAATTTTTTTTTTATTTTAGCGTGGAAAGAACTAAAACCGTTTTAAATCTAATTTAGAAAGATAAAATGTATAGACGGTATTTTTCGCTATCTTAATTTTTTTTAAAGGTAATTTCTAGGTAATACAAAATGCGTTATTTGAAATTGCGCACTGAGGCACCAGTATTCAGAAATGCCTACGATACTATTTTTGTCTAAGCGTATAGAGTTAAAATGAGTGAAAACTAAATGAAAGCTCATGTTGTGTAGTGGCACATATTATTTTAGTATTGTATTTTATTGGGCAACTGCAGGCAGTTTTATGGCTAGTTCTGGCCTCGTGCCTACCGTGTCATATTTGTTCGCAACTTTGTACTTCTTGTCATTGTAGATTCAAACGCAATGAGAATTTAAGTGAAGTGTAAAGACACTGCAAATGTTTGTGTTAAAGTGACACCATTTTTAGAATATAAAATCTTTCGTTTAAAAATGAAACTCAAATGACTTTTATTTATATGGTCAATGTAAAAAGCTGGGTGGCATATCAAACTCGATTACGATAATCTTTTGACCTGACTTGACAATTGTGGGTGATATAAAAATCTTCAGTATTAGATAACATGTAAATAACTAGTGGAACATATAAATATTTTTGAATATATCATACTAGCTGTAGCCCGCGACTCCGTCCGCGTGGAATAGAAAATAATTTAATTAGTTCCCGGCAATTATTCTAATTTTTCTCACCTTTTAAACCTTCCCAAGACCTCCAAGAACATTTCAAGACCAAGATAAGATAAATCCGTGCAGCCGTTTTCGAGGTTTAGCGAGACTAACGAACAGCAATTGATTTTTATATATGTAGATTATATTATATTCTATTTTCAACTTTTAAAACATCAAATGCATTGTAATTACTATGTTTATACGAAAGGCAAACTTCTTATTAGTAATGTAAAGTGCATCTTCACAAGAACTTCTGATGCATTCAGAAGAATAAACATGCAATTAATAAACATCCTCTCTTGATTCCTTTCGGCTTTTTAATAACCAGTGCCGTCAAAATAACTCGGCCACATCGAAACCAAACAAAACTTGCTGTAATATAGTCGAGACAATTTAGGGCGCTTTAACAAGACGACAAGTGGCCTGTCCAAACTTGACGAGTCTTATTATTCATTGCATTTGCACTTCGTGGTTGTCGAGAAGTGATTTTATATTGTCAGTTTTACTACCGACTTTTGTTTTACCATCGTTCGACACTTCATGAATTATTTTTAGACCTTTTTACTTTGCTTTGATCTTCTGACAGTGGAATTATATTTTGTAATTTGATAAATGTTTGTTTGGATTATTTCTTATATTTGTTCGGGTAAAAATAGAACACGGATACTTTTGGGTACTTTATTCAAATATTGCTCCAAAAACTTGCGCATATGCAATTAAAACTTACTATGACTATTTGCCTCAATTTGTAGTTGTTGGTAGTTAGTTGAGAGGCAATATATTGCTTCTAAAAGTGATTTAATTAATTCTTTTTATTTCTGCTTCGTGAAGTATCGAAAGAAATATCAAGAAGTTGTTAAGTTATTACGAATCGTTGACCTCAATCCGAACGCTAATCCGTGGAGATGATGTCATTAAAAAGTTAAGGCAATTATTCTTTTTTATTGGTTCGGCTCCACGGTTTTTATGATTCCGCTGTTATATGTATTAAATTAGTAACATTTATGTCCGCGAGGGTGCAGCACAGCAGCGAGTAATAAGGAAATGATGCAGACGGTTCCATTTTATGTTTCTTCTTATACTTTAGTATACGTGGGCAAAGTTAAAAAATTACAGACTATTTCTACTTCAGTGAAATTTCTTAATCTCGATAAAGTATTTATTATACGTAGTATTATTGAGTTATAATACATTTATGGATATGGTCTCATCATCAGCTCACTTTATGTCCCCTCTGAGGGGCTCGGAGCCTACCCTAAGCTAGGGGTGAGTAGGCCATAGTCAACTACTCTGGCCCAATGCGGGGTGATTGACTTCATACATATCTCTGAATTTATTCGCAGATATAAGAACGTTTGATAAATGTACATATGTAAATCGAAAAACACATTGGTACATGGCGAAATTCAAACCCAGGACCTGCAGATTGCAAGTCAAGTGGTTGACTCCTGAGCCTCCGACGCTCAATTGTCTCACTGTTAGTGAAAGCTGTAATAAAAGTTCAAATTATAGCATTGATGTAAGTTTGAACTGCAAATGTTGTATCGGACGAAAAAAGTTACATGTCGTAGAGCTCTCTTATGAGATGTGACTCTTTTTTTAAAACGTCTACGATGAAAAACTGGTGTAAAATTTGTTCGTGCAGATATGTAGAAGCTAAAAGTATCTAATTGTGGTAGACACGCGACTCGGCGTTTGTTAGCTGTTATTATGTCTCATTATATAAATTTTAACTATGCTAAGATCATTATTCTTGCAAACGCACTATGTCATTACGATACTTAATAATCACTTTAGCGGCAAAAGTAAATACCTATAGTCATAAATCACTATTGAATACCTTTTCATATGACACAGTTATTAATTGGTTTCTTAGAGTTTTCTTAACACATTAATCATATTGACATGAAAAAAGACATAAATTAACATCTTTGTTCAAACAGTCTTACTATTATAAGAAAGTTTAGATGGATGTTTGTTTGAAGGTATCTCCGGAACCGCTGAACGGATTTTGATGAAATTTGGCATACATATAGAACATAGTCTGGAATAACACATAGGCTACATATTATGTTTCTTTTAATTCCGCGCGGACGGAGTCTCGGGCGAAAACTAGTATGTAAATAAAATATATAAAAAAATGTATAGCGAGTAAGTCAATACACATTAACCGTGGGGCTTTTGAGACGAATATCTTTAAATCATGTCATCTCTTTTTTGTCAAAGATAATGAAAGAGATGACGGTATATTTTATACAAAAATTTTGGTCTTAGAAATCCACGGTCTGTAAGGTCACATGATTCTACAAGTATGTCCTTAAAATGTAATGTCATGCCCATGATCTTTTGCTAAAAGTACACGTAATAAGCAATTATATCGAACCCTAGTCAATTAAGTATCAAACATACATGCCTCATGAATTTAATGTTATACTGTCACCCTAGCCCCCTTTCAAATTTATTGATACGCGTGGAAACATTTAACACCGAAATCGATTTTGTCCCACATTTATCAACACGTACAACAGAATCGATTACACGCCAATATTGAATTGATCGAAAGGTTAAAGCGGGATACATTCATGTTCTTTCTCTCTCTAACACATTCTAATTTTGACAGTTGATCCAGCTTAATGTTCCATTTTAATTAAAACATATGACGCATCACCATCGGTCCCCTCCGTTTCCGTAACACAATAGACTTATGAAAACTAAAATACGTTGATTTGTTGATATTCGCCCCTAGTCCGACCTTGTATCGTCCAGTCTAAATAGACCTATCACTTCTTTGCTTATCTATTTGATATTTATGTCTCTACCGAGGCCAGTCCTAGCTGGTTCCGGTTAATCTTTACAATGAGTCTGTCCGCGTGAATGGACTACGCTCCCTTATTTCGGTTTTGTTATACTACTGGGATGGATCCGGATTAGTAGGCTCAAGGTGAAATTATCTCACTAGCTCCTGTTTTTTTTATTTCACGCTTGAATTGACTTTAGGGGTTGTCTTTATTATTGAACAAGACTGACAGAACAATTTTATATATTACATTCTGTTTTGCAAAATCAAAAAAATGTATGACTAAAATATCTAGAGCATATTTATGCTTTGTTATTTAACAAATAGGTATATTAAAAATTGAGCGTCGATGGCTCAGGGGTCAAGCACTTGACTTGCAATCTGCATGTCCTGGGTTCGATTCCCGCCATTTACCAATGTGTTTTTCGATTTCCGATTTGCATATGTACATTTATCCGACGTTTTACGGTGAAGGAAAACATCGTGATGCAACCTGCACATATCTGAGAAGAAATTCAAAGATATGTGTAGTCAACCAACCCGCACTTAGCCAGTGTAGTTGACTATGGCCTAGTCACCCGTAACTTAGGGTAGGCTCCGAGCCGCTCGGTGGGGACATGCAGTGAGCTGATGATGATGAAATTAAAATCGTAAATAACTAAAAAATCTATTTTAAGATGATCACGAGATAGTAAAAAAATATTGTATATACAAGAAGTTTAAAAAGAATAAACACCACTTTGCATTGAAAGTGAATGACGAAATTTAATATCGCAGTGTGAAACAAAAAGTATGCCCGCAGCTGAGGCCTCTTGAGATCGCTTGTGGATGCAGCACTTTTATTAATAACAATTGATCTTGATCAGAACAGGGTAGGCGTCACTTTTAATGTGCAACCAGTAAATAAATCTCGTGCCACACCAACATCAGCTTTCACTTTTGGTATTCCGTTGCTAAGACCTACAATGTTTTAAGTGTAATGATGGGATTTATATTTTGAAATACTACTAAGAAAATCTGGCGATATATGTAGTTGAACCTTAGAAATGGTGACATTAATGTAACTCAAATTGAGGTTAGAAGTTTTCCTAGTTTAAAAATTATATATGAAGATTATTCGTGATTAAATGATTCTTGAGAATTGATATTCACATTTAAAAGTGCGACAGTATGGTGACGAAGAATTAATAGAAAGTCAATTTTAATATTCCTATACCATAATTAAGGGTTACGACACAAGCCAGCGAACACTGTTTTTGTCTTGTCATGTGAAGTGTTTAACAGCTTGTCGAACAAAACACTGATGTCATCGCCCCCGGCATACATTCGGCATTTATTGAACGCACTAATAGAGCGCTTATGCACTTAATAAAAGGGATTGTGGCGTTCCTCAATAACCACCCGTTTGGTGACTCGCTAATTGATCAATAAAGTGATAGACGCGGCAAGTGTTAAACGAAGCCCACGATTACCCAACATTTGTGTCCGGGAGGTCTATTACTTTTATAGCGCATGTTCAGATTTATTGCTTCGTTACCTAATTATTTCAAGTTTTTCTTGTTCTTTCGAGTAAGGGAAAGGCAAATTTGAACTACACATACCAACCATGAAACTATTGTGTATTTTTTTTTTCCTTATAGGTCTTTATAATGGCTAGAAAAGCTTAAGTATAATAGAGTTATGAAACCTGAAGGCACGTCTGTTATGTTTAATCTCGGAAACATTTCTAACTAAAGTCTTGATGTTTTTCAATTATATGCTTTGACTTTGCTTGCAGGCATTAACTAAGGTTGTCAACGTTGCAACAAATAATATTTCCAAAGGATGATCCTCAGATTTCAATAATATTCGAATTTAAAGCAATGGCTAGTTGTTAAATATTCTTTACTTTTATTGATGTGAGTTGTTTTTATTTTGCAATTGTTAACTTTCCATTATGTTACTTTTATAGGATAGCAATGTATCTAAAATTCTTAAGATTAAAATTTCATATGTTTATGGTTAAAGTTCATTTAAGTAAGTGTTCACTTAACTTACCCTTAGCTTACTTGATATCTTAGTTCTTTTTAATGCATCGATTTTTTCACTGTTAAACAACATTCAGCTAAACTATGCGGTTTGATTTACGTAACCTCATGATTGTATGAGAAAAGTAACACTTTAAGATAGTTTTTTTTAAAGTTAGTGGATTCAGTATAAGTTTTATCTATCTAGACTTTTTAAACTACAAAGATAAGGTGACAACCCTAATGTATTCCGTAATTGCGTGTGACATGCAAAACGCAACGACAAGCGTACACGTCGCTCTCAACAAAGCGTCTCGGCGCGTGTGTTTGCATTACATTTGCTTTGAATGAACTTTAACTGGAAGTGATTGTACTGCAATAGTGAAAACCAACCAGTACTAGTTATGAACGTTCAATTTAATCAAATTCTAGATTTTATCTGCATATGCATTGTACCAGGCTAACAGGAGAGTTAATTAAATTTCATAGATTTGTATGTATTTCTAGATAAATTAATATATAATCTTTGAAGCTAATAGCGCGTTTTTGTTCAAAACTCAAGCGTCAGATGTAGTGAAGGGATATAAGCTTTGATATTTTAGTAGTTGTAGGGTTGTGCCGATATATGGGCATAGTGTCGGTTTTTTTCATAATAGTATGTATGTCATCATTTGTAGCCTGGACCGATTTTGACATATTTAAAACATCGCAATTTCAATGTAATTACAGCTGTTTTTCGAACCTATCTTATTTTAAGTTAACCTTAAAGTGTATCTCATTTTAAGTTACATTTTAAGATTCCTTACACACTGAGTTACGGCTGCTTTTAACACAGCCGCTCATAAATATTTGTCATAGTACAATCAGAGCAATTTCACTGGCCCCGTATTTGCAATAAATTAAAGTTCAAATATTTTATTGTTGCTTTTATTAATGGTGAAGGTATGATTGTTATTAGTGAATGTTTTAGATCTGTTATCGAAGGTTTAATGGAACGATAAATGTGCAGTTTGCCAACGTATTTATATCGTTTAACAAGTGACCAATGTTTGCATAAATAAATACAAGTAGTGAAATATTACCATTGTTAAGTGCTCGTACAGTCTGTTTGACTTTCAACAGTGATGAAACATTTTGCTAAGTGTACCACTGAAATGATAGATTGACAGATTTCGTATACACATTCATTTTCTGGTTTAATATTAATTCTTAGTAGTCATATTTATACCTTAGGGCCTGTACAGTATTTACTAAGTACTCGTCATACCTGAATTTAGAGTCATAAATTTTATTATTCGTTAATTTCCAAGACCAAAATCGTTGTTTAAAACATATTGTTATCTCTCAAAGATTATAAGGCCTTTCAATATATTTACATAGAGATTTTGATCTCAGAAAGCAACAGTAAGTCTAATGTGTACGCTATTGATGTTTATATTAATAAGAAATGCATACGGACTGAAGCTAAAGTATCAGATTGCACAAAATGTGACCGCAAGTAATTGTTTTGCGGTTTGGACACGTTTTTATTGGTTCTCTTGTTCCGGCTATACTTAGCAGCACAATAAAGTAGTCTCCAGTTACGACAGCCAGCTATGCTAACCATAAAGTATAGGTAATTACATGGTTTACTTCTTTCATTCAATTCGACGATCAAGCTGCCAGTTACTCCACTTCATCCACGTCTATTACTCCTTCGCCTTATTTAAAAAAAAACAATCTTATCAATGTTTATTCATACAAAATCTAAATATTTTCCAACAATTTAAACAATCTTTTTTTATCATAAGGTGTCATACGAACGAGCGGCCACCTAAAATCGCTGAAATAGCGAAGTGACCGTTGCCCATAGACATATGCAATTGCGTATGCGTTGCCTACCTTTAATCGACGGAGTAGAGGATGCACAGAAAGAAAATATTTTCCCTTTCTATGTATCCTCTCATCCGGAAAGTCCTCTTCCACTTCCCCTCCTTTCCTTATAAGAAAAAGGGTGGGAAGGGAAATAGGACTAAATTAGGCCTCCTGGACAAACACTCATCGGACGAAACGCGGAATTGCTTCCACTTGACGCCTGTCTTCCGTGTGGTATCTAAGGGTGACGCAGCGTTCAGAAGTTAGTCTTGGCCTCCGACAACAAAAGTCTCAACTTTCCCCGACCTCGCAACATACCAACCCAGTCACGGACATGTAGCTCCCGTAGATCTTTATCCGTCTCATCCAATACATTACAATATTCACCATCAATTTATATAGCATCATTAGCTCACTATACGTCCCCACCGAGGGGTTCGGAGCCTACCCTAAGTTAAGGGTGACTAGGCCATAGTCAACCACGCAGGCCCAGTGCGGGTTGGTTGACTTTACACATATCTTTGAATTTCTTCTCAGATATGTACAGGTTGCAACACGATGTTTTCCTTCACCGTAAGAACATCGGATAAATGTACATATGTAAATCGGAAATCGAAAAACACATTGGTACATGGCGGGATTCGAACCCAGGACTTGCAAATTGAAAGTCAAGTGCTTGACCCCTGAACCACCGACGCTCTTCAATACATACGTTACCAAATTATTTCCACATAATCTGTATATAGATTAGTTATGATAAATAATTATTAACACGTGCTAAGAGTACAATAAGTTGTTTCGATCGTCCATTAAAATTTGCTATATGTAATCGATGTATATTAAGACTTAAACAAATAATACGTCCATTGTGTTCTCTGACGTCACAGTTACAAACGGCCTCCCACTTCCTGTACATAACCTTTGTTGAATTAATACGTGTGATTAACTGCTTTTTAATTTGTTTATTTATTACATTAGGTTAAAGCTTAGTGTACACGTTCACTGAGAAATTCGATTTCCAGATAAAATATTATGTTTTATATGTTTTCAAATCAAAAGAATATTCTGAATCACACTCTTTATAAACATTAACGTGTGTTTTTTAATTAGGATACTTGACAAACAAGAGTAATAAGGTTATTAGGAAATTTAATTTACTACTTATAATATACCTAACTACTATAAGACGCACGATATAAGGAACTATATCTAGGTTTCAGGATGTCTTACTTAAGCAAAACCAGATATTATATTC
The DNA here is from genome assembly GCF_000836235.2 of Papilio xuthus. NCBI lineage: Eukaryota > Metazoa > Arthropoda > Insecta > Lepidoptera > Papilionidae > Papilio > Papilio xuthus. Next base: position 1,434,673 of record NW_013530507.1, read on the forward strand.
ACTAATTTATTTTCACTTTGCCACAACCTTCCATTTCAACAGCTCGATACCGAATGTCCAACCGACCTCCTTCTACCTCTCAGCTCTCGATAAATTTTCCGTCCCTCTCCCCGACAGCTTAAAGTGTTGCCCGTACAATTAACGAACCCTAATATTAGGGAACCCTAACACTACTAATATTATCAATGCGAATATTCCGATGTGTAGATGGATGAATAGATGTTTTTTATAATGTATCTCCAGAACAGCTGAACGGATCTCACGAAATTTTGCATAGCTGTAGAACATAGTCTTCTACATAGGCTACTTATTAAGTTTTTAATTCCGCGCGGATAGAGTCACAGGCGTCTACTAATATTAGATAAATTCTCATAGATAAATTCTAGTCATAAAATTTATAATAAGATAATCGCATCTCCTCGTATGATTCAATAAGGCTCTTCGATATGCGCGTATCTCCATTTATATCGCACTTTGCAAAGTAATCGCTAGCGTTTAATTTTACGAGCACTCCAGCAAACTGGTTCCCAGATCCCGTGGCGCAGCGCATTCAAATCGTATTAAAGCAATACTATAAATGTCATAATATTTTCACAAGCCTCGAGGGCGTAAGACTTATCTGCTATACACCTACATTTGTCAACTTTTGTCTTACTATTTATCTCGCTACTATAAAACGAATAAATGGGTTTATGTTAACGGGGAACACGAGAAAAGCTGAACGGACCTGGATGAAATTTAGAACAGAAATAAAATATATTAGAGCACTGCATAGAAGTCGCGGGCGATAGGTAATTTCTTCTTTAGGAAATACTTTAGTAAACTATTTATGTATAGTAAGCTCTGTGTTTTTCGTATTTATAGTGATATCTAATCTTACTTCTTACTAATATAATTGCGTATGTTTAGATGGATGGATGTTTGTTAGACGATATCTTTAGAGCGCCTTAACAGATCTAGATGAAATTTGGCATAGATGTAGAACATAACCTGTAAAAACACATAGGCTACTTATTAGGTTATTTTAGTTTTCTAAGAATTAATATTTTGAGGTAAGTACGATGCTTTCAACGTGTAACTTAATATGGAAGCTCTACCGTAGTACGTATAAACATTATTCAATAAAACAACCACAATTAGTATGCATAACGTAACGTAACTATAATCGATTCAAGATTTGTTATGCGGCCAGTAACAGTGTTAAAACGGCTATTAATAATATTAATCGTTCTTTCGTACCGATGAGTTATTTTTATAGCGCAAAGAGTTATTATTGTACCGTTTCATTAAAGAACAATATTTATAGTGTTTTTTTATTTATTTCTTTTTTTTATTAAAGAAAACAAATCTGAGTTTTTTGACATCTTGTTTCTGAGACAAAAATCTCCGTATCGTCATCCCTGTAATTATCTTTAACAAAATAGAGATAACAATATGTTTTAAATATGGATATTGATATACCCATGATAAGAGCCACTTTATTCTTTATTTACACATTTTGGAAATAAGGTTTAAACAAAATAAATTCGATTCAATTACACTTACAATAATACATAAATAGTTCATCCGAACATAACATTTGTGGATATTCGTATGAATTTAACGTTCAAAGTAGTTTACGGCGAGTTTTACATAAGATAAGACAGAGGTCGCTACGGGCCACCAACGCACCGGTTCTTCCAGAATCCATTAAGGTTTATCCATAACATCCCAACGGTAATATCGAACATTACGATTAATCTATAGATCATTCTAGATGGAAATTAATTCAAGAATGGATGTTTAAAGTCAGTACTACATTAATTTTAAATATTATTAACTGTTGCAGTGTCGTTAGAGTTGTTTAATAGTTCCTTAGTGTTACACTAAAGCTACACTAAGGGATGACCTTAGGGATGAAAATATGGCAAAACAATTAAAACTTATCTTTTTTAATATCCGTCTTTATGGATGTTCTGTTTGGCCGATGGCAACATTCATTTTTACTAACAATTTCAATATGCATAAGATCATTTTTCATATATACGGTGACATTTTAAAGAAATTTGATATCATCATTAACCTGCCCTTATCCCTACAGAGGGTCGGCACAGTATGCACTACTCCTCTATACATCTCTTCCAGAATCCACACCTTCTTACGCATATCCTCTTTCACACAATCCATCCATACTTACTATGTTCTTCCTCTAATTTAAATATCATTCCTATAGAAAATATTATCACATGAAGGCGTGAATAGCAAGTAAAGGTATCCCTGTAATTTAACCATTATGTTGTCTGTCTCTGCCATATATCTTATGTATTACGTTGTTTGTAAAGTTATTGCTGCCGGCGATCGCACTTCAGCACAAGCGGTCATAAGTAATAATATAAAGCTGTTGTAGGTCACTATATATGGACCTATTTTTATTCTTGCGTTATAAATGAGTTAAGTAAAGAAAACATGTAATAACTCACTACAAGTTTGGATCTTCAAATAACAAGTAATAGTATGTTACTAAATATATTTTATGTGATGTTTTCTGACTTAACATGTCAAAAACTAAAGACATCATACGCTTACATAAAATGGTACGATGTATACAGGTAACATCTCGTAGAAAATTAAATCCTTCTATCGCTACCTCGAACTCAAAGCTTTATGTCTATATTCATCGTTATTAATGATCATGAAACGTCTATATATCTTTTACACAACCTACTATGAGTTCAAAGTCAACATAAACTATGTTTATTAAAAAAACAAATAACCATTGAGACATTGTTCTTTTCATACAATCGCCGATCCGCATGCGATAGGGAGCTATTTATACGAGAGCCAACAATGAACTACGATAAGCGAGTCCCTATCGTACCATCAAATGTTTCATGGCTAATGCGACACAAGCCTTGACACCTGGCATTGTTTTAAAAAAAAAAGTGAATAACTCTTGAAGTAATATTTCCTTATTGGAATTATACTTAGGTTATAGTTTTAGACTTTTTACTTCATTTAAAGAAATAATAATTATTTTGGACATAAAAGAGTTTAGAGACCATATAAACATAAAGACATACTAATTTAATTTGTTTTAAATAGTTGTAAAAAAATATGTAATACTGTTTTTAAAATACTCACAACAAACAAGACTAGACGAACAAACTTTCCTGTAACTATATGTAAGCCACGCAGTAGGGTTGTCGCTTATTCGAATTTTCATTGTTTAAAAACTTCAGGTTTAACTTTGTCTTTGGATGAGAGTGACTTATGAAACAAGTCACTGAATATCGGCTCAAAGGGTATGTATTGTAATTGATTGTCGTTTCTTTTTCGTGACCAATGTTCGGATCTACGTTGGCAGCCCTATTCCGTAGTGATTACATTCAGCCCCCGTCCTAGCCGATCGTGAGCGATGGCCAATAAACTCAACGCGCCCACTTGAATTTTAAACTACACTTTTTTCATATTAACGCTATCTATGTGGGTGATCGGACGCGCTGTCGAATGTTTGAGTGACTTCATTCGCTGTTCTACTTTTGGTAATATTTCACCGATTTTAAAACTTAATTTTAAATGCAATAGAGTTCATTTGAATTATGATAGTCATCATCACCACCAGCTCACTATACGTCCCATCCGAGAGGCTCGGAGCCTACCCCAAGTTAGGGGCGAGTAGGCCATAGTCAACCACGCTGGCCAAGTGCGGGTTAGTTGACTTTACATATATGTTTAAATTTCTTCTTAGATATGTGCAGGTTGCATCACGATGTTTTCCTTCACCGTAAGAACGTCGGATAAATGTACATATGTAAATCGGAAATCGAAAAACACATTGGTACCTAGCGGGATTCGAACCAAGGACCTGCAGATTGCAAGTCAAGTGCTCGACCCCTGAGCCACCGACGCTCCTATCTTGTACATATTTGTATGGGAGTTGAAACGTCTTGTTCATCTACTAAATAATAATTGTTATAAAATTATAAAGAGAAATTACCTAACACTCTGTCGTTAGTTGTAAGTACCTTATAAATCTCGAGGCCACACATATTTTTAGTCTAAATTATGCCTTTAAGACGTAATATAAGCCTTTAGGACATGTTTAATATTCTGCTCATATATTACTTACGCCCAAATTAAGTTCTCGATTAGAGGTAATTTGATTGTGAATTTTCGCAAACGGTTTGAGTCCTAACCAGCAATATTATAATACTAGCTGTTGCCCGCAGCTCCGTCCATGCGGAATAAATAAATAATTAGTAGCCTATGTGTACTTCCAGACTATGTTTTATAAATATATATACATTTAAAATAAATAGCTAAATTTTATAGAGATCCGTTTTGCAGTTCTGGAGATACCTTCAAACAAACATCCATCCATCCATGCAAACATTGTCATTTATAATATTAGTAACATGTTTTATGTTTCGAATAATGGATGTATTTGACCAAATTATGGTTAAAAAAATTGTGTTTTTATTTACAATGGAAATAAGGTTAACCAAAGTACGGATATTATATCGTAAAATTATTTCAAGTAAATCGTCCTTACTGTACTTTCTTTGAAATTATTACAAATATGAATTTATCTGAAATTGTCAAGTTAAATAAACCTAGATTCTTGGTGACAATAAAATTAAGCATTAATGAGACAAGAAACGGCAGCCGTCGGCATAAAGATGTTATTCCAATTCTATTTAATGGCTTTTAAAATAACGATTATTGCGATTGGCGATTGTGAAAAGTTATTTCTGCAAATAGGATGTTTTTAAATGTATTATTGTACTAGCTGTGTCCCGCGACTCCGTCCGCGCGGAGTAAAAGAAACGTAATAAGTAGTCTATGTGTTCTTCTTTCCTCCAGACTTCATTGAGCTGTTCCGGACATACCGTCTACCAAACATACATACGAGTACGTCCATCCGGACGATTCCGCGCGGACGGAGTTGCGGGCGACAGCTATTACCTTAATAAAAATAGGTTTTTTGAATTTTTTAATTCGATTTATGTTTTATATCAGAGGCTATAATGATATGTTTTCTCTCCTCATTCTTAATTGTCTTAACCTTTCAGCGAACAAGTTTCCTCCCAGTCTTATAATCACTAAATTACTGAGTTCCTTTAGTATGCAAAACGCGAAAAATAAATATTTTACCATTTTATAAAAGCAACAGGTCGTTAGGGCAGCCAATTTTGCACGGAGGCCTTGTATAATGTACAATTATCGACTATAGCTAGGGTGACCATTCATTTTTACATTTTCATAAATTGGCTTATTTGGTATTCAACAAAATTTCCTTACCTACGAACATTAATAAGCCACATTTATGATAAATTTATTCATGTAATATTTTTATTATTTAAAGTGTATTGTAATTATGTTATCATGTACTTCTTAAAAAGCCTGTGCTTGTGATGAAAAAAAATCTACTTTTATTTCATTGTATTTGTCTCGTATTGACGCTTAAAATCCTTGTCACCCTAGCTGCAATAACTTGTTTTCGCCAGGCAGGGAACGCCACCGCTTGATTGGATGATTGACGTGCTGAAACAAAAAAGCATACCAAGTTATCGCAGCTTAATAACATAGTTGCGCGAAAAGCAAACAAACTAAGTAATAATATGCGAGCTTACGGCTAGAGTTCAGATTATCGTTAACTTGGTTATTGCGTCTCTACGACTATGTTTAAAATAATATGCTAGAAGGGTTTTCTATTTCGATGGAGGATACGTTAGCCTGGTTAATTTTAATACGACGTTTTCTTGTATTTTTTTAAGAGAAAAAATATTTTCAAAGCATCCACCTCATCCAGTACTCTCCCGTAATTACTATATCATTGCTACAAACTAATGAATGTATTAAAAATTAAACCACTTGAGTAAACCAATTTAAAAATTCCACCGAAAATGGTTTAATAATTGGAGAGGACAAGTCATTCGCTTAATTTTCAGTGAGAAAATATTAATTGACTCACAATTTATTGCTCAGAACCGGTCTGGAGCAAATTATTATGGATAATTGTTTCGCTTCGGGCGATCCATCTCACGGTTCTGCACGAAGCCGAAGTACTGCGTTATTTGCGTTTATCTAACGCATTTGCATAATGGACTTGAAGACGAGGTGTGAAGCGATGTGTGTTCTAACGTCGGATATTTACTGAAGAAATGTCTCCACAAAATGTTGCTTTAATCTGAATTTATGTTTCTTGATATCGAGCTAAAAGCTAGAGAAAAAACAACAAACAAAACAAAATCAAGTCTAGAAAATGTTTACAGAACTATAACAAGAAGAAAGTAAAAAATAAAATGTAAATTATGGATGCTTTTAAAGCTTGCTAATATCAGTAATGTTAAAATTGCGAATATTTAGGTAGATATATGTTTGTTAGAACAGCTCAATAGATCTCGCTGAAATTTGTTATAGAACCTATTCTGGAAGAACACATAGACTACTAAATAATCTATACTACGTGTCAACCTACCCGCACTGGGCCAGCCTGGTTGACTATTGCGTAGTCACCCTTAACTTAGAGTAGGCGCAGTCTCTCAATGGGGAATTATAATGAGCTGACGGTACTAGTACTATGCATTACTGTATTATTAAAATTTCTTGTTTCTTCCAGGTGTGCAACCCTGATATCGACTGTACACTGCCAGAGAACAAATGGAGATATATAGAAACCTTCACGTGTCAAGAACGGGATCCGAAGCTGCTGAAAGAAATGCGACTCTCCTTTCCTAGTGGGCACTCTTCCTTCTCTGCTTATACAATGATTTACTTTGCGGTAAGTAACCTAGTAACTTAATATTCACGAAATGAGAATTATAGAATCATTTTTTTTATCGGAAACGTACAGGAAAGTTGACAAAATAACTACTAACCAAAACTAACCTGAACTTTTGTTTCTATCTCAAATAAGTTTTAATTCCTTGCACTTCTGTTTAATGGTCACTAAATTCACTTAGTGTATTCCTAAATCTACACTAAGGAACAGCATAACTAGTATTCAAACTGGACTGTTTACTTCTCCAGTGAAAGGCATATTGGTTTCTAAATGAACCATGGAATTATTATTGTATCTTGTCTTCGTCTTGATTTATTATTAGTGCACTGCCTATCTCTGGTTATCTAGATTATGATAAAAGCGACCGGAGGCTGTAAGTTATGCAGCCATGCATATGCAGATTGGACATCCATTATGGTAATATCCACTCGATGTTTTGTGTTGACAGCGCCGACGATGGAGTATCATTAAACTTATCAAGTATCGATTATTCATACGATGTTTTATGTGATATTTATAATCGAAGACTAATAAAATTTACTACAAATTTAAATAGTTTTAATCGAATTAAACCAAAATTACTATTAAATGCAAGCATTTGTGCATTGGTGTTCGTTTGTATGAAGAGTAGTTTCTGGTATCTTGGTACTTTTAGTAATGTAGCCTATAGATCCGCACCATGAAACTTCATACTACCAGGAAATCAAAACATCGTTGGATCAATTCTAACCACATTTTAATACATCTTACGGTCTTTACAGATATACCTACAGAAGCGTTTCACATGGCGCGGCTCTAAGCTGCTACGACACAGCGTGCAGTTCCTCCTGCTTATGATGGCCTGGTACACTGTGATGACGCGCGTCTCTGACTACAAGCACCACTGGAGCGATGTACTCGCCGGGTTTAGTATTGGACTCATCTACGCCGTTGTTATTGTAAGTATACTGTGTCGAGACGAACCGTGGATTTCTTACAGTTTATGATAGCCTGGTACATGGTACTGGTACATGTATGGTTTGTCTGTGGCTGCCAGCTTGAGTTAGTGTTTTTTTTAAAGCAAGCTATGCTCGCCTGGTACACCGACTTTTAAGAAAACTTACAAAAAAACTACTAAACTACTTTGTATGAAATGTAAATAAGAAATGCTTACCTTGTTTGTTATCTCTCGTGAAGACTCGTTATAATTTATATAAACAATCAGATTATCGATAAACAACGGAACAACCATATTGGGTCGGTAGCCACGCATAAATTATAGGTGTAACTGAATTTCTGCAATTTGCTTGATAACCCATGTCGGCCATATTTGGTATGAGAAAGCAACAACTCGGCCAATGGCATTAAATTGATTATAGGTTCATATCACGTTCGGGTTGTGAATCGAAATTTGTTTATGGAATTTTGTCAATTTTAATTTTAAATAATTAATTAGTATGTTTTATCACGATTCAATAAAGTATTTTTTTTATTTTCTAAACCTACAAAAGGGCTTGATATTGGATTTCCTTCAAAATCTTAACGCCCTTACCGTGGGTTTCTGAGACCACAATCCTCGTTTTAAACATATTGTTATCTCTGTTTTGTCATAGGTAATGACAGGGATGACGATATGTTTTAAACAGATATTCCGGTCTCAAAAACCATGGGTTACTATACTAAACTTAATTATTAATCCATAACGACATAGTATTCAAGCTAAATTAAACTCTACAGAACACATAATAAAGTTCAATCTCTTTCACAGTACGCATTCGTATCCGATCTACGTAAGACATCTAGACGTCAAACGAACGTGCATAGCAATGAATTGCACGGAAACGGTAACACGCGTGCAGCCGGCTGGCCCGTCTGACTGCCGGCTGAGGAGCAGCCAGCGGAGGATGAGCCCTGACAACCGCCCAACGTCTCGTGGATATCACACGAGTACGTAGAAATACAAGACAGATAAGTTGGACTATAAATAATATGTGTGTGCGAAAGTGTGTACGGCTCTGGATAATTTGGTCATCCTTTATCTTCTAGGAATTACCGTAAAATCGTTTAATAGTGACTTAAGCAGACCCTTAGTGTAGATTTCTTGTACAAAAGTAAAATTGAGTGACTCACTAGGGGACAAATAAGCTACAAATTAGAGCTGGCTTAATGTAAACACTAACTGGCGCCAGTGAGTCCCATACTGTCAATGTAAGGTCAGCGATACTGGCCTACTGGCATAATGTAAACACGTCATTAATGAGTCTATTCCATGTATAAAATCCATCTAGAAAAAACATAAAAATGTGGAAACAATCTTTTAAAATATTAGAGGTATCTAGGCATAATAATTGATTCGACACGATCGAAATATTTCTTAGCTTTTACAGGGAAGTTTAGCAGCTTTTTATTGTTTCCACTGCACCAAAAACATATTTTATCTCTGTTTTTATAAATTGAATACCATGGATTTCAGACATCAAAATCTATGTGTATTGTCATCCCTGTCTTTCATTATTGATAAAACAGAGATAACAATATGTTTTAAACGGCAACATGTTTTTGAACAGATGTTTCGTTAGTATAAACGCAACATTTGATCACGGCAGCTATATATCACCAATTATATATGTATGAATGAATGGTTGTGAAATATATAAATGTCAAAGAATATATTTGATTTTTAGAATATGCACTTTATAGCAAGGAGTATAAAATGTTTAAATTTTATTTTAAAACTTACGAACGAAAAAATATTCTATGACAATTATTAGCAAATAATATAAATAAAAAAACTGTAAATGTAAAAAAAAACATCACTTCCATTAGATTTTAGTATCACTGCCATCTAGCGGTAGAAATACGATCACATAAAACTTAAATTGTACAAAACTACTTATTCATTAAATAGGTTTTCATATATATTGTAAATAATTATTTCTCACAGAAAAACGTGCAATGTATAATTATTATTTATTTGTATTTATTTTATTGTAAAATGTAAGAAAAATAGACGTATATCCGTAAATTTATGTATATGTTTCTGCAATGGAAACATATTTTTACAATGTTCATTATTAAATACACCGTCAATGCATAAAAGGTATATTAATAATAATAGTTTGCACCTTTACATTTAATTCTTTTAAACAAATAATTTTAACAAATTTTTAATGGATTTTACTACTTGAAATATTACTCTTTAGCAATCCTTTTAGAAATAAATATAAAAATATGCTTTGTAAAGGTTCGTCTAGAAATCGTACGAACTCGGCCGTTGCGTTAGAGCGAGACAAACGTATGGGGATACATGAGAGCGCTATGCTGCACTGACGTCATCGCCGGATAATCCGAATCGCACGTGCGTTTTCGGCTTTTGTCTAAATGAAGCTTAACCTTACTTCTCTACTTAAAGGGATATATCCTCGCATTTTATGTTAGTATATCTCGTCAAATAGACCTTATAGCTAGTTCTATATTAAATAGTTAAACACTATTTCCACGTACTATTAAGAAGAAAATCCGAAAATGTGGACCCAACACTAGCCTTACTAAAATTTTTCGATGTCGACGTTTATGTCCCCTCACTATTCATTCTGGCACTAGACTTTGTAGGGAAAGCACGTCATTGGCGCCAATTGATTCTAACTAATCTTATATATATAAAATTCTCGTGACATAATTTTTGAAATTTTGTGAGCATATTGAGTAGGTCTGCGAATCGGCCAACATCTATTGTTAATACCGCGCGGACGGAGTCGCGGGCGACAGCTAGTACTGTCTAAAAGTACTATCATCTTACAAACTCGAACCATGAGCGAGCTTTCAAGGGCCAGGACATTATTCTCGCTTATAGAGGTTTATCTTATAACCGAATTTCTCGCTTATACAGGTAATCCGACGGGACTGAACGACTCACATTATAGAGGTTTCTCGCTTATCGACGTTACCAAACTGGCATCACTTTTATCTTTTACCGAATTTAACGTAGCACTCCACTGTCGTGATAATTGCATCGGCACAATTTGTTTTCTGTTTTTTTTTTTCAAAGAAATTAGGCTTGACAACATGTGTCAAAGCTTAAAACCTACAATCTTATTCTGTACAATAGTAGTCTTATTAGTATGCACTTTAATATGTTATTAAAAAAAATATCATTTTAAATGTAACACACTACTGTCAAATTGTCAAATCCGTTGATGACAACTTGACAAGATATTTTTTTCCCGTCACTTTTAGTCTTGAAGACTGAATGGCGGTGTATTTTAATTCTGTGATATAAAGTTGTTTTAAAAAAATAAATTTCGCCTAGTGTAAGTTTTTAATATCGTATTAGGTGCAAGCATTTCATGTAGGTGCTGTTATGAACTATTTGATGTAAAAAATATAATATTTATCAATATTTTTGCTTAAATATTTGACAAATGTATTTGAAATAAAACTTAGATTTTGTAGTATTTAGCTAAAAGGTTTAAAATAAACGCTTTCCATTTTGATATATGGCAATCTTCGAATATTTGTTAATTTATTTAATGATTGTTATTACTAATCGAAGATGGCAATGATTAGTTCAAAATTAAAAGCAATTAAATAAAAATTGGCTTTTGAAAAAAGAAAAAAATTAACATTTAAATGATTAATCTCAATGTCAATATAGATTAACTGAGGATATTACGATTGTATTCGTATATTAATCTATTTAAATTAAAAAAAAAAATGAATGTTTTATTGCAAAAGACATCATTACGAATTTTACATTTTTTATAACGAGCAAAAATTTTAATATGCTTACTTTTTATTTTAAATATCTCGAAATTCTTCATTATTTTTAATAAACATAATAACATTTTGTAGAGATTTTAAAGACAAATATAAGCTGTTATAAAAGGATATGAATAACAAATATATTATAATTAATATAGTAGTATTAATTGCACTTATTTGGTTTTTTTGCACATTAATAAAATATTTTAAATATATGTAGTTACATTTCCAGACATATAACATTTATATAAATATTTATTTAATAGTTCTGTTGAATATTCAATTGTTAAACTAAACTGTGGCGTGTTATTCAGTTTAGTTAACTGTGGCGCTAGTGTCGCGTAATGAAAATAATATGAACTAAAATTCGAGTTTAACGATTTAATAATTTGAATTAACATAGATTTTACATTGTCAAATTATTATTTATGTAAATATACAAAATAATTTATGTAGATAGCACTATTAGTTATTAAGAAAATATATTTAGTTTTATAGTCTTGAAGTAAAAGGAGAACAGAAGGCCTTCGTAACATGCACTGCCTGTATATTGATTTTGGCAGTTTATTTATTTTTAATATTTTATGTCATAGAAAATTTTAAATGCATAATAAATATTTGTTCAAACTTATTTGTTTTTTATTTATCTCTTCATTGATTATAGCATATGATTTTTATTTGGTTTTATAAAACAAAATCAGCTTTCACTGAATCCGGTCTACAGCGCCATCTCTTGCTAAGTTTCAATTTTAAATTTTCAAAAGTTCCAGATGTTTCTTACCTGTGACAATAGATGGCGGTTCAATAAAATTTTGTCCTTGCAAAAGTAGTAGGACACGTTGCGTAAATATGCAATATTTACATTTGCAATGACTCAAGCGTTCAACGCCCCTGTCTCAATTTTTGTCACCGTCGCTTTTGTTATCGAGTTACGAACTCAAAATATGTAACTTAAAAAGCGCGCTAAGAAGTGAATTAGATTCATTGAAATTGGCGGCAATCTCTGCACATTTGCTCATTATGACGGCACGCAGGTGTGACTAACGACTAACCACAGATTATTCAGTTTATCAGAACACTTTATCATTTATTTTTCGTCGTTTTGTGAGACTGTCGCGTATTATTTAAAATATTTAACTTTTATATCCTGCACAATGATTATTTGGTTTTGTTTAGTTCCTATATAAATGTAGGTTATAATTTTACTTCAATTTTAAATATATAAAAAGTGATTAGTGTTTTTATAATTATGGCTGTTGATAGACTGATATGGAAGATAGCATTGGATTTCTTTGTCCTTCTCTGCGGTAAGTTTCTATTTTTTTTATAATCGTATAAATAAACAATTTATTAATAACCAGTTGTATTACGTGTGGTAAACACGTCCTTGTATCCAAATTCGGATCATGTTTTTGTTAAAACATGTTCTCTATGTTTAAGATTTATTCATCAATCATTTAATAAGCAAAGGATATTAATGTTACAATACTATCTGATCTTATAAAGAAAGGTAGTTTAAGAAAAATTAGGAACTAGAAAAAAGTTGTTTGCTTGCACTACCAAAAACAATTAAACAAAAAACATGCCATCCCCAGCACTGCCTAATCTACATCCTTCCTTTATTAGTAAAGAGTGGAAAGAGGAAGAAAACTGGAACTAGCATCAAATATCTTCTAAGGGAGAAATACTAGAATTAGGTCACTCTAACATTAATATAATTATTATGATACCACAATGATTATGAGTAGCAATAATTAATGACAATCACTAATAGCACTAAATATTGCTTATAATTTTATTTGACTGCAAAATATTTAACTGCGCAAAATCTCGTTACCTAACATAACCTTGCTTATCAATTTAAAATCGGTTACCGTAAAATTACCTTCAGTTGAATATTTTTTTGTTCAGGAAATAAATAGCACTGGATTTTAAATAACCAGGTTTTTCTAGTTTACTACCTGTTGCCCGCGTCTCCGTCCACGCAGGGATTAAAAAGTGATAGTACTTACTTAATATGCATATAAAATATTATAAAAATCGGTCAAGCCGTTTCGGAGTAGCATGCTAACATTGTAACACGAGAATTTTGTATATAAGATTTTTTATTTTTTAAGTTGTAAGGCTTTTAAGTCTGCAGCTTATGACGTCACTAAAACAGCCTACGCTAATGATGTCAAATACATAAAATTAAAGGTTGCCAGTTGACACCGATTATGAGAGAAGTGGCATTAATCTTAGTATAATATTTAATCTGATTACAGTTTGAATAGGTACGTCGTTCTTGTACTAGATAAGAAAAGTATTTCACTGTAACACATGTAGAATGATAAAATATATCTGTACGGTATTAGTAATGTTATTTCAGCACTTACCGTGGGCTTCTGAGACCAAATTCTCTGTTTGACATGTTTCAAAAAGATTATTTATTATATCCTAACGGGGACTTTTAGTGTAGATGTCTTGTATAAATATACGACAATAAAAAATAAATTATTAGCTAAAAACATTTCGTTTATAATTTTTTTTTAATACAAACGTTCGATACGCAACCTAGATTTTAGAACCAATTATGTAACAAAAGTCCTTGATATTTCGCGTATTTCTATAACGTGAGATCGTCATCGGCAACAACAAAGAGATAAAAATTTATTTTAAAAATACATACATAAATATAATAAAAAAATTGTGTTTAATTTCTGCAAAAAAATTTTAAACTCCTTTTATGATATTTCTTTATTGTTAAAATAAAAACCAAAGATCATGCAATTTTAGTACCTAATCTATTTCAATGTCATTATATCTCATTTAACAAAGTATAGTTCTTTTCAAATATCAAAGAAATCAATACTTCGTCCTTATCTCCCGTAGAATGAATGAACATGTATCACTTATAATATTCAGGCTAACCAATTGATTATTATCATTCAATTCATTCGATTGAGGTTATCATTCAATGAAGAGGAAATCCTAATTGAAATTATATAAAGGAAATTATCATCCTCTATACAAAATGTAGCAACGTTTGAACTAAACCGATTCTAAAATGCGGACCAATAAACATCTAACTGTAGATTTCTGAGACCAAAGTCTTTGAATATAACATATCGTCCTCATTGTTATCTTTAACAAAAAAGAGATAATATATTTTAAAAGGGGATTATGGTCTCTGAAAGCCACAGTAACAGTCCTTCAAACTCTTGATAAAGCCTCAAGAAGACCCTAATAATGCAGTGATTCCGAAAGTGGGCCAAACGTCCTGGAGTCTACAGAAGACCTGACGAGCATTAGGGCTTCACCGTAACAGTGAGATTTTGAAGACGGTCAACAAGAAAAATGTTTAGGAATCTCTGATATACTCCAACCATGATGATATTGCATGGATTACCAATGTAGTGATTGAACGTCTGCACATGGTACCATCTCCCTGTTCTTATCTCTTATTTCTTACACAATATTTAAAACATTAATAAAAATTGAATAACCACTGAAGAGACGAACCATCAATACCCAGGATCAATGCATAATTACATATGTACATTTATCCGACGTTCTTACGGTGAAGAAAAACATCGTGATGCAACCTGCACATAACTGACAAGGAATTCAAAGATATGTGTGAAGTCAACCAACCCGCACTGGGCCAGCGTGATTGACTATGGCCTAATCACTATTAACTTAGGGTAGGCTCCGAGCCCCTCGGTGGGGACGTATAGTGAGCTGATGATGACCCTATTACAGTTACTCTAAATTATCATAAAAACATTCATCATAAATCTAATACGATTAAGTTGATATCACAAAACGATACTTTGTAATAGTACAGATTATTATGTTATTTTATCGATAGATATGATTGTCGGAAATAATGAATCATTAGGAAATCGAATTTAGCATTACTCAAATGATATAGAAGAACTCTTGGCTATAATTTAAATTTATAATCTTTGATCCTTACAGAGTCAGTTAATATACTGACTTCGATTAGCAATTATTATTAACTAGTGATGATCGGTGGTGGACCGGTGTGGTCGGTGGTCGACAGCGTCCGCAGGGAATTAAAAAAAAACATTATTTAGTAGCCTATATGTTCTTTCAGACTATGTCCTATATGTATGCCAAATTTCATCGCGGTCCGCTCAACCGTTTTGGCGATACCTGAAAACAAACATCCATCCCTCCATCCATCCATCTTAACATTCGCATTTATAACATTAGTAAGATGGAAGCATACTAAGCACATTCTCTACTGTAATAATTTGCTAAGATGCTTCCGGTATCCTTACATCTGAGTTTCCATTGTCGATAAACATAGTACCATCCTTTGCATTCTTAAAAAAAGCAAAGATAAGTTCAATCCTATACATTTTGGATTTACCCGAAACAAACGCGGCCTTGGACACACACACAGACAGACAAACAAACTGACAAAATTTGGCATTGGTTTTTAGTTATCAGCAACCCTACATTATAACCACACTCCAATTTCAATAATATTTATAGTTTTAACTACGTTTGTTAACATTTTGTTTATGTTGACTTGACATGTTTAAACACATAATTTTATTTAGTTAATAAACAAGATGCTAGCTCTAGATAAGTTTCATTGACCCCGATGTTAAAACATGTTTGATAACGATAACTTGTATAAATACTTCCCTGTGCCGATTACATTGTCAACCTAACGAAGGATTCTAGCATCTATAGTCAAGGCTACATTTAAATAAGCATTTAAGTCTTCAACTTATGATAACTTACAGTCAACTTAAGTTTATTTACTAAAATGCGAACTACCCAGATCAACAGAATGTGCAGGGTTTTTACAAAACTATAAATTAACGTACCCAAAGTAAAATAAAATTATATAGACTTTAAATGGAAATACATTATACACAAATAGATATAAAATAAAATATTCATTATAAATAAAATATTCATTATAAATTGGAGATAGTTAATACCAACAGAGGTCGAAAAGTTTTCTCAATGTAGTCGCCAATAAAAATAACAAGGGTGACGAAGCGACCCGAAGCGGGCCATGACCAATGTAGTCACCAACAAATCATGAATTCCGCAAGTCTGGAACCTGCCCATTCACAATTAGTCGAAGACAACACATCACGTATTCAAATCTTTTGTTTACAGTGGCGTTTCCCCTGCTCGGTTTGCTGCTGTGGGCGGAACCTTACCACCGCGGCTACTTCGCCGACGACTACTCGTTGCGGCTTCCCTACAAACAGCAGCAGATCTCTGAGGGCTTGCTGGCGGGTCTCGGCTTCGCGTTCATTATTGTAACGGTAAGGAAATGAACTTTTAAAAACAAGATGATGTTTATGATGTATATGAATTGACTGGTTTCGCCATATTGTTTCACAAGTGTTAAGACGAGGAAAATATTTTTTACAATGCAATATGTGTTTTGGATTTAAATGGGATTTGTTTTAAGTGTGTTAAATTTACTTAAACTATCTAATTGTTAAGTCATATTGCTCGCATTGTCCACTAAATAAACAGGGGCCATCCAAGTAATCTGTTTGTGGCGTTAGCTTATAGAAACACAATTTTATCCTTTTGTTAACCAGGTTGTAATCACGGAGTTTGTGCGCGATAAGCGTGGGAACAGTGTGGGCGAGAAGTTTGTAAGTGGGTGGTTGGTGCCGGGGTGGGCGTGGGAGAGTTACGTGACGGTTGGGGTGTACACGTTTGGAGCCGCCTGCCAGCAGCTCACCGTTAACGCCGCTAAATACGTCATCGGCAGACTGAGGCCACATTTCTTTGATGTAAGTTCTCTTAAGATTAAGTTCCACTGGTTAAATATATATTTCATGTAATCTTTCGCTTGATTCTAATTGTTTGATTTTTTTATTGACTGCATTCTATAATCCATCGTACAAGTAACGCATATACGGTTGAGACAAGTGACGACAGCAACTTATCATTACACTAATTTTTGCTTACCTCATTGGTGTATAATAAAATTCCGTTTTCCAGTTATGTAGGCCGATCCCTAACTCATCGTCCCCACTGAACGAGCTAGGGTACATCCAGGCGTACACGTGCTCGGGAGCCAGCGCAGCGCAGCTCAAGGAGATGCGCCTAAGCTTTCCCAGTGCACACGCCAGCTTCGCCATGTACACTGCTGTCTTCTTTATTGTACGTTACTTATCAATCCTTTTATATTTTTACTTTTAATCCTATTAACCGATCTATCCATTAATCTTCCTATCCATTAGAGTTAATTTTTATTAATTTATGTCCTGGATCGGTATCAGGGGACTGTTAGCTAGATGGTAAACGCTGCATAAGACGATTGTATTCAGCACTTGACGTCACAAAGGCATTGTATCGAAAAATATATTTTAGAACACGCTGTAGTTTGTATTGCCTTTTTGTTTCTACAGCGTGTTCTGAAATATATTTTTAGAAACAAAGGTTGCATGCCTTAGTAAAATGTTATTGTACACGCATAGTAAAGTTTTCGTGCAGTTCTACATCCAGGTGAAGGGCAAATGGCGCGGCTCGAAGTTGTTACGTCACGGCTGTCAGTTTGCGGCGCTGATCGCAGCGTGGTACGTGGGCCTGTCGCGAGTGGTCGACCACATGCACCACTGGAGTGATGTCACTGTCGGATTCATTGTGGGATTCGCTTTTGGTGCTATTATAGTAAGTGATACTGGCCTATTTTTTGAACCTATTTGAGTCTAATTCCAGACAAGAAAATATTCTGTTATATACTAAAACTGAGCTTTTATATAACTGCAGATAAAACAATGATAAAATATGCAACAATAAATTCACAATAATTAATTTATTTAAATTATAAAGCGCCTAGTGATTTTTTAAACCACAAAACGCTTCATACACAGATAATTTTATGACAGGCGCTAAGGCGAAATGCAACTTTTACCTTCATTTCCAACACAAAAAAATGCCTTCTAAATTGTTAAACAAATGATTGTTTTTATTTCCAGTTCGTGTATGTCTTGAAACCGAAGAAATATGGTATGCCACGGTCTTGGGAGACGGGGCCTCCTGAAATGCTTCCACAGCCCGTAATGTCCCGATGACTACACGCTGAAGTTGTTATTCTATCGTAGTATAATGAAACACTCTTAGCCCAAATGTGTAGGCAGTGTTCTTATTTAAACAGCCATATTTGTATATTGACCTGAATTAAGAAATAAAACGATGTATTTTTATGAATTTTTATATATTAGACACTACAAAAAGGTGAATTTAAAATGCATTTTTTTATTTTATTCTAAAGACTAGGCTAACATTATTTAATATATTATGACTGTCGCAAAATGATTTTAATACATAAGACAAAATACGAGACTCAAGAATTATTTTATGACTAAAGGAAGTGTTTAAGGACTAAAGAAGTCACTAAGAAACTGCTTAACTGTGCTTAGTGTGAGCGTATGAATATTCTTTAAGTTTTTAAAGTAATATGTTTCAAGATTAAATAAAAACCATTCCAGCCATTAAATGCAAGACTCGCGTTTGGTTTTTAAACTAAAACCTCAAACTTCTATCAACTTCTGACCTAAGACGATATGAGACCTGTAACATATTGCCGTCCCTCACATCGTCTTAAAAAAAATAGAGCCAAAAATATATGTCAAATGCAAAGACAATTGAAACTCATAGTTATACGACATACTGCTATGATAACAAAAATTGTAATCATAAAACAAGATCCTTACAAATTCCTCCATATCTGACAACCATATTTAGTACTTAGAAAGTTTAGAGCTCGTCAGAAACCTAACTTGGTGTCAAAACAAGCACCTACAAGATTCTTTCCGTGGATTTCAAAAACCAAAATCCCTGTTTAAAAAATATTGTCATCTCTGTTTTGTCAAACATAATGACAGGGATGAGATTTTACACAGATATTTTAATCTCAGAAACCCACGGTTTGTTTCGTAATTAATAAATGTGTCAGTATTAAACGTGGTAACTACAATTGCCAAAGTTGTTATTTTGGAACAATGCTTTTGTTTTGACTAACATTTTAAATGTGAGAAAATATTTGTTTCTTCGTCGTAATAAACTCAAAGTACAGACGATTACAAGAGTTATTCATAGAAAGCTCTTTTGTGAGGAAATAAGCTAGGATTGGATTTTAAATTGCCTTAATATAATACCAGGCGTTCATGTTTTGGTTGGTACTTGAATAAAGTTCTAGATCATTAAATTATTTTATGAGTATTTAATTTATTAATCTTTATTAAATTTATTTCAAACTATTTGATTGTTTTTATTTCGATTTAATTTTTATACCGCTGTTAAGTTAGCAACTGGGTTTCCACTGCAGAATGTTTTTATGTGATATTTAATATTATAGATGTTGATACGTAATTGTTATGAATGATTGAAGTTATACAAAGTTATTCACGTGTTTGCGTATTTAGAGCGATAATTCCTGTACTTATTCAGTACTTTTACTGGGGACTTAAATCATTATAAACATAAATCTTGTAGGGTAACCATAATTGGTTGTCAAGTGCAATGTCCCACTGGGACTGTCACAGTGGCGCTTAGGATGGTTGCAGGGGGTTTATAGTAACTAGATATCTCACTTAATACTATATTACCCCCAAAAGGTAGGGTATCTTTTAAAGACTACCTCCCCCATATCAAAACAGGGTAACCATAATCTTTATATATTGTTCTGTGAGTGTGTATGTCACTGAACTTCTCTCAAACGACTGGACCGATTTTTATGAAATTTTTTGTGTGTGTTCAAGGGGATCTGGGAATGGTTTAGATTCACAATTTTCATCAAATATTAACTTCATATTAATTTATTCAAATTAAAGACGTGTAGACAGGACAACGTCTGTCGGGTCCGCTAGTTAATTTATAAAACTTGAAACTTTTACAGGTTATAAAAAACGTAATTTACCTTTTAAATAAATAATTAAAATATGCTAAAATGTCTTGTATACATGGACATACTACAAACTGAATGACCTATGTCCATATCAATACAACACTTTCCACGCATTTATCAAATGAGTTCGAAGTTTAT
This sequence comes from Papilio xuthus, assembly GCF_000836235.2. Lineage (NCBI taxonomy): Eukaryota > Metazoa > Arthropoda > Insecta > Lepidoptera > Papilionidae > Papilio > Papilio xuthus. Next base: position 1,455,216 of record NW_013530507.1, read on the forward strand.
GTGTAACATACAACTTTTCTGCGTTTTCCGTCATATTTATTGTAGCATCAGCTCACTATACGTCTTCACTGAGGACTTGGAGCCTTTTTTTTTCAGAGAGAAATGCTTTATGCATACTCCGCGCCCCGGGGGGGACGCGGTAGTTATGTGGGATTCTCCTCCATAGCGGAGGCATACCCACTAAACCTCTCTGTTCCTCCAACGCATCGGGACGGGACCACCGGCACGCTTTCGCTCTCGTCCGCGGCCAAGAGCTTGGAGCCTACCTAGATGGCTAGTTATAGGCCATAGTCAAACATTCTGGGCCAGAGCGAATTTGTTGATTTCACATATATCTTTATGATTTTGATTAGAAATGTTTCCGAAAGAAGATTATTAAACAAATTAATAATATTAAACAGTGAGAAAGTTAATAAAGTTCTAGAGTGTCGGCCACGGACAGGTCGACGCAGCGTGGACAGGCCTCCCGCAAGATGGACCGATGACCTGGTCAAGGTTGCGGGAGCGTCCTGGATGCAGGTAGCAAAGTACCGGTCATCGTGGCGATCTTTGGGGGAGGTCTATGCTCAGCAGTGGGCGACTAACGGCTGAGAAAGAAGAAGAAAAAACACTGAGAAATTGTCTTATATTATTCTACATAGCGCATAGAATGTTATTCCCCAACACATGAGGAAACACAACGTTGTAATCATAGTACGAAGAGATAAACTAAAGATAAATAAGTCTAAATGGTTATTGCAACCTTTGACATAGTTGATTAGAAATATTAAATATATGTTACACTTGTATGTATTTATAGTTGAATCTAATGACGCATTACGAGGCAGTTATTTAGGCAAGATTATTGTTGACGTCATATTATGTAGATGCAATGTAATCATGTTACTACATAATTTATAATACATAAGATTTGAACTTGTCGTGGTTAGCTGCGACCGCATGTCTATGTTGTTTGGAGACAGGCCGATGCATTATTGGTGGAGGAAACCATGCGCACGTGTATCTTTCCTGCATTCCTTTACTCTCTCTCTCTTTCAAGGTGTCTCTCCATTTAATGGAGGTTGGCCGTCAGCTTAGTACACTTTTTCCGGACTTGCCAAACGAAATCAATGTTCCACGATGGTAATATTCGTCCACTTCTTGATATTTCGCAGGCACGATTTCTTTGCTGCGATTTCATGCATTCCTTTACGTTCAGCCTAAAATTATGTCTACGAATCATCACGTACGAAATTGAGAGCCGCCGAAAATTTGAGCAGCTGCATATTATAACAAACTAGCTGTTGCGCTCGACTCTGTCCGCGCGTAATTACAGAAGATCTTAATTAGTAGCCTATATCTTCTTCCAGACTAAGTTCTACATATATACCTACCAAATTTCTGCGAGATCCGTTAAGTCACTCTAGAGATAGCTTCTTACAAAAACCCATCTATTAATCCATCCATCCATCCTTCTAAAAAATCGCTCTTATAATATTACTAAGAAGTAAGATTGATACTTTTACCGTGAGTTTCTGAGACCCGTTGTGCGTCCTAATTTAGTCCTCTTTCCCTTCCCACCTTTTTCCTTATAAGAAAAGGATGGGAAGTGGAAGTGGACTTTCCGGATGAGAGGATACATCGGAAGGGAAAATATTTTCTTTCTGTGCATCCTCTCCTCCGTCGATGAAAGGTAGGTAACGTATATGCAATTGCGTATGTCTATGGGCAACGGTCACTTCGATATTTCAGCGATTTCAGACGGCCGCTCGCTCGTTTGCCACCATATGACATAAAAAAACCTAAATGCTCGTTAAAAACAGACAATCGGTAAAAAAACATTACACATGTTTGAAATAGAAATCGAATAGATAGATCTTTATCTATTAAGATCCTTCAACTGAATCTCTCTCTTCTATTGTTATCTTTATAACAATAGAAGAGAGAGATTCAGTTGAAGGATCTTCGGGTGTATATTACACCTAATTATACTTATTTTAATACTTTTGAGTATTAAAGAATTATTTATAACTTAATTCATGCAATCCTCGACACAAAATGTTATCAGAGATTAAATGCTAAACAACAATGTTGCAACATCCAAGTCATTGTCAGCGTGTGTCAGGTGTGGTTGACTGGTCGACGCACTGCATGATTATTAAGGTGCGTTTACACGGTACATGATACTGCAGACGGACATACGACATTTTTTGTGACCGATTGGTCACTGTTTGCCTTGAAGAGACATTTACAGCTTCACCGGGCTTGAGGTGGACGGGCGCAGATGGCTTAGCCTGAACCTCGTTTAAGAGTAAACAGTCTCGAGGGCTCTCTCAGGAGCTTAGGCTCAGACTGTTACTTCAACACACAATGGCCGTAGATGCGCTGTATAAATAACTTCGTGTTGTCTGTAATCTGAGCTGTCTGTTTGTGCGCAGTTTTCGTGGTCAGCCGTCTACATATGTCCGCAGACTCAAGTACCATGAAAACTTATCTTTACGTACACCAAGATTCACGACCTAGGCACATACTGAATGCGTTCGATGACATCTTATTTACAATTTCTATATATAGATATTGTTTTTGAACATTTATCTGTATCGCTTATAATCGTTGTGTATTTTGTTTACTTTTTATAAGGTCAAAGTACTTTTTAAAAGTAATACAACTCATGAATAGATCAATTGCCTCAAATTGACAATTTACTTTGACAAAGTTCTTTTTATCCAATATTACAATGTTGCTGGTATACTTTTAATTCCTTAATTCAAACTGTTTACTATACGTGAACTTATTACGGGTCAGTTCATTAAGAATTAAACCAATAACAAGAGAAACATGAACTTTATAGTTAAGTGACAATATTCTCTTATCCATCGAAGCCATCTTTGCTTCCTTCAAGAATTATGTGCCAATAAAATAGCTTAAAATTGCAGTCGCAAATAAAAATTATAATATATTCTTAGTGTAGATATTGTTATATGTATGGTTCAAACGTCTTTAGCACCAATATGAAGCCTGACCTTTTTCAGTTCAACTTGAATCCATCTCATAATATATATTAAAGTTATCATAAGATTTTACGCAAAAAAAAATAAGCGTGAAATCCGAGGAGGGTCGGTGCAGAGGGTATCACTACCTTGTCTATAAATACCGCTATCTAAAGATATCGGGTATCGGAGGCCGCGCGTCTTACGATCACGCCTCCGCGGACTGTCGTGACGTCACCAACACGCCCCAGCCGCCCCACTCGTGTTGATAATCTCTATCTACCCGCACTATCAATTGACACAATATTACTGATTAAAACAAATAAAAAAAACATGTTTGCCAAAAGAAATAGTCACGTGTCTATTTCTACTATATTAGATTCTATCTTTAATCGTGGATTTCTGGCACTGAAATCCCCATTTAAAATATATTGTTAACTCTACTTTAAGATAATAACAGGAATGACATGTTTAAATACAGCTTTTTCAGAAACCCACGGTAAGCTTTTCTTTTCAGCCCAAGATTACTCATGAATATAGTACAGAAGTGCACTGCATTGACATTTGGATTAATATTAAAACATATTGCCATCCCTTACATTTTCTTTGAGAAAACAAAGACAACAAGACGTATCGATTTGTTACTACGTATCAGTTTATAATATTTTTCATGTTTATTGGATTATCAAAACGGCGTGCGTTGACTTTTCTGATTACATATAATATTTGGAAGATTGTTTTTATATTATTTAGAGCTTTTCTTTGACACTTATTATTGTTGTACTTCCGCGTGCGAATAGCTTGGAATATAAAGGAGTTTCAAACTTAGAAGTACACGTGAAATATATGTGAATTTCGACTATCGAAACGTTCATGTAACATTGTATTGTCATCCCTTTCATTCTCGTTGAAATGAAAGAGACAACAATATATGTCAAGGCGGGAATTTCACGGTTATTTTACAAGCAGACAGGAGGATTTCTTCTACCAAAGTTTCGTTTTGTTAATTAATTTAAAATTTAATCTATTTCTGTTATTAAATACTCTGTAACTATAAATAACATTATTATGTCTTAAAAGAATAAAAATATCGACTTTAATGTACTTTAAATATTCAAACAGAAATCATCGTTTTACTTCAATGAAAATATTTTGTCCTTCCTTATGCAAAAGACGAGTTATAATTATGAAATTGAATTAAAATTTTACAGAGCACAATTTTCCAGCCACGCCATTAAATAATTTATTTTATAAAATAAAACAGACACTATATTTAATTACTCTGTACCAGTGATATAAAATGAATAGATAACGATTATAAAAATAAACTTGCGTTGTCTAGTGTTACATTACTCTGTGCGGATATACTTAAGAAGGTGGTCAAGTGAACAATCAGTCAGTTATTCTGCTTTTGCGCTGAACGCATCATGTCTCGAGAAGAGGTCACTATGTTTGTACTAAGAAAGATCGTGGTTGACGCATTTATGTTTGGTGCTTGTAAGTTATTATTTTTTTTTTTTTTTAAAGTGTTTCGGTTCGAAAAATTAATTAATCTGATTTTTTTATAAATTTTTATTTAATTAAAATTAAAAAAGTGGTAAAATATCTGAATAAATTATTTATGATAATAAATTATTTTTATAACCTGTAATATTTATTTTTAAATAAGCGACTTTTTCTGATAAAAGGCAAAAAATCTTTTAAACTCTCAATTTGTTCGTGTTTTAAAGTTCCGTGGTATACGGTAACTTTCACGCAATTAACTTGTTCAGAGATTTACCGTTTCCTGGCGACTTGTGACGATTTCCCGTCAATTCAATAACAGGATAGCTCTGTACAGATATTAGCTTCGGATTTTCATCTTAATTTCAAAGTTGTGGACGTCAGTTTTTACGTACAAGTATGACGTGGGAGCCTTCAAGAGTAGAGTGAATAGGGATTTACTAAGCTAGAGCGTACCATTCGACCACATCATTACTTAACATGAAGCGGAATCGTGGTCAAGCGCTAACTTATTTAAAATGAAAAAAATCAACCTAGATATAGACTAAAAACTATAGATTTAAAAACACTAAAAAGAGCATTTTAAAGTTTTATCATTGTTTTAAACTCCTAGTGGCATTCAGCATCTACTTCACACGGTACCTATGGCCGCCCTTCGAGCGCGGCTTCTTCTGCGGAGACGAGAGCCTGATGTTCCCCTACAAGAATGACACCGTATCTACTACGGTTCTCAGAGCTGTCGGGCTCGGATTGCCCATTGCCTTTGTAAGTTTACTAAGACATTTATCTTCAGCTTACTATACGTCCTCACTGGCTGCTGGGGCTTGGAGACTACCCCAAGTTAGCGGTGACTAAGCCATGTTCAACCACTCTAGCATAGTGCGACTTCACACATATCTTCCAATTACTTCGCAGATATGTGAAAGTTGAACCACGATGTTTTGATAATTGTACATATGTAAATCGAAAATCAAATAACACAAAAGTACATGGCGGAATTCGAACCCGACGGAATACGATATTAACAACAATGAACATTTATAAAATGTTCATTGTTTTAAGCTTGAATGTAGATGGATTTTTGTTTGTAATTATTTTTCTAAATACAATTTTCAGCAACTTTTAGTCCAACTCAAAATGACAGAAGTAAAAATTTAACAACGAAATACAAAAAAAAATATATTAATAACACTATGATTGTTGACAGTTCCTTGTATGCGAATGGGTGCTACTTCGGAATAACTACGAGAATAAGCGCTGTTTCGGTCTGCGCGTGCCAAGCTGGTTGCGCGGTTTCTACTGCGCTATGGTCTCCTTTGGTCTGGGCACCTGCTTCGTCGAGCTAACTACCAACATTGCTAAGAACGTCATAGGAAGACCACGACCACATTTCTTTGATGTACGTACCTTTAATTTAATAACATTATATTACGTATCTTGGTAACAAAAACATTCTTAATTATTTTTAGTAGTGGAAACTTTGACTTTATAAATATCGTAATCTTTTTTCTTATTTTTTGAAAATTTAGTACTGTAAATGTATAGGATAAAGAATAGGTCTGAAATAAGGTCGTTTCGTTTCAAACTTGATTGAACTTAATTCAATGGAACTACATATTTCCTGCGCTGATGCAGATTTAAGTGGTCCTTTATAATGCCAATTGCGTCTACGTAACGTCGGAAAGTAGAGTTCTTAGGACAATAATAGTATAACAAAAAAAATCTTATTCTTACATTTTTACTTTAAAGAAATTTCATTAGTCCAAAATATTTTACAGCTACGTTCAAATTTTGTTTATGGTCAACCAAATGTATAAAAAATACAATTATACATAGACAACAGTTATTTAGTTTACGTATGACGTGTTTTAGTTAAATTGCGATCGATGAGATAACAAAAATTGGTCGTTAGAGATAAAAATATTTTATTTTACTACGATTAAATAATTTATAGGAAAAGTATTATCATTATCGTTATCATTATATATTTAATTCCTCATAGTAACAAGCGTTTTAATTTTATCAACATGTGAAAATCCAACACTATGCCGGTGTACTGGCACAACACTAGCCTTACAAAAATATAGACATTTATGTCCCCTCACTAATCATTCTGACACTTGACTTTGTAATGTAAGCGCGCCAAAGAATTGTATTTAATTATATCTAAAACTAGCTATTTCCCGCGATTTCATTTGCGGTTTGTTAAAAAATGTTGAATTAGTGGTCTATTCAGGATTCTAATCTATCTTCAAACAATCAGATCCAGCTTTATTGTGGTATTATAAAATTATCATTAAATAATTAATTATTACTAATTATTAATTTTGAATGAATTACTTAATAATCAAAACTAACATTGTCTTTAGTTATGTAAGTGTGAAGTCAACCAACCTGCACTAGGCCAGCGTGGTTGACTATGGCCTAATCACCCCTAAATTAGGGTAGGCTCCGAGCTCCTCAATGGAGACGTATAGTGAGTTAATGATGATGTAAGCATAAAACGTTACAATTATTTTAGTTATGTAGATTGACTTATATCAATTTCGATTTTAATCTTCGCAGTTAATTAATTGATTAGCAGGTCAAGATAATTATATTTAATTATGCTTCCTATTAATTATGACTAAGGTCAAGTTTCCATTAATTAAACCACGTGTTAGTGCAAATTGAAACTTAAAACCGGTTGCATTAGGCTCTTAGTGCACTAGGAAATGTAAATCTTCGAAACTAATATCTTATCGTCGCAAGTATCGCGTTGTGCGCGCTTAATATCGAATCATCGACGCAAATCTTCTATTCGGTCTGTACAGGCATAGGGATATGGCAGATGTATAAGTTTGCTTTTTCGCCACTATTTTGAAAAAAAATGCGAGCGACGATCTTTAGCAACGATAGAACAGAATCTCAGCAACACGTGCCTGTGTACGAAGGTCTTTGATATACTTTGAGACTAATTAATAATCGACTAAAATCATCGGGTTTTAAAGATTCTTATTTCCTTGTGTACGATCTGCCTTATTGTCATATGATCCGGAAATAATAGAGGATCAAAGTATTTAACAATAGCTGATATTTTATGACGTAAGCATAACAATGTCTTAAGTATTATAAAATTATATTTCTACTACTAAGTGTAGTAATATTACTGAATATTAGTTTCCGCATTTTATTTAATTTATAAATATTTTAAATGAAATGTTATAATTTGATAAATAAACGTAATCGAATTTCTGAGTAACTAAATAAGAAAAGAAAATCAATAAATGTCGATTATCGATTTATTTTTTATCGATATGTTATCGATTGAGTCCGATTAAAGTCCGTAATGAATTGCCAACTTATTTACTATTAGTAAGTACATAAATACTATAAAACAATTGACTGCCGTAAACAAAATAATATTTCCTTATCCATAATAATTTCCCTGTTTATAATTTGTAATAGTGATGTAACGATTATTTGTATTATAAAACTTAATTATTAAAATAATGTACAATTTATCATTTCACTAAAATATTACCTTTACTGATTTATATGACTCAGTGTAACCTAAACAATTAAATCGATTTTGACGAGAGAGGTTTTATTCGATTTACTAATCGAAGTAGTAATTCGATTTACTACTCTTAAGTATCATTAGGTACACAATGAGTGGGGTTCTTTATCTTTTAACTAATAAATAGAGTTTTTCCGTAGTTATGCAAACCATCAGTCGACTGCAGTATGATGACGTGGCGCGGGAGGTACATTCAAGCGGACGAGTACACTTGCACCGGCACTCTAACAGACAAGTTTGCGGACATGCACATGTCTTTCCTCAGCGGACACTCGTCCTGGTCCGCGTACACCATGATTTATTTAGCTGTAAGTAATAAAGTTTACTTAGTCAAAAATATGCGATGTTGTGAAAGCAAGACGGTTGCAAAGAAGAATTACATTTACGCATCTAATTAAGGGGATGTTTTAAATTCAGAAATATTGCACTTTAAGTCAATACTTTACAAGTCATTATTTTTATCTCGCTCTATTCAATCGTGGTACCAATATGTTTGTCTCGCTCTGTACAGCTATACCTAGAGAAGCGTATGGTTTGGCGCGGCACCCGAGTCCTCCGCCATTCTCTGCAGTTCGCTGTCGTCATGCTGAGTTGGTTCACCGCACTGTCTCGCGTCTCTGACTACAAACACCACTGGAGCGATGTGCTTGCTGGATATTGCCTTGGTCTTACGCTTGCTGTATTGGTGGTAAGGAGCTATACTGGACATGTACAGTCAGCTGCAAAAATATTTTTACATTTATAAAACTTTAGAAATTTGTGTATGCCTTCGGCTTTAAAAATACTTATACGCATATATCATTCATGGTCGGAAGCATACAGACGAATATGAGAATACTAATTTCTAAAACTTATCTGAATTTCTGAAGCGTTGTTAAGTATATATTTTTGTGCAGCTGACTGTACTTAATTAGTTCATACCAAAATTTGATAAACATGTTTGCATGTTCCTGTAACTTGGTATACCGAAGTACACAAATCTCATCTCATATAAATCTTGACATATTTTTTATGACGTTACGACGAAATGTCGCAAATATTAGTGTTTGACCCCCATTATTACTGAATGACTTAACACAAAAAGTGCTAGTCAGTGAAACAACTTACTGTATTTTAAATTGACTTACAACTTGTTTTTCTTACCAGTGGACATGGGGCACCGACATCATACCACAGAAGAAAAAACATTCCCCGTTGCCGCAACATGACTTTTCCTTGGCGATACATCCACATGCTGCTGCGCCCGCGTAGCAGAAATATAATAAGTTAATAATTAATTTACGATAATACTCAAAAAATATTGTCTTAAGGAAATTGTTCATATTTTAAATTCTATGTGTAAATTTTCATTATTTTAGTCGTGAAATTGTGCCAGTTTAAACATAACATTATTTAGTTTATATTTACTGTTAAACATAAGTTAGGTTTAGAGTATAAGATAGTAAATTATGTACATTTATATTTAATTCTAAACGCCTGGCAAAATTTTTATGACAGTGTTGTGATGGAATATAAAAATTCGCATCAATATTTGCAAATAATGAAGTCTTCTGTGATATTAATTTACGCCAACAATATTTTTCATAGATATTTTTTCATAAATAAATGTGAAAAATAAAAAAAAAAACGTTTCATTTTTACTTATAATATATTTATACTCCACGTCAGCGATAGGCCAGCAAACCAAAAAGTTTTAGCAATTTTGCTAAAACTTCCTGGTGGATTTTACAATTTGTAAAATTTGCTATAAATATATGTCAGGCGTTGGGTCACAAGGTGCTAATATAGTCATTTTATACTTCTACAACTTCCCGCCAACCTTTTAATTTTAACATAAAGTTAATCGATAAAGCACTTAATATGGATGACTATTTTTATTGATTTTCTATTTGTTTTAGGTGTACTACTTTATTCGTCCGTCGAGACGAAATTAAATTTAAAAAAAAGGCCTTGACAGACGTCAGAACTTCTATTATTAGCAAATATTGTCAGAAACTAGTACGGTGCGTATTTGTAAATATGCTGATCGGTTCCATATATACTTCATGTTCCTATATTAATATTTAATATCCATTGACACGCGAGTTTTATTTTTATTTACCAAGCTAGTCTACTTTCCGTTTTCAAACATATATATAGCAATCTATCATTTTTATCAGTTTTAACGATAACTTTTACTTTAGACACATAATGATAACAATCGTATAGTTCATTGGAATGAGTCTATTATTCTGACAAATATAAAACTACTAACGATATAACCCACGTGACATTAAGTCATCCTAAAGTCGAAGTCATTCAGATCGCATTGTGTCAAATTTTATTTTTATAATATACGAGAGTGATAATTTTTTTTGGAAACTTATCAGTAACTTTTCTCTACAACTTGTGACTCGTTGAACTCTTTTCCTAGAGATAAATTTCTCAAGGATTTCCGGTCTAAGAACGAAGGCGTCACTTATTAAACATATCGCTAGGAAAAACCTTAACATAATACAAAACAAGTTATGTATAATGTTCTATGTTATTTAAACATATTTAAGTAAAAAATTAATATATTAATTAATGATAACAAGAAACAATAAAATATAATAATCGATATATAATGGACAATACAATTAAGAAGAAAATAAAGAAAGTATATATCTTCTTGTTCATACAGACTTATTTACATATGTTATATACCATATAGATATATACTAATCATTCTCCACTATGTAGGTACAGTTAAAGGAATTCTACTTCCTACTTAGAATGGAATATTTGGAAAGAAATATTTACATTTTTTTAATTTGCTATGACAATTTTTACAGCTTATTGCATTGTGAGCGTCAAATCACATTTCATATAATGGGTAGGAAATAAATTTCCTTGACTGTATGTACTTTTAATTATATTGTAAAATTACTGCATTAATTCTACCATCATTTAGTTGATTTGTTATATAACCTTTTTATATGTTATATGATAAATAATTTAGAATAGCAGTGAGTTTGTACTGATGTGAATCCTCTGTTAGTATTTTACTTTCTCCGGTGGACGCTTCACAGGCCGGAATGTCTCGCGGCCGCGGTCCGCGCCCGGCCACCTTGTACAAAGAATATACAAAGCAAAAGTTACATATACACTATCGGTTTCCACTGTCAAAACAATTGTGAAAAACATTTTAGTATCCCTTTCACTAATGGTCAAATTTATATTTGAATATGTCGCGAAAAGATATTCGCGGTAATATTGAAAAAATAAATACTGATAGTAGACATTACTAGAGTACGCAAGAGAAATATTAATAAAGAGAACAAATACAACAATACAAAGGTTAGGAATTACATTTTTTATAAACCTTATAATTATTAAGTAAATGTCTTAAAGTTTATGTAAAATTATTTCATCTAACATCAATTTTTTCTTTTTATATTGCAAGAAATACCTCACAGCACTTTTAGGATTCATGATTATAATTTTGAAATGAAATATCATTGTGAAAAGTCTCTGAGAGACAACAAAATACCAACCATAAAACGGCTACAACCTGCAAATAGAAAAGGCTCTTTGCGAGTCCGTGCCGGCGGTAAACAATCGCAACAGCAACAGTGCTGGGCCGGCCGTCGCGGAGAACGCACGCGTGTCACCACAATGACAATACTTAACGCATAACAGGTGTTTGTGAAAAAAAGATAGTTATAAAACATTCTAAAACAAAAAGGCAAAGACATAGATCCGTTTAGATTAACTTTTTTTGTAGTTTGTTCGTATTACAAAAGTGCGCAAGTGGTACCGTTGTTATTCCATTTCTTTTTCCGTTAAGCGTGTGCCAGTGGTATTGTGTTGTGAGATCGGATGGCTTTGGCTCGGCAATGTCCATCTAGAGATTGCCTCTATGTGGCAACTTATATTTTGATTGAGGACAGCTAAAAATACAACTCGTTAAGTTAAACATATGTCTACACACGTTCACGTTGTTGTGTAAATATTTATTTTTTTACACTTACATGTTGAAAGCAGTGAAATTAAGCAAAGGTGCTCTTGGATTGAAACATGATTTCTTATGACGTACACATTAAAGTAGAAAGGTCTCTATCTTAAACAAAACGTCATCAAACATGACGTTAAAATTAAATATAATAGTTTTCATTACTACTCAACGCGATGAAAAAATATTAAACAAATAAATTAATATAAAAATGTTTGTCAGTAATCTTTTACCTTATATTTTTTTCAATAAAACTTAAATTGACGTGTAGTAATTAAAACAAGCAATTAATAACATTGTGAACTTCATTTTAATTAATTGCAACATGCCAAATAAATATAAAATATCGGAAAAGTTTAATTACATTCTTATTAATGAAACATAACTTAAACCTAACTTTACTAAGCTAAGTCTCTGGTTAATCACATAACTGTAACCTTTATTATTACTATTATATTAGTCAAGTTCAAGTTGTAAAGGTCATCAGATATGCTTAATGAAATGTCAACATGCTTAAGTACTGCGAAGGTGTAATAGTAACTTAATTTTGAATACTTTTAAAATGCTCTAGTTTACCTTCAAAAGTCTGCGTGGGCGCAGCGCCGATAGCGTCCTTGTCAGATAATGACACTAGCTTTCGCCACAGATGTTACGTATAAATGTGTAGTTCTAATAAACAGATACCCCTTTTCAATGTAGGCCTCTCTCAATTCTCATGATAGTCTATAAAAAATCTTTAAAAGAATGGTGTTCCTACTTTATATAATGCAACGGATTCAACAAAATCATAAATTATAAAATAAATAAAAAATAATATTAGTAAACCACCCAAAATTATTATTACACTAAAGTGATTTTTTAGGCAAGACATAATTTTGTTATTTTTTTTTTATTTTTGTTTGTAAAAATTAACTGATACTAATAATAATTAAGCTCGATCGATTCATTATTTTTCGCATTATAGTGCTACCAAATTTAAATTATCACCATCATCATCATCATCAGCTTTAGTTAGGTTAGGTTAACCTAACGTACGTCCCCTCCGAAGGGCTCGGAGCCTACCCTAAGTTAAGGGTGATTTGGCCATAGTCAACCACGCTGGCCAAGTGCGGGTTGGTTGACTTCACACATATCTTTTTTTAGATATGTGCAGGTTGCATCACGATGTCTTCCTTCACCGTAAGAACGTCGGATAAATGTACATATGTAAATCGGAAATCGAAAAACACCTTAGTACATGGCGGGATTCGAACCCAGGACCTGCAGATTGCAAGTCAAGTACTTTACCACTGAGCCACCAACGCTCCACTGCAATTTAAATCACATTATTGTTATCACAAATATTACAAAACAGATCATGTAGGATAATAAAACGATTTCATTCAGTTACGATTCATTGAGAAAATGCAAACGAAGTAAAAGTAGTTTGCCCCTCAGCCCTGCACGTCCCACACTGGGCCTACGCGAGTGTTCGCGGACGATTGACCAACACTCGCCAAAACATGCACCTACTGCTCTCTCATTTATGATACTAATAGATAATATTCATAAAATAGGTATAACTATTCTCTACATAATATAAAAAAGCTTCATCACGTCTGTATTTGTCTAATAGACATAAACTCAAAGTTATAAAATGATAGTATTACCAATTTACTGACGAACTCAGTGTTGATGATTACTTCAGCAGTACTCTAGTGTAGGTGAACTAATTCTACACTAAGGACCACCTTTAGTGGCCATTCAATGAGTTTCAAGGTGATAGTGATTCATGAAGATTTTAAGTTCTTTGAAGTTATTCTTCAATTAGGTTTTCCTTTCCTTTATTACAAGGCTCGTTACTTATAAGTAAAGAAATAGAAAATAGACCGATTTACAAATAATATATGTATATTATCAAATTAAAATGAACAACGTGTCATCTCGTTTTTGGACATTGGTTATTTTATTACAGTTTCGTGGCTCGTGTCCTTTTTTGCTCTTTTATTGGGTGTACCTTCGCTATGTTATGGTGCCTCAGATGATGTCATCTCTATACGTACCTATTCTAGTCAACGCGAACGATTGCCCGATAAAGGCATTTACCTGTACCGTAACACGACGTTTACATTATCTTGAAAATACAATATTTTTTCTAAGCTCAAGCTTTGGAGTTTTCTGGCAGATAATCTTTACAAATAGGAAAATTTGTTTAAAACATGTTTGTGATTTTAGAAATAAAAAAAATAATTTCTTAAGGACATATTTTATAGTTATAATTTACGTGGTTAGAATTAATATATCTCTGTGTTGCCTGTCAAATAGTATGTGATAGATCACTTCAAGAATACGTTTTTGTTATTTTCGCAGAAAAAAAAAACGTTCTTAAAATTTGCTTAGCTTAGTTTGTTTCCCTATTCCTGATGGTCACGACCTCTGTTCTCAACCTTCTCTCTTATGATGTTTATAATATTTATAATAACTGTTTATCTTAAATGGCACAACTATGCGTTATTTCTAATAACAAACATAAAGAAGCTTTGTAATTGCGAGTATTTAAAACAATAGGTGTAGGTTACTTACAAGCAGTTTGCAAATTATTCTTAGCGTGTATCAGGCTGTAACATTGTATTCGCGCGGTCCAATAGTCGATGCCGCATGTGTTGTGTGTCCCAAGTTAAAAGCGAATTAGGATTATAATGACCACTGGAAAAATATAATATAATTATAGTGTCCGGTGAATTTGTAGAAAAGACATTGTCATCTCTACTAAACTTCGACTTTCAAACTACAGTCGAACCTGGATGAGCTAGAAACTATAAGCGTGAGTCAATATCCGATCCCGATGACCTCCATAAGCGAGCGAGATGTAAAGAGAAACATCTAAGCGAAAAAAATATCGTTGACCCTTGGACTCTCGCTCATATTGTTTTAACTGCATATAAGTCTGTTTTGAAAACCATCCTCATTTCAATCAGGAAGACATAAAATATTAACCAATGAGTTTCAGTAATAAAAAATACAATTAGAAATCGCTTCAGCGTGTAATTTATATCGTATCGATGCCCGAGGCGGTATGCAACTAGCACGCATTGATATGCAATGAACAATACCCAAGCACTGGAACGAAGCATTTGAAATTAGTCAATTGCGAAATCGTACCAATTAAAGCGACAACATAAATTACTTGATACTTAACTTAGTCAATGTAAATACCCATCAAATAAAAATCTTCAATGAAAGTTTAATAATGATAAATTACTTTCGCTAATTTCTGTAACAGAAGCTACACATCGTAGTTTATAGCTTTAAATATATGTATACGCGTGGTCAGTTCATTTACTTACTTAAACGAGGGGCAAGAAAGAGGGTGTTTTGGATCAATACAGACTAGCCGCTATAATACGCGTGTTTGCTGCGACGTAATATTAAATCAAAACTATTATAGTATATTTGTTAATGTACTAAAAATATTCGAATTAGTTTAATTGGATAAACTTTTGCTCAGAAAATAAAACTACTGGCACTAAATAACTTTATTAATATAAAATCTTGTCTATAGCCTAATAATAATTATAATGTTACCAGGTGTACAAGTGTAGATAAGTGTAACAAGTGTAAGTGACAATAAGTGTACCAAGTGTTTATTTTAATGATGAGTTAGTTGTAAAGTGCCGTCATGTATCGGCCCAACTTTTACGAGAGCACGTGCTTTCGTTGCAATGAGATCGTATATCAGGTGGACCGCGTTGGCCCACTCAAGGACTTTACATTCTTTCATAGTGGCTGTTTCAAGTGTGCGGTATGCGGCACCAAGTTAACTTTGAAAGTAAGTAAATATTAAATACAACATTATCATCATCATCATCTTTACTATCCACACCACCTGGATGGCTGGCATTCCACAACGGTGCGATTCTCGCGCAATTTCTTGCCTCGAACAGCCGCGTTGTGGAACGGTCTGTCCTCGGCGGTATTTCCAAACCAATACAACTTACGGACCTTCAAGAAGCGAGCATACCATTTCCTTAAAGGCCGGCAACGCATCTGCAGTTCCTCTAGTGTTGCAGATGTCCGTGGGTGTCGTTGATCCCCTCGGTGTTCACGCCGCTCGTTTGCCCCCTTCACTTATAAAAAAAAACAGATAGGTGATGATCATACCAATAATTTACGGTAGGCATCTCCCATCGTGACTAGCATAATATCGTCCAAAAAGCATTATATATTATATTATTATATGCATATTAATAGTTTGTAGAGATTTATACAGTTTTCAACATTTGCTTTTTTTATTATTTTTTTTAACATAAAACAGCAACTACGTTTTGATAAGACAGCGAGGTCGCACAAACGACTAAATGGCAGTCGACAGCATGAAGATATAGCGTACAGATCAAGGCCGCGTCGACAAATCACAACTTGTTTTGCGACGATTGTACTCAAATTGATGTATAAAACTTTAAAAAAATTATGCAGTAAAATCGATTTTGTGTGGTACACTTAATATACAATATCTTTATTAAAACAGAGGCCTAGCACGACACTTTGCGAGAAAGTATTCGTCATTCATCGACAATCAAAATTCGTATAATATTTGTCGTTGTACTTTACGCTCGATACAAATACGATTTTTTTAATAACGAATACATGCTTTAAAATTTTCGTGATTAGCCTCCAGGTTTATTTACAGATTTAAATATATTTAAATCTTTTTCAAACCAGGAAAATCGTAAAAATGGATAATAATATTTTAGTTTTATTTACTTACTCTGTAATATAAAAAACCGTTTAACATGTTAAAATAAACTTAACATGAAAACAAAAGGACAAGATCAAAACCAGCAACAGCTGTTCTTATAGAAATGATTAATACAAAGTAAATAAAAGTTTGTAAAAAATATACGATCAGACGTTTATGAGTCAGAACTGAATCCTTGAGTTATCAACGTGAATTACTCATTGCTTATATTGTATTATCGTGCTGTAATTTTATCACCTGTTATATATTACACGGATTGACTACTGTTATGTATTTATTGGGATTTTAAAATTACACGTGTACAACAACTTTATTTCGACGATTAAGGCAATCCATTGCAACCTTTTTGCAATGTTTAAAAAATTACTACCAATCACGCCTTTAATTTATAAAAAAAAAAACAAAAGTTCGCCCTCTAAAGTTCAATAATTATATTTTATTATCTATAGAAAACTACACAGGGATTACAAAGTTTAAGTATATTTCTTTTAGATTGAATTTCTTCGGTTTTAAAATTTAAATGATATTCAATTATGATGTTATTAATTGTTTTAAATTTTAAAACGTAGGCAGTAAAAACTTACTAATATGAATGGCTGCATATGTAAAGGCTTTAAACGACTAAACTTGGATTTCTGAGACAAAAATCCCTGTTTAAAACATGTTGTTATCACTGTTTTGTCAAATATAATTACATGACGACATGTTTTATACAGAGATTTCGGTTTCGGAAACCCACGGTAAACATTAATAATAAGTAACCGAAGTAATCATAAAACATTAACAACACTGTAACCAAAAAAATGCAATTGAAGCGTCAATAGCCTAATAGTTAAGGGTACGGATTTCCGATCACGAGGTCGGGGTTTCGAATCCCGCCATTCAACTACTGTCGTAAACCATATCCTAGCACAGGTCTAGAGCTTAGTTGGAATGGTAAAAAGAAATATTAGTAAATTTAAAAAAAAAACTGCTAAAATTTATAAAAAAAAGCGTAAGCGTAAAATTCGTTTCCCACAGATCGCGGATGTGAGCGAGCAAAGTAAGAATTAACATCGCCCATTAACAAACTGGAAAACAAACAATGCAATGTGAAAGTAAATAACGGTACATTAATTTCATATGAATTAAATAACTATTTAACGGTGAGTTTGTTTCATTAAAACGTTGTACGTCCACCGTAAGTTGATCTCTTGTTTGTCAAATTTGGGAAAAAATTTCGCTGATACCGGATAATATGAAAGGTTAAGTTCCAATGGTTTTTGTGCTATTACATGATATGAATCGGTCGAAAAATGCAACCACATGTCAAATAGTTTAACATGTTCTTTGTCTTTTACTATGCATTCACATAATTAGTAGCCTATATGTTCTTCCAGACTATGTTCCATATGTATCCCAATTTTCATCGAGATCCGTTTAGCCGTTCTGGAAATACCTACAAAGAAACATGCATCCATCTATCCAACCATCCATCGATATAAACATTCGCATTTATAATATTGGTAAGAAGTAAGATTAACCGAGAATTAAAACTATAAAATTTTGTGTTACGTTCGGTTCGATTGGATTCATTCTGTTTTATGACGTCTCATTTGGGTTAGTATAGGTTATTAAGATTTTATAATTGTTTAATTTACACTTATCCTTGTTCAATACAGAACTATCGCAGCGATATGTCGTTATTGCGTGCAATTCACGAAACTATCATGTTATTCTTCACGCATTGTAAAAGTCGTGTGCCACGAAATTTTAAACGACACGCACTTATTTATTGTAGTTTACGTGACAAAATGTACCGTCGGTATGTACTGTCACTTACCTGTCTTGTTACAGTTTTTAAACACGTTAATTTTCTAATCACTTCAGGTAATTATTAAGCTTCACTTGTTAGTTTCAAATTCGCTTCATCCGTGCGATGATAAAGATAAATTGTTAGCGTGAGCTAAAACGTTGAATAAAATGTTAATTAAACATTAAACGTACGATATTAATTTATCTGAAGGAATGAAGAAACTATTATTACTCTCACATTCTACGTGTGCTATATTATATTATTGGAACACTAAATTTTAGGCTTTCTATTAAATGTTCACAATTTCCAAAAGAAGTCACTTCGCGACGCGGTTATAAAAATAATATTTTAACTTTTGTTATCCACTCTAAACATATCTAATCTATGTTGTTTCTTCTGACAGACATACTACAACAACCAGCACTGGACAGAGGACAAAGAAGTGTACTGCTCGAGCCACGTGCCTAAGATCGGGCCGGGCCACCTTGACAACTCATCCGTCGGCATCCGCAGCGCCCTAAACGTGCCGCGCACCAACAACTACGTCAACGAACAGATACGCGGACACGCGCGCAATTCACACGACAATGATTGTAAGTTAACCAACAATTTATGCAAATAATTGTGACGTCCTCCATTACGTACGTCAACTACGTACCCTTCTACATCTGATAGGTCACAAAGCGCACAGTGCAACCTCCTAAGACCCCTGAACCTTCTTCTAAATAAGGCCGTTCGTACACAATACAACGTTAATCTACGAAGCCCAGCAGTTTTTGTCGCTAAGCGACTTACTCATAGAGCTTCGTATGCAGGAGTCGATTACATTTTGTTCTTTCTTCGCCGACGTCAATCGCTCGCAACCTGTTTGTAAAGATCCTTGTTTACGAAGGACTTGAGTGTAGGTAGTATTAAAACTTATGCAAATAGGTACAAATTACCGTAATAATAGGTACAGATAACCAATATAATAAATGTATTTATCCTGTCACCTGTCAGGAAGAAGAAGTCGTCACGACAAAAGGAATGACGTTCGTTAAACGTCACACATACTCAATCACACTCTAGTGCAGTTCCTTGATAATTTAATAGAGTTTCTTTTATTCAAGTTCGTCAAGCAATACGGGTAGAATTGATAATAGTGACCAACCCATAGCATTCACAGTGAAATAAATTCAAATAATCCTGCGCAATACGCTTTATCAATATACATACAAATTACAATTCACAAGTATGTTACGCTTGTAAAACCGGAACACATTCATGTGATATTGTTGACAGGAATGGACGACATTTTATATAGATCCTTACTACTTATTTAAATGCAGTAACATCTGTGTAACAAATATGTTGCCATCCCTCACATTATCTTTATGTTAAACAGAGATGCAATGATGTTCTTATCATAAACATCGTTCATGTAACAATAATTGAAATTCAAGTTTACTTGACTCAATAATAGCTGTCGCTCGCGACTCTGTTCACACAGAATTAAAAAAAAACAATTAGTAACCTATATGTTCTTCCAGATTATGTTTTATATGTATCCCAAATTTCATTGTGATCCATTCAGCCGTTCCGGAGCTACTACAAACATCCATCCATCTAAACATTCGCATTTATACTATTAGTAGATTCTTCCTATCGTCATCCTTAATTTCAATTACAGACCATTGTGTTAATAACGCGTCCATATTAATATACTTAGTTCGTTCCAAATCAGATCCTGGAGTTATGTGAGCCTTACAAGACGCCATTGCACCGAAACAATGGACACGACCTTGGTCCGTGCCGCACCGTGCTGACTATTGACCACTTACAATGAGGTCACAATTTACACGCATACCAGTCATCCATCGATTGCATCTAATGATCATATAATGATTTATTCGACCACATTTGATATGAAATATTCACTTTAAGTAAAGGTTTCCATACAAAAGTTCTTAAAGAAACGAGGTTCACGCTAAGCGCCATCTGCGCTCGGCCACCTCAAGCCCGGTGAAGCTGTAAATGCCTCTTCAGGGCAAATAGTGACTACTCAGTCACAAAAAATAATAATAACGGGGAGCGTCTATTTGATTTTATTCACCGGTCGGAATATTTTGACCTCATCCTGTCGATATAACGTCTGTCTGTACTTACAAGAGTCGGAGTAATTATTTCAAATTAAATTATTAATGTTTGTAAATCATAATTGATTATGCGAAATTTAAAAAAATTGCTTTTTCAATTAATCAAAATATTATAGTAAAAAGATATCCGGGTATTGTTATGTAATTGTAAAATGTAAGCGTCAATAGCCTAATGGTTAAAGGTACGGATTTCCGATCACGAGGTCGGGGGTTCGAATCCCGCCATTCGACTATTGTCGTAAACCATATCCTAACACAAGCATAGAGCTTAGTTGGAATGGTAACAGAAATATTAGTAAATTTACAAAAAAAAATCTGCTAATATTTTATAAAAAAATAAAAAGATGATAAGTAAATTGCAGCACTTAAGTGATTAAAAAAAATTGATTTTGACCATCAAATAAAAAAAAACCCGGCCAAACGCCATAACAGCCTTATAACTATAAAATATGGGGTAAAAAGTCTCGTTGTCGTTACAACTTATAAATGTTATGTTATGTTTGTACCTTTAAATGTACTGTGGAAGAGAACAATTTTATTTAAAAGTGCAGCGCGTACCAAAACTCGGGCACTTTTAAAGAAAAATCCTGCTTTAGGAATGTTGTACATTGAGGCTTGCCTTATTTCATTTTGAACTTTAAATTCTTCCATGTACTTAAACATGTGTATAACAAATTTTGATGCTTATTTTAGTATAAAATAAAGTCTTATTTGGATATAAAGAGATCGTTTCTTACGCTTTGTTTTAAAGTCCATTACATTTTTAAAGAAAATCTTAATAAGCATATTTATTGGCTAGGAGCTTATAGTCCTGATGTAAAAGTTACAATAGTATAGCTTAGTAGCTGGTTGCTAATCATAGTTGATTCAAAACAAGACTTCGGTTAAAACTATATATTGGTTATTATAACTAACATCGTCATACATTCAGCCAGGATCTACGGTTTTGGTAACAAGGTTGATAACAGCCATCATCAAATCATCGGTTACTGCGACTGAATATTACGACTTCTTTCGATGTCTTTGTAACCGGTTATGAATTTATTCGCAACACAAATATGACGTGTACTTAGCAAAGCAGTAAATCTGTTTGAAAACACGAAGAAAACGTCGTATTTCAAATCGGCGAGTCGCTGGAATCCGGTCGGACTTCCGAAGAAGGTGGCCCCGCGGGGCTACGGTACATTCGAGAGCCGAGCACAGTTCGGCTATTAGAGAGAGACAGGCTGTGTTAGAGAGAGAAGCGGTTGCAAAACGACCGCATTCCTCGGCGACAGCCCAGTGACCTAAAGCTCGGGTACAGGGAGTGGACAACCTGTTCTAATCACACCGACTCAATCAAATACATAATTAAATTAATCAATTAATAGTTCTTTATTTACCATAACTATAAACAAACATAATTGCTTTTTACTGACCATGACAAAGCATTTGTTTTTTTCGTTTTAGAGCATACTTAACAAAAGGGTCTTGACAGACGGAAGGACGGACGACAAAGTGATCCTATAAGGGTTCCGTTTTTTTCCTATGAGGTACGGAACCCTAAAAAGTAATAATAATAAATGTGTACAATTTAATAATAATTCGTCTAGACATACCTAAAACAATGTCACGTAATAATGTTGTAGTAGGGGAGGCGAAGCGGGGAATTTGGGATTTACACGAACGTGGCATCATAACATAAGGGGGAAGCTTGTGCCCTATCGAGTACTCCACATAAGTGGCCCCAAAATTGAGGCAGCATAATAATAAAAAAATTACTTTCGTTACAAATATATGAAATGTAACTGAACGAACATAATAGGCAGAGTTGGTAGAGTCATTGCATTGCAAATACACTTGTAAATTTTTAATGAAGCTTCTTGTGAAAGTCCCGACGATAAAAAAAAAACTATTAATATTGCGTTATGTGAAATTTCTGCACGCGAAATTACGCACGTCTGCTTAATGCGTAATCGCTTTTCATCAATCAATTGTAATTTAATTTTCACTATTAATACATCATTGAATAATTTCGTTTACTTTTAAAGTTATATATTGGATTTGAGTACGTTTTAAAATATGAATAATAACTGTTTTCTTGACATAAAAACTAATCCTTAGCCGCGACAGTGTTAGGCCATATGACACCCTTTAAGGCCAAAAGCGTTTCGTTTCGATAATAGGACAGTTCGGACTTGTTTGCCTCAATGGGGACACTGCCTAGTCCCCACATATTTTGCTTTATCTTATTATATAAAATCAGCATTATGCAATTAGATAATAAACAATCTAAATTCAATTCAAATGGTAAACTGTAACTCTTTGCGTTTACAACGTCATTTTAATAGACTACAAAAACCGTAGAGTAGCTTAGCGGGGATTTCGTAAAACGTTAGGACCTTATCGGGATTATGTGTTGCACGAACTGGCCACTATTAAGCAACTCTATACCGTTTTAGAAAAATATGCGCGGCACTGGATGTTACTTCGCAACAAGGAAATAGCTCATTTCAACTCATTTGCTAATCTAACTTGTTTACATTCACATAAGTCGCAAAATAACCTAAAAAAAAATAATTTATTTTATTTTGTAATGATTTAATAGATAAATTTAATCTGACATTGATTTCATACATCATTTTAGTTTTAAATTAAGTTTTATCTTAGCTTATTATTTTAACTAATTTACAAGAAATTAAATGAAATTATTAATATATAATTTTCTTTCCAGATAATCTTTCAAGAGGAGATGTTTATGGTATGTGTATTTTACTTTTAAAACAATTGATTTTTATTTACTCCTGTAGTGTCACATACCTTACTCTCTCCAGTTCTATAAGGTCTATAACCTTCTCTAATAATTGGGCTACTAAATTCAAAAATAATTAATGAAATCCGTTTAGTTTTTTCAGAGATTAAAGCGTACAAACTTAAATATTAAATTGTAGTACCACTATATATAAATTGAATTTTATATTTTTAAATCTAGATTAAAACAAATTTCATAATATACAAATAATATTCATAAATTCGTCACCTTTTAACCTTGTAAGAAATGAGCCCAATTTTATAATATCTTCAATTAATTTAAATTTTAAATTGGACATTAAATAATTTGACGTAACATATTCAATGAATAAACATATTTGAAGCAGACCCGTTGATTATAAACGTTACATAACTTTATATCAAAAGCGGCATATTAATTATATTTTAAATAACTTAAGCAATTAGTCCTAATAATCAACCTTTATCAATAGATGTCACTACAAGACACAATTAGAGATTTAAATGAAAAACTGCCGCATTCGTAATCATTAAGAGGTTCCCTTTAGGATTTACTATGATAAAACTACACTAAGTGTGTCCTTTTTCTTATATTAAAAGGATGGGAAGTGTAAGTGGACTTTCCTGATGAGATGATGCATGGGAAAGGAAAATATTTTCTTTCCGTGCATACTCTCCTCCGTCGATTAAAGGTAGGCAACGCATGTGCAATTGCATATGTCTATGGGCAACGGTCGCTTCGCTATTTCAGCGATTTCAGGTGGCCGCTCGCTCGTTTGCCACCTTACGATAAAAAAAACTAAGTGTTGTTGAAGTTAATATTCTTATATAGACGACAAAGACTTGTTTCTTTTAAATTTAATTAGTAACAAAGTTATGGTCTCATTGCGCAGTCTATGATTAAACTTTACACATTGTCTTACTTATCCGGCTGCAAATCACGAGTAAGCGGGTTCTAACGGCGGATCCACACGGCCGGTTTCACATACGAATAGTCACTAATCATTCGTTATTGTTGGTCCGTTATTGTGCCTGGACTACTTATAGCTAGCGATGCAGCTGCTTATTAATTGATTGTTAGGAATTAATATTAACTCTGAGTAACAGAACTGATGAATTTTTAATCTATCAGTTAAATAACAGATAATATTGAACCTTCTGATGACTGACACCAAATTTTACTTGTCTAATCTTTTGGATAAACATCTCAGTATAGTTTTGAAGTTGCTTACTTACATTTTATATCTAATTGTACGAGTATTCATAATTTAAACAAACGAATACTTTAAATTTTGAATTGAATTATTGAATACAGAGTTAAGTCTTTTAACATATAATCTTACTAAATAACTAACCACTACGAAATAAATGAATTAATTAATACTATATTAAATAAACTATATACTAAAACTAAACCAAACTAAAAATAAAACTAAATAATATAAAAACATCGACCCCAAATCGCTGCGCTCGCATGGTAGGATTCCCAAAAGGAGAGTTACATACAGAGTTATGATTTTCGACCTTAACCCCTCCTCGGCACTATGATGATAAATGAACAACTCAAGTCTGTTAACCCCCTTGATTCGTAATTATTCAGGAATTAGCAACTAAATCAAAACATACGTTTGCATACAGTATCACCAACCCGAGCCACAAACGGCGGCAGCGTGCATGCGTCTCCCGCGCGCGACGTGTCACGCGAACCCGACTACCAGTACGGCCGCTTCGACGCCAGCGCTCTGCACATCGCGCACGCACTCAAGCAAACAGAGCTGCAGAAAGCCTACCACAGGCCTAAAGAGAAACCCATCGACTGCTATTTGGTAAGTCACAAAGAATTATATCAAAAAAGAAACACAAGAGATCGTCGCGCAAATGGTTAACAAAGTCTGCTTTAGTTAGGTATTACTTTTTTTTTGCTCATATTTAGGTTATAAACTCATAATTTCTATATCTATTTAAAGGTACATGTATATAATGAGGTTTCTTTTTAATTGAATAAAATTAATAATTGTTTATTGATTATTCGCGAATTCTAAAAACATGTGTACTGCGGAATATCACAGAATGTTCTGTCTCCGATATATTTTCACATTTATTTCATAACAAACACAAATGTATCACCGAATAACAATAACTTCATAAATGGTTTCTATCTAAAGAATGAACAACAAGATTAAGGTCAAGAATCACATACTGTGAAAATTATTATAGGATAAATATCTCTCTCTCTCCCTAGCTTGCATCCCACAAGCTAGTGGGGTCAGCTTTCCCAATCCGTCTCTTCCACTTCGCTCTGTCCATGACATCTTCTTCTGAGACTTGGCACTCACTCATGTCTTTTATAACTACATCTTTCCATCTCGTTTTGGGTCTGCCTCTGGATCCGCGACCAGGCAGGGAAAGTTGTAGTGCTAAATTACCGACGTAGTCTGGCGGCCTCCTCCTTACATGACCATACGCACATCCATCTCAGCATCTTCATTTCTTCATTTTAGGATAAATATATTGGCAAAAAAATATTGTGTGAACAAATGACAAATTGCTTAGCTATTACGATTTGTGTAACGACAGACAATATTGGGCAAAACGCAAATTGCAATGTCCTTCGACCACTGCTGGGTGCTGGGAAACCGCGATATAAAGCGACAAAACGGCGTCGTTACCCGACTTATGAAAACGCAACACTTTACTATTGCGATAGTACAGTCACGCACAAATTACAAAGTTGAATAAACTTTTCAATGCTTACAAAAACAAAGCAAAATTGCCTTCGAATACTTTTACATAAATAAAGATAAATAACAACCTGTCGAATAAAAATACAATTTTCTATCACTGTGCGTTTCCACTGCAGAAACACGTAGTCAAAAACATATTGTTATTTAAAAGAAAGAGACGACAATTTGTACATATATTTGGACAGTATAAATTGAAGGCACGATAAAACTGTAAATCTGTATATAGATTTTGTTACCAATACTTCCAATTATTGCAATTACCTATTATTGCACACTTTATACAATTATTGTACTTTTGGATGAAGAAGAATATAATTATTATAAAATAATTAATTTGTTCGTGACTGTACTCTGAGGTAATGCGTATCGAAATGTAAAAGCCGGACCAGTCTATAATATAGCGGCGCATGTCAACATTAATGTGTGAATAAGCGTTAATAGCTTTGTCCAAAGTGACAGGGATTATTTTGCGCGCTAAGAAAATCGACGGATTCCTCTCTGTATATTTTATTTGTAGAAACTGAGACTAACAATTATCCAGAAACTTCCATAACTTGAAAATTAAATCGTATGTAATGCAAAGTGCAAAAGCAAAAAATAATGAAAAATTAACAGTAATGCCAAAGATTTTTTTTTCAACTTTTTTTATACATTTAGTGCAAAGCAAAGGTCTTAACATAAATGTTTTATGAGTTGGTTGCAACAATATTTCTTATCTTTTAGGTACCTTGCCTGTCTTAAACCTACATATCATTTATGTATGTGTTTACACGTTACACGCTGTCGTACGTAACTGTACTTACAACGCAAATGCTCTATATTATCGTATGACAAGAGTTTGTACGCACCTGTACTTATTAAAATTACAGTCGTGTACATATAATACTTAAGAATAAAGATATTAAGTTCTTGATTATTCTTCGATGCAAAGATATGTTTGGTATCAAAACAATGATTTGGTTTTTAAAAAATTAGAATGACGCATCCAATTAAAACAAACTAAATTTTCATTTAAAATAACGTTATAAACTTACCAAAGGTACCGTCGAATCTGGATAAGTAAGAGACAAAGATATCGTAATATTTTTCTCACTCGTGGAGGCTGTACGTCGGGACTGGGTAATAACTCTCGCTTGAAGAGGTTTTTGCTTAACCAAGTTTGACAGTAAATATTATTATATAATCTATTTTTATACTTCTATTATAATTGCACTTTTAAGGATCGTTTGAATAATATTAGAATTGCTTTTTCTACTCTCATAAGACATACAAATTGTTATTAAAAAAAAAACTTTTGTACACTATTCCATGTGACTGTACACTCATACAAATGTCATACCGCTGTACCTTACAATGTTATGTTTGGTACCGTTTCTTTGTTAATTTATCGTCGTTGTTTAATTATAGATAGCACATAGAGCTGTAATAATATTGTACGTGTGAACTACGCCTTGTTCGTGCACCTAAACTTAGCCTAGGTCGTACACGCTTATTATATGTTTACAATAATTTAACCTTAATTATACTATATTGTCTTACACTTCTTTACTTTTTAATAATAATAATTTAACTGTTTAATGGATCTATATTCAAAAAGGGTCTTGACAGGCTGACGGACAACAAAGTGATACTATAAGGGTTCAATTTTCTTTTTGAGGTACGAAACCTTAAAAAACGACTTGAACCCAAAAATGCAGAAAAAAGTAGCAAAATTATTGTTATTTTTTAATCTGTTTTCAAAGAAGACATACAACAATCAATATGTGAAAGAAATTGATTAAATTTAATATATAAATACAATGCAGTTAATAAAAACTTAACATTAAATATCTAAACACTAATTCCAGTATCATATCACATTAAATAAATATTGCGATTCTAGAACTTTTTTTATTAACATCATTGATTTTTCCCAGCAGTTAACATAATTCATAATTTAATAAAAAAAAAGTCAATTGCAAGGGACGCGTTGCACAGAGTAACATTGCTGCAGAGACAGCACATTCCATCAGAGATCGCGTGACTCTGTTGAGTGGAATGTGTACACTGTACACGTTGATGTTAATAAATTACGCGGCATCGGTTGTTTTGTTGTTAAGAGATCGCAATTAGATTATTTTCAACATAGGAACCAGAAAAGGAATATTTATGTACTCGTAAATATTTATTCAAATTTTGTCTATAATTTCAACCGATAATATGAAGTTTTTTTATGAACAATTTTGACTAAATGATTGTTTTTGTTTATCTAAAATCTAAAAATAATCTATAAAAAAGGTCTTCTTTGACGCTCCCTCTAACGTTGCGCGTTTTAGCTTGTATAGACTAATTTTTTTTTTAATTTACCATCGCTTGCAATTTAAGTCGTATCAAATTAATCTCACAATCGGAAGCTGTCATTTAAAATGGCGAGAAATCGACGTAGCCGGTCGATTACAGGACGATTCATAGTCGACGCATCTCGACTCTCAACCACACTCCCTCGGTATTTATGATTGTTTCACACGAGGGTAGCACAGCGAGGGATAGTAGTACGCTTACTATTAAATCTGTGTTTTGTTTTGGCGTTCTACGTTTAAAAAATTGTAGTACCCACCGCAATGTCTGCTCTATGTCATGTTCTGCCTTCGTGTAAAGTTCTATGATGCGACTCAGACGGTCCGATGATAATGATTTATTCATATGTCTTTTTGTATTTATTCGCATGTGATCTAATAAATAAAGTGTAATATCGCTAACTCGACTTGAACTGTGAGAACTTTGATAGATTATTTTTTAGTATGTGACTTCCTGAACGTGTGAAAAAGTATATTTGATTTGAAGACGATTGACTTTAATCTTTTTACTATAAGAAAAAAACTTATGTCTGAACTTTTATACTTAATTTACAAAAATAAGACGGATTGTCTCATTTGTCCTTGAAGTATATAAGAAAGTAAAAAAGAAACTAATAAATATTATACTGTGTATAAATCGAACAATTCATGTGCATTGAATTATATATATATATATATATATATATATATATATATATAAATACGATTACAGTACGACAAGAATGTATGAATGAGAGAAATACATCCCTTTCTAATAACATCCAACTTTCGTCGTCCGGATCCGCGTTTCACCAGCGCGACGCAGGATGACGAAGGAGGTCGATTGGGACGTGCAACCTCTTTGCCTCAACCGCTCCTACATTATTCACATCGCGTCACACCTGCCAGTGTTTTACTCGGAACGTGCCTCTATTTATAGTAGTTTATTCTTATATCAGATTGAATTACGCGTGTAATACTTAACCTTATTACAGCATGATTTTTTCAATACGTATAAGAATAAATTAATTGAGGGAGTCGGGACAATATCACGGAAGTAAAATTACGAAATATAGAATTATAATGCAATTTCATTTGTCGATAACTCGGTCATTATACAGCATGGGGGGACATCGCAAACGGGATAATAAATAATGAAAATGATCTGTCGATGTAAAGCAAGCATCTCGCAGGGACTCAGTTGTGAAGAATAATAGCGGCAAGGAAAAATAAGGACTTTTGCCCAACGCATGCGAGCACTAACAACGAGTGAACTGCGACCTTGAAGTATTTAGTCAGAAGAGGTAAAGTGATGTGGGACGTACTTTCATCAACCATGTTAATGACGCAAAATATAGCAGTTGAAGAATACTGTTTAACTATTTTAATAATTAATTTGTAATATTAAACATAAATATGGACATCTCAGAGCTAGTCTTCTACCACACTAAATTAGGCGCACATTTCCTTCAGCTTAAAGATTACATAAGTCGATGTATCCATAACCGTTTATGGGCGAACCAGCAATGTGGCAACCATTACTGGCTTGTGTCGCACGTTACCATAAAAGTCCATTACCACAATTCAATGGAAACGTTCATTTCGATATGCCCACGAACATGAGTAGTGATGATATTCAATTCACCATATTAGATGATTTTATTAACATTATTTAGAAATTCATATTCGTATACAAAATGGAATTTTAAGAAACTTGACCCATAATTTTTTTTTTTTTTTATATTATTACGTCCAGTATTGGATGCCTACAAACAGCTTTTTTAATTCGGAAATGTTAGTCACAAACATCAAAGTTATGTTTTTGTTGTTTCTTATTAAAAACAAACAAGGTAATAAAATCCTGCGGAAGAAATAAATCGTGTGTCATCCGAGGCATTAAGATCGCGTCCAGAGATCAAATCGTACCGCTCTCTAGTTGCGACGCTCAGTGCATCTTAATACTGCATTAGTGCGTGCATCGTGACGAAACAAACTCCATCTCAATGCATACAAATATAAGAGCTACGCAACGGATTACTAACATTGACTTGCCAGTATTAAGTGAAGAATTATGCATTCCATCTCTTTGGTAGACACGGAGTTTGCGTTTTGCTAAAAAGGTGGCATACTGGCTACTAAAACCTTCGCCTTTTTAGTTAATTAAAAAAAGAAAGTAGATCACGTTGGAAGTTACTAACGAGATGTAGTCCCGAATAGTGCTCGAGAGAATTATTATGTAAATATGTGTATAATTTTATTTTAAAAAAATCTAACAACGGAATAAACGCTTTTTGTCTGCTGTTTTCAACTTATACAACTAGATTTAAAAAGCACTACACTAGCAATTTGATATTCTTTAATAACTCTTTAGTAAAGTAATGTAAAAATAACCAATGAACCAATTAATTTTAAAGATTAGTGTTTGTGGTATTGTACTGGACTAAGTCGGTCCATTCATGAAACAAATGTTGCTTGCATCTTCTACTGTTCTGTTATGACGTGTAATTTAAACTAACATCTGATTCATTTGTAAAAATGCTTCTAGCACTTAGACCATCGGTCTCACCACCACGTTCTGGTTTCAATTACTAATTGTTACAGCGTTCTATTTCTATTCTAAATTGGTAATTTTCAACTTAATATGTCCCGTAAATATGTAGTATGTGCGTATTTGCGTTACATGATTGTGAAAGTTTATTTCAAATATAATACGTATTAATAAAATTTGTCACAATCAGGCCTTACATAACGGCACACATTGCGATCATGCCTCGTGGTTATGAATGAATTGACGACGAGCCGACCTTGCTTACAGTCACCATGAAGCAATATTTTAAAGGAACATTCCTGAAATTAATACAATTATATTGTTACGGTCACTTCCGCACTTGCAGTTGAGCAATGAGTGAGAAATCTACACTAAACACCTGCTTTAAATGACAAAAAAATTACTCCTAAGTTAGTAAATTCAACAGTTAATCGAGACAGATAAACTTTGGTACGATGATATTATTTAAGCACCTTCTAAACTTTTTTAATGATCTCAAGAACCTACAAAATAAAACAAAAGAAATATACCTTATATTATAAACACATTTTTTAAATAACTACACGGTAAATATATTCAAATACGGATTATCCCGATTGTTTAAAAATCATGGGGATCGTAGTTAAAACCCACGTACAGGATAAAATACGATACATCTGAAAGCCAACACGGGGCTCGATGCAGCGGAAAATTACACGCCGAGGTAAATCATTACCAACGTGAGACCAAGAGAGGAATGTTTGTCGTTAACTAATTGAAGACGAGGAAGGAGTAACTAGGATACACTGATTTAAAGAGAATGATAAACGTTAACCGTTTCCCTCAAAGTTAAAAAGTATTAAGAAGTAAATTATTTATCAACCTCGGTATTCCCGCTGCTCGTTTGCCCCCTTTTGTTATGAAAAAAAAATCCATTGAGATTTTTGTTTTTAATTAAAAATTAATCCTAACCATTTTTAATTCCTTGTTATTTAATTCGCCACTGTAAATAACAATTGATTTAACTTCTTTTGTATTAAGTAAACGCATCTATTTTCCATATAAAAATATAGTAGTTACGAAGCGAAATCTTGAGTATACTCGTATATACCGTTGATTTGCATGGGAACGTAACACTATAGAACCATTTCCTAGTGTAATTCAACCTTGATTATATCTCTTGCTATTTTGTTCATGAATGAAATACTTCGCTTTCCAAAACTGTTGTGAGATTTTTCTTACATTGAAAGTAACAATGTTTAAAAATTAGAATACACATAAAAATTAGATACGAAATATAGACAAAATTCTATCTCGTAATTAATTTGTAAATAATTTTCCATTCTAAACGAAATCTTAAATACTTTAAAAACGCATACGAGGGGTCAATATTCTCTTTCTGTGTGTCTCCTCCTCTGTCGAAAAAGATAGGCAACGTAACTGTAATTATGGATGTCTATGGGCAGCGGTCGCTTCGTCATTTCATCAAATTCAGGTAGCCCCTTGCTCGTATGCCATATCTTACTTCTTACTAATAGTATAAGTGAAAATGTTTAGATGAATGGATGGATAGATGGATATTTGTTTGAAGGTATCTCCAGAACGGCTAAACGGATCTCGCTGAAATTTGGCATACATATAGTGCAGAGTCTGGAAGAACACACAGGTTACTAATAGTGTTTTTTTAGTTCCGCGCGGACAAAGTCTCGGGCTACAGATAGTTATAATATTAAAAAATCGTCAAATATTTCCCATACATTTTTAACGCAAACGAATTTTATTTGGTCGATGGCTGGTTACAATAAGGTTTTCATTAGAAACAAGGGATATTTACAATTACTTGCAGAAATAAAATCATGTCATTCACATATAAAATAACCCTTGTCGAAAGGCGTGATATTTGTCAATAAAAGGCTTACTTAATCTATCGAGAATAATTGGTTGTTTCTTTTGTAAAATGGCGTGAATAATGAGAGTTAGCAATCAACTTTCTACATTCCAATTGCCAACGTTGTATCATAACGTTGATGATGTTTTGCAACCGATAGGCTTAAGGTGATTACGACATTTTGTCATTTTCATATTTTTTCTACATTTTATTAAGAGCACAAAGTGAACAGGGTATGTTATATTCTTTAAAGAAATATAAGTTTTAAAACTAAGTAATAATATAACATATTTCAATAAGAATTACTTAACTCTATATTAATTTATTAAGTACTTATAAAAATTAATATTTTTCTAACTTATATGTGTAAATCTACAAAATCTAGACGTTATGAATGTACTGCTTGCTTAAGTTTCTTACAACTCCATTAAGTTACGTAGTATTAGTAAATTAAGTTATAATTTAACTAATCAGAAACACCTTATTTTATGTTATTTGTCTTGTTACATGGATATTAATCATAATAATTTATACGTTGAAAGTAATCTAGTAGAGTTACTAGATATACTAGTTTTACTGGTAAATTTAAACATAAGTATAGTAGGCTATCAATAGATACTACTACTGCCAAATGAAGGAAATGCTAGAAGAAAAGTCCAGATTACTGAGACCCCCAAGAAGCCTTACAGCAATTTCGTAGGTGTACAATAAGTCTAAAGAGATGGTTGATTTAACTCCTCGAACCTAATGTTAGGATAGGTCCACTGACCTTGAACCTGCCCGCATGCAGCTCTCATGCGGTGCACTTAGGCATTATTTTTCTCACATAAAAAACTATGCTAAATAATTTATGACAAAAAAATTCACTTCGTAACGTTAGGTTAAAAGTAACAAAGAAATATAAGATTACATATATTGTGCAAAGCAAAAATACAAAAAAAAAATCTAATTACTAAATATGTTTAGGACTTCACAAGCCTTAGGTAGTTACGATTGCTCACTTCGTTGTGATTGAGCAAAAACGTGTACTTTTTATTCAAGTTATTATCACAGTAAATCAAACCACTACACCTTGTTACGTTCATAATTATATACTACATGTAATTACGTCTTGATAGATGTTGTGTACGGTTTATACTAACAAAACATATTGCCATCCCGTTCGATTTCTTTAAAAAAAAGAGACAACAATAGCTGAGAGACTGATCTAAATAATACAAATGTATTAATTATAGTTTTTCAGAGCGTCGGTGACTCAGTGGTTAAGCACTTGACTTGCAATCTGCAGGTCCTGAGTTCGAATCCCGCCATGTACCAATGTGTTTTTCGATTTCCGATTTACATATGTACATTTATCCGACGTTCTTACGGTGAAGGAAAACATCGTGATGCAACCTGCACATATCTGAGAAGAAATTCAAAGATATGTGTGAAGTCAACCAACCCGCACTTGGTCAGCGTGGTTGACTATGGCCTAATCACCCTTAACTTAGGGTAGGCTCCGAGCCCCTCGGTGGGGACGTAAGAACTTATATGAATCTCTTTATTTATTTGCTTAAAGTACTTTAAAATTTCTTATACGAGCATACGCTCTAGGCGTTTTCGCTATTTTCATAATAAATTTTAATCCAATGACTGTTGAGGTTATCACCAACGCCAATCGACATATCCAATACCAGAGGAACTACAGATTACTCTCATAAAACATTACTAGCTGTCGCTCGCGACTCTGTCCGCGCGGATTAAAAAAACTTCATTATTAGCCTATGTGTTCAATACATCTTATTGGTTACGTTTGAATTACAGGTCACTAGAACGTTTTACAAAAAAAAAATCACTGATTTTTTTTTATATTAATATCTGTATTCATATAAAAATAATCAGTTCCAAGCTTTCAGTTTCAGCTTTAAGTTTTGTTCTACGTAAAGAAGTTCTTCTGCAAAATTTCACCTAGATCCATGCAGCCGTTTACCTTAATCATTCTAATAAACTTTCATCCGTACCATCCAGCTATGCATCCATACATTCGCATTTATAATATTAGCTATATAGTAAGCTGATCGGTTATTACAACTGAATAATGTATTTATATTCGATGTCGTTACAACCGGTTTTAACAGTATTTCACAGTATATCATCATCGTTCAACATCGCATACTTTCCTAATAAATATAAATGTTGCTAATAAGTCGAATGTTTGAGCAAAACGACCAGATTATACAAAACTGCAAATTAAATACAATAATTTTCGTATTATACTCGTTTAGAATATTAATTTTAACGACATTCCAATCTAGATT
Organism: Papilio xuthus; assembly: GCF_000836235.2. Taxonomy (NCBI): domain Eukaryota; kingdom Metazoa; phylum Arthropoda; class Insecta; order Lepidoptera; family Papilionidae; genus Papilio; species Papilio xuthus. The sequence continues at coordinate 1,490,431 of NW_013530507.1, forward strand.
TATACCGATCGTTCGATTTTTTTATATCTTACTAGCTTTTGACCGCGAAACCGTCCGCGCGGATTTAAAAAGAAAACATTGTAAGTAGCCAATGTATTCTTCCAGATTATGTTCTACATCTGTGTCAAATTTCATTAAGATCCGTTGAGCCATTCTGGAGACTTTCTAACAGGCATACATCCATACATCTAAACTTTCGCATTAGTAAGAAGAATTATATCTACAATATTAGTAAGAGAGAAGTAAGATTTATTACGTCTCATTAATTACATAATTTTTTTTATAAATATTTGTATAATTATAAAATTTTCTAGAGTAAAAAAACAAAAACATTTATCATTAAATAATTTAACGAAAACGTTGAATAATTTCAATGCTAAATTTAATTTTCTTAATTTTTTTTTTTAATTGAACAAAGACAATAACTTTTATCGTATTTCGTATCTACATAATATTTAATCTATAATATAATCTTCATATTAAAGAGTGCATCTGTAGTTCATTATAAAGACTAATTTATTCTTTATACATAACTTAAATTTTAATTTTAGTTTAAGCAAAAATATAATCTTTATATATATAATTCTTCTGTGCGTGTGTATGTCACTGAACTTCTCTCAAACGACTGGACCGATTTTGATGAAATTTTTTGTGTGTGTTCAAGGGGATCTGGGAATGGTTTAGATTCAAAATTTTCATCAAATATTAACTTCATATTAATTTATTGAAATTAAAGACGTGTAGACAGGACAACGTCTGTCGGGTCCGCTAGTTATAATATAAAGATGACAGATTATATTAAAAACTCAATATCCCATATGACGATCTTCACAGAAGTCTGGAATAACTAAATTACAAACGAAAGCAATAAATTTTACACATAATAACTGAACATATTTATGATTTATAAAGGCATTTTCAATTACAATTCCCCATACAAATCTCACACTTCCGAAGCCCACTATAATTCTAAGATGTCAAGATAAATTAAATCGATATTTCCAATATTAAGCATTATAAGGCTTAGAGAACAAGTATGGAAATGCAATTGAACAGTCGTCAGACGCGGCGAGGCTCAAAGTCTAGGCAATGCTATAAATCATCAGGCATTCGTATCAACAATAACTTCGTATAAACATAAACGCTTTTTCCACTAATGGTGTTACTATGCTAGTATTTTCATCGAGTAGCGAGCGATTTAAGGTCTTAAGGGTCTAGCCGTATGCTTTCTCTTTTTCTATTACCAAGACCTTCATACAGTTTCGCAATTTCACAGGAAAGGTTGCAGAACACTTTTGGTATGGTCAATGACGTAAAGACGAGGCTCACACCAGTGAGTGAGTTTTTTACAAGTAGTGAATCCAATAAAATACAATTTCCAGTTGCGAGACCGCGATTATTCATAGAAATACGTACGGCAAGTCGCTCAGTGGAAAAAGGGCCTAAACCCGTGGGCACATGCAGCACGTCAATGCCGCCGTGGGAACAGCGTCTAACTGTAACCAGTAGGAACCGCTCCTATTGTACATTTACAATGCAACTTTTAAATGAAGATAGCATACCAAAATTTACCTTATCTAAAAACACTCGTAAGATAGTGCTCCCAAGCAGAATTACGGCCAACATAGGAAAGAAAGAATAGATGGATTATTTGATATTTTTTTCCGCGTATCTCCATAACGACTTAACTGGTGTGGATTAAATTTGGCACACAAGTGGAGCGTATTCTAGAAGAGCGCATAATAATATTTCTAGAATACATTCGTTTTTGTTTGATGTCGCAGGCAAAAGCTATCAATAATATATAATTTGAAATAAACACCGTAAATCCTTAAAAGCCGATTGGCAATTATACGCGTGTTAAAGCAATTTTCGACGAATACTAATGACCCGTAGGTGTGTAGACTGAGACATCTGGACTAATAATGTCGTAAGAATTTATCTGGCCTTGAAAGCCCTTTGTTTTGTACATTCGTACTATGGTATTTTCATCGAATTAAATTCGTATTAATGTTAGTAATGGGTATTGAAAAGTAAGTCATCTATATTTTAAAACATAATATAATGCTTGTGCTACGACATGATTTACGACAATAGTCGAATGGCGGGATTCGAACCACCGACCTAGTTATCTTAAATCGGTACAATTAACGATTAGACTTTTGACGTGTAAGATTCTTTCAAACGTGATATTGCAATTATTTTTCTGCTATAATATGACAAACATTTTGTGTTTGTCATATTATTTGATAGTATGCGGTTTGCTTTTGTATCAAATACTATGGAGATCAAAAAGGATAGGTAAATGTTATCGTCACCGGACGCTGTAAATCATCAAAATCGCAAATAGAATAAAGACATAGTTGCCAAGTGTTGGGCGCTGTTGTCAGGTCGTTCGTTGACTCTACAGAGAAAGTTGGTAATTAAGAGCGCGGCGATTGGCATCGGATTGTGTAACCGTACGCAACGGCAATGTTATTGCCTTTGTCCACACTATGTTGATGTTGGCACGATATTACATTCCGATTGAAGACAACAACAACACGAATCACACCCATAACCAAGAGATATATGCAAAGGCTACAAATCTCTATGTAGTCCTGGTACTCCTCTTTAGAGGAACTTTGTACAATTTAAAAAAGATTATATTATATGATCAGAGACCACGAATCTAATGACACATAGCTTAAATGTCTTAATAACATGTTACCAACATGGTCAATTATGTAAAAATTTACTGTTTACGAGGTTGCTTCGTGCCAAATTTGAAGATTCTAAGTTCAATGGAAGTACCCTGTAGGCTTTGATTCCCGTGCGAATGTCGAATATTTGCGACATAAACGGTTGTATCTTTTGATTGCATTGGTTTAGAAGTTTTATTTCCACACAGCACCGAGGGACCGCTTACCTAAGTATTTGATATAAATTCCAGAATAATACCTTCACGCGGTTTTGAGAAAAAGGGTCTTGACAGACAGACGGACGGACAACAAAGTGATATAATAAGGGTTCCGTTTTTTTCCTATGAGCTATGTAACTCTAAAAATGGTAAAAAAATGCATGCAATCCCGATGATATAGGTATCTAAGTCTATTCTTATGTCCTATAAGTGTGTGTTAACATATGAGCTCCATAGGTCTTGAATATGAGGTCTAGATTGCTAGAAAGAATTATACCAATTGCAACAAATTGCTAGATCACATAAATTTACATTAAGAATCGCACGCACCTTGACACATGTAATCTTGTGATTAAATGATTTATTTTACAGTTGAACTACGTTTTAAGGATAACAGAATATAACATTGTTATTTCTGACTCTAAACAAATGGCGGTATATTTTAAAATACTAGCTGTCGCCCGCGATTCCGTCCGCGCGGGATTAAAAATAGATGTTGGCCGATTCTCAGACCTACTCAATATGCTCACAAAATTTCATGAGTATCGGTCAAGCAAGGAGGAGTATTGGAACGAAAATTGTGACGCGAGATTTTTATATATATAAGATGTTTTATGATGTTTTGGAGTAGCTCACATTATATAAAAATAACTCAAGCATTTTCTCCTTTGACATTTTCTATCATAAAAAAATATAATCGAATACATATAAACCATAAGCGTCTACCACGATCAGTTATTCAAAAAAACAAACACGGAAATCAATATATATTTATATATTGTGATGTCTCGTATATAAATGCATTTAATATCAACATTGAATGCAACCAGTACGCGATTTACATTATTCTAAATGTGTATTATTTTGTTATTTAAATAAGGTATATAAAGTGTAAATAGCTTCGATGTGACATATAAGGCATTATATTTGCATACAATAAAGTGTTGTGTAGTTATTTATCACGTTGTTTAATTCAAAATTAGTACATAGAATTATATACTTTCAAGGATATGAAAGTAATATTGTATTGTTAGGATAGGACTATTGCTGCCAATAGGCCCGATATAGTAATAATAGATCGGTCTGAGAGTTGGGAATGTTAGTCGATGTCACTATTCCACATGACGAGAATCTCGTGAAAACTGAAAAGGAAAAAGTGTTAAAATACCTAGATTTGGCTCACGAGGTTACCGCCATGTGGCGTATGAAATAGACTACCATTATTCCGATAGTCGTATCGGTAAATGGACTGACAGCGAAGAGCTTCGACCAACATCTCAAGAAGCTCTCGCTCAACAGTCGGATTAAGGGCCCGATATAAAAGGCAGTTATCCTAGAAACAGTACGCACCGAGAGAAGGTTCCTATCTCTGCAGCCCTGACCACTGGTTGTTTGAGTCATGGGACTCCGCAGCCGGTGGTGCTCTATTTTTAATATAATATATTCTGTATAATTTTTTATTTTTTATATGAAATTATAATATATTAAAAATAAGGTTAATAAATGAATAAGTATTATAAATACTAAAGTTTACATAGATGTATGGACTGATATTTGTTAGAAGGTATCTTAAGGACAGCTGCATGAATCTCGCTGACATTTGTCATAGATATAGAACATAGTCTGAAAGAACACATAAGCTACTTTTTTTTATTTTGCACGGACGAAATTGTGGGCAACAGCTGGTTTATAACATTGAATAATGTGATAACGTCTTCGGGGATAAACTAGATATGACAGAATAAGATCAGAAATAAAAAATTGTAAAGAAAAAGTGTGTTTGAAAATTCAAAATTACCCTGTTAAATTATGCTTGCAATATAAAGGACAGTTCTGTGAAAAATACAGATCAGCTTGATAACATACTAAACAAATGCATCAATGAGAGAATCTGAAATAGTATGCATAAGTATAAAAAAGGGTCTTGACAGACAGACGGTTTAACAGTGGTAGAGCCCGCTTTAACATCTTCGCACGAATTGGCCCGGCTCGCCCGGTGAAATACCACGACCATACATACCATACCTCGCTCGTTTGCCACCTTATGATATAAAAAAAAACGACGGACGGACAACAAAGTGTAAGGGCAAAAAGTATAAGGGTTCCGTTTTTTTCCTATGAGATACGGAACCCTAATAACACGGATTCTAAATCTCTAAATCAACTTTTTACCATATTATCTTCCTTGTAGTATAATAAAATCAATTATGATAAGAAAATATTGATGGCCAATATATGAATCGTATCAACGGTAATAAATAACACAAGAATGAGACATCATAACAGAAATTACGTAAACTTCCTTGTAGAAGTCGAATGCCTTGAAAGAGAATAAAGCTATGCTGTATAACGCGATACGCGGTTTGAATGATTGTAGATATTATTGAATATTTAATTACAATCACAATAGATATGTTTATTTATTTTTAACATTCTTGGTTATTTTATCAGTAGTGGACCTAGACAATACTTAATATAAACTTAGGCTTCAACGCGGCAATCATTCTCACCATCAGAAATATGAGACAATTTTTTATCGTTTTTCTGCCACAAATGGTTCCTTAAGCAGCCTAATAAAGTAGATTTTTCTCTAAATTTAGCAGTCCCTCGCGTGAGATCTCAGTCGACTTTTGTGGACACTGACAGCCTCATTCCATTCCCTTATATTCTTCTAAAAGTATTTAAAAACACATTTTTTATAACGAATAAACTAGCGCTTAACCACAAACCCATTTGATAACATGTGGGGATACAAAGGACATAGAACTAAATTTTTACACAGAAATCATATTGCAATTTGAAAAATGAGTCTCATAATACATACACAAGAACAAATAAAATAGAAGCACCAAAGCAGGTCGGGCATGTGCAATCGGCATACAAATCGACAATTAACTACGGTAATAGCTCTTATAACAGATTGGATTTCTAGTGAAGAATGCTATTTAAAAAAAAAACTACGAACAGTCGACCACCGTGGCGAGTCTGGAAAGCGTAAAATATGTACGGTACTCTTGATTGCCGGCAATACTGAACACACATGGTACCATTGGAAATACGTTCCGTTTTAAGTATTTACAAATGTTACTTCGCTACAAAGCCTCGGTGGCTCAGGGGATAAGCAGTTTTAATCTACAGGACCTAGTTTCTAATCCCACCATGTACCAATGTGTCGATTTCGTTTCGATTTATCATTCACATTTATCCGACGTTCTTACGGTGAAGGAAAACATCGTGATGTAACCTGTACATATTTGCGAAGAAATTTAAAGATATGTGTGAAGTCAACTAACCCGCACTGGTCCAGAGTGGTTGACTATGGCCTAGTCACTGTTAACTTAGGTTAGGCTCCGAGGCTGTCAATGGGTACGTATAGTGTGCTGGTGATGATGAGGCATTCCATCAATTTTATCATTCGGACCGTAAGCCTCCACTGCTGAAGCTAGTAACAGTTTTAACCCTACTAGTGTCATGAGCAAGATTTCTACGCCGCCTTTTTTTTTTCGTTTATCTTTAATAGTTTATGAATAACACAAATATCGGCTATTTGTGATATGTTAGTTTATTGGTGTAATTTCTAGCTTATAAGAAAACTAATTTTATAGAAAATCAGTTCTTTATTACTATACACAAGAATTAAAAAAAATAATACGATACGATACGACAAAAGTAAATGTGGAGTATAACACAAATTATAGTAACAAATTATCGTTATTTAAGCAACAGCTTAAAATGTAAATAGTTGTTCTCTTATCACAACTAGTCCAAACTATAAACTAGTACATAATTAACATATACAATAATGTGGTAGTTTACGAGTAAAACATCGCAAATCGTTATACTAAATCAAAAATTCTAAATAAAACTCTTAAAAAGGAATAAAATGAAATTATCATGCCACGTGGATTGAAATTTAAATAAAAGTTTAGATCTTCAAGGAATACTTGATGTAAGACTTAAATTAATAACCGTTCCGTAGAAATATACATACAAACAATCATTGTCAAATGTATTATCAAATTTTCTGTATATTTTCCTTAAGAAATCACATGCCACCTCTCGGTGTGTTAACACCATTTCAATACGTAAAACTTTAACACCACACATTATTTGACAACTGAGCAATACACGAAAATTTACATACCACAATTAACTATTATAATATATTTAAAATAATGTAATCAAGTCACCTTCACTGAAATCAAATTAAACATTTGCAACACTCAATGATAAGATAAATAAGTGAACTGTTACGACACACAATACGTCACCATAAGATTACATTTCATTTTAGGAGCGTTCAACTAAAATTATCAAATCACATTCTGAACACTCCAAATTTGCTGTCTCTAAACGGTGCGTTCAATGCCGCTGATAAACTGAGACCTATCACCTTCCTGGTGTCCTGTGGAGCCACGATACCATCGTCCCAAAGCCGCGCCGTACTGAAGTATGGCAATCCTTCTCTCTCAAACTGAGCTTCCAACGGAGCACGAATTTTCTTCTCATCTTCATCAGTCCACGGCTTACCGCCTCTTTCAGCTTTGTCTTTAGCAACTAGAGACAAGACTGTAGCTGCTTGCGGTCCACCCATAATTGATATCCTGGCATTAGGCCACATGTAAAGGAAATTAGGTGAGTACGCTCGCCCACACATTCCATAGTTTCCAGCTCCAAAACTACCGCCGACGAGGACTGTTATTTTAGGACCTTTAAAGCAACTCACAGCGGTTACCATTTTAGCTCCGTTTTTCGCAATACCACCGGCTTCGGCTTCTCTACCGACCATAAATCCAGTAATATTTTGAAGAAACAGTAGGGGAATCTTACGAGCAGCGCAAAGTTGAATAAAATGAGCGCCTTTCAGAGCTGAGTCCGATTGCAGAACTCCATTATTTCCTATCACACCCACTGGATGACCATATACAGAAGCAAACCCACATACTAAAGTCTCGCCGTACAATTGCTTAAATTCGTGAAACCTGCTTCCATCGACCACTCTAGCGATAACTTCTCTAATATCAAAAGGTCTCTGAATATTTGCTCCGACTATACCGTGAAGGTCGTTTATATCGTGAACCGGTTCCTCAACTTTTTGAGTATAAATTCTAGTTTTCTGATCATTATTCCAATTCAAATTAGCGACGACATTCCTAGCCAGGTGTAGGGCGTGTTCATCATCTTGAGCGTAATGATCTGTGACACCGGATTGTCGGCAATGCAAGTCCGCTCCACCTAAATCTTCTGCAGACACCATTTCCCCAGTCGCAGCCTTAACTAATGGTGGTCCGGCTAAGAAAATCGTTCCTTGATTTTTGATAATAATACTTTCATCGGACATACTAGGAATATAAGCGCCTCCGGCCGTACAAGATCCCATTACTACGGAAATCTGCGGTATACCCTCAGCAGACATATTTGCTTGATTGTAAAAGATTCTTCCGAAATGTTCTCGGTCAGGGAACACTTCGGCTTGGTCAGGAAGATGAGCTCCACCGGAATCTACTAGATATATGCACGGGAGACGACATTCTTGGGCAATAGATTGCGCGCGTAAATGTTTCTTAATGGTGACAGGAAAATATGTTCCGCCTTTGACGGTTGCGTCATTAGCGACTATCATGCAATCGTGGCCGTGAACTTTGCCGATAGCGGTGACGATGCCGGCACTGGGCACTTGGCCCTTGTACATTCCGGTGGCGGCGAGCGTGCTCAACTCCAGTACGTCGCTGCCTTCGTCCACCAACCGGTTTATCCTGTCCCTCACGAGAAGTTTTCCTCTGCTCGTGTGCCTTTTAATTGCTTCTTCTGGGCCGCCTTTGATAGCGTCACTGGTTTTTAATCGTAGTTCCTGTACCAATTCCTCCATTTTGGCTTTATTTTCTTGGTAATAGGGATCATTTCTGTTCGGCTCGGTTCCGATAACGCTCGCGGTGCTATAGCGACGCCATGTGGCGTTCAATCGCCTTACTCCCTTGACCAGTTTGAGCATTTTCGCGGCGTAAATATTGATACGAAAGACGGCCGGTCGGCGAGCGGCTGCCTCGCAACTGACTACTACAGTGCCGTACCCGTTATCTACACGATTAAGTCGTATAAAAACACAAATTCATCAAGTAGGCGACCCTCACTTTTGATAAAACTTGCATTAATTATGAAACAATAATTTTGTTCAATGTAAACACACGATTGTTTTAATGTAAACACATTTACAAGTTATTATATTTTTGTGAAATTTCTCTTTGAATTTTAATATGATGTGCAACAACACTACAAAAATAAAATGCCACAAAATAATAGAACTTGTATAGAAATTAAGTGAATTATGATGTCGTTACATTTTGCTATGTTTATTGTATGTTGAGATTGTAGCTTAGTATAATACTTACAATTACAAAGTTCCGGTTATGGTAAAACCCAATCTAACAAACTGTTGAACGCGTTAATTACCAAATTCATACAATCGCTTCAGGTTTCATTATTACTGATTTAATTTATAAAAACACTAGCTGTCGCCCGCAACTCCGTCCGCGCGGAATTAAGAAGAAACTTAATAAGTAGCCTATGTGTTCTTTCAGGCTATGCCCTACATCTATGCCAAATTCAGCGAGATCAATGCTGCTGTTCCGGAGATACCTTCAAAGAAATATACATCCATCTATCCATTTCTCCATCCATCTAAACATTCGCATTTATGATATTTTAGCTAAGCGTCTAATATTTATCCATTCTTATAACACCCACTCACGTGTATGCATTTGACCTCATTGTAAGCACCACCATTGTTTGAAGCGCATATATTAAATAGTACTAAAAGCAATAGGGTCAACGAACGACCATTTCACTTTCTTCGATTCAACCGCAAGGTGGCAACACTATAAGCAGGTGTTTGAAGATAAATCACTCGGCATACCTGTCACCGATCGATTGTCATCTTCATTACCGTGTAATAGAACTAGTTCACATTTTGCTTTTATCTAGACTCACATAGGTTAGAAAGAGAAAAAACATATGCACTATAGGTTTGTATAGTTACTACTTTTAAATAAGTGTTACTTAATATTTGAATACTTACACATACACAACTTTATTTGCCATTAAATATTAACAACTGTTCGTACATACCTAATCAGGGATGGCGAACCAATGGCACGTAGCACGATATTTTAGGCACGTCACTGATCACAAAAATCATTGTACAGTAAAGAAAAACGTGTGAAGTTCCATGATGATCGAATGCCATCGTTCCTTACGATAAAGAAAGTTCCCACTAACGACAATAACAAAATTATTAGGGCACGTCTATGGACTCAGTAAACTAATAAGAAACTAAAAAAAAATGTTTGCCATCCCTAATTTATACAATGCTTTTTGCAATACATAATTTTGTCTGTTACAGGATCGAGATGAACAAACCAAACTTGAGATGAAACACCGGCAAGAGGAAGATGACTTGTATAGGAAGTTCTCGAAGCATCGCGAAGAAGAAAACAGAAGAATACGAGATGAGATTCAGGTAGATTAAAATTTATTCATACAAAATAATTGAAGTGATAGGTTCCATCTTATAAAAAGGTGCTAGATTTTTACTACATGCAATGCACCTAAATACCTAAAGATTTTATAATCAACTACTCCGATTGTCTCTTACGTTTTCTAATTTTTAAATCAGTATCTAAATTATACATGCGACATTTAAAACTGTGAGAAACATTGCCGTGAAAATGTTTTATAAAGTATCAAGCTAAAGGTGAGATTCGTGATATTTCTACACTGATATTGTCCCACCTACAAACTCGAAAACAACGAGTAAAGTATGTAACACAACTAGCCAAATCATTTACAAATCATTTCTATACAATCGCCTTATAACTACCGGTACAATCCAATATCCTGACCACGTCTAATCCAGATATCGAAGAGATATTTCGAACGACGCAAAGTTAAACACAAGACTACTCGTAGTTGCGTTCCCGACATCCGTCGACCTTGACCAGACGACAACTATATCACCTAAGGACCGGTTTAAAAATAATAATACACAACTTTATACAATATGAATATATTGTTGTTGACATATTATGTTATCGCATTTGTCGTTACATGATGCACCTATAAGAGAGTTCGATAAAAACAAACCAAATCATCACATTCTTCCTCTTTATTTTATTAGAATGAAACATAGATAATAAATGTTTTAAAAACAATACTTCTTTCACAGGACGAATGGGAACGAGAATTAGAACGGCTAACATTAAGGTTTCAACAAGAAATGCAAGTGAAGAAGCGAAGACCGGACTCGGAGATTGGAGCACTCACACTGCGGCACCAGCAGGAGAGAGCTGATCTCGAAAAGAATATGACGCTAAGAAGAGATAAGAAGAAAGAAAGTTTAACGAGAAAGATGTTGGAACATGAAAGGTAAGAGTAGAATACGAAATAAACCTTTTAAATGGAATGATCGGCGTTAAAATGGCAAATAATTGAACACATGAAGTTAAAAGCCATCGTTGTCGATACATGCTAGCGACTACGTGAAATTCTTAGTACCATTAAATGAACGTCATATTTTCCCCAGATATCTAAACCACCAAATTACCTATCCCCAGAGCGGCGACCGCAGCATTAGTGGAAAAGCAGAGCCACGAGATGATGGAACTGATCCAAGAGCGACGGTCAGAGTATATGGCGGCCAGCTCGTTGTACGTGGACGGCGAAGAGGCGCCCCCGTACCCAGCGCGCGCGCCCGCCCCTCAGCCACCGCTCGTCTCCAAGTTCCATATATACACAGACCCCGCAGAGTTCGCGGATGTTGATAAAATAGCTATATCAGTAAGTAGCCCAGAGTACTAACCCCCTAAAATGCAAACAGTTGTTTCGCAACTCTTGCCAACTCGAACTGTACATAATAAATGCGTTATCGAATGAAATAAAACGCTGTCAGATTTCTATGTCTGTCCAGCGAATATTCTGCCTATAAAAATTTGAATTTTCGTAATTAAAACTGTAATCGGAAAAAAGCAAATAAATTTATTTGACAGGGGATATTGTATCACTGCTCGATACCACATCCGCTTCCTTGCTGATTAGACCTCGTGTGAAAAATCCTGAGCTCTGCAAAAATAATAAAGCTGGGAACTTGATAAGCTATGAATATAACAATGTTACAATGTAAACACGATAAAGTAAAAAAACCGTAATTAGAATTTACGCCAAAAAGCTATTTTACTATTATTAATTACCGGCACATTTTTTCTAGGTGGCACAAGAAGACCAAAAGACATTCACAGATCTGGTGCGGCAGCTCGTGGGCCGTTGTGCCACCGACGTGGAGAAGGCGAGGACCATCTTCCGCTGGATCACCGTCAAGAACCTCAACAACATACAGTTCGACGATAACCTCAGAGGCGACTCACCCCTCGGACTGCTCAGAGGCATCAAACACGGCACAGAAAGTTACCACGTACTCTTTAAGAGATTGTGCAGGTAGATAACTAATCAATTTTTTGTTAATAATATTAAAATAAATATCCAAATGAACCCTACTGACACTCCACTAAATCTTGATTCGTTCTCTTCTCGAGAGTGTTCCATATCTGTGACTAAGCAAAGACTTAATCCTTTAGCTACGCCGGTCTCCACTGCGTAGTAATAAAAGGCTACAGTAAATCAGCGGGATATCAGCCGGGAGTCCGCTTCGAAGATAACCGCTTCCGTAACTCTTGGAACGCGGTGTACGTGGCGGGGGCGTGGCGCTTCGTGCAGTGTAACTGGGGCGCGCGGCATCTCGTCAACGCTAAGGATGCACCGCGTCCAGGCAGCCGCGGCAAACAGGATAGTCTTAGGTAAGCACCGCCAATATCAATTATACCAGGAACTAAGCGTTATTTGCATACCTTTTATATGATATATTATAATACCCTTAATGTTGTCTTGTATGTCAGATACGAGTACGACGACCACTACTTCCTGACGGACCCGCGTGAGTTTATCTACGAGTTCTTCCCGCTGCAGCCAGACTGGCAGCTTCTCAAGACGCCCGTCACGCTGCACGACTTCGAGGAGTTGCCGTTTGTGCGCTCGCTCTTCTTCCGCTACGGACTCTACTTTAGCGACCCCAACACCAAGGCGGTCATGTACACCGACTCCACAGGTACTACTTTCTAAACTTATCCATTAACTGGCAGTCTACAATATACCCGCGTTTATCCGCTACCATCCCGACAAAGTCCAAAACAAATTAAAAAAATAATTGTTATCAGCTACGCAAATACACATTATATGTATGTAACATAACATATTTTGTGATATTACAGACAGACGCTCCAATTGTATTAATATGTAAATTGTTTATTCGTTTCGGCGGGAGCAGTTTTAAAATTAGTCCGTGACTCACTCAAAAATTGACGAATACAGCTCCAATGTAAAAATCAGTGCCCATAATATGATATTGCTCATTAGGTGCGGCGACTATGCGCATAGCCATGCCGGCACACATGCAAAGCTCCCTCATCTTCCACTACAACCTCAAGTTCTATGACACAGAGGGCGACGGCTTCGACGGGGTCAGTCTTAAGAGATTCGTCATGCAGGTGCGTTATCCATATAGCCAGTTACTATGAAGATCCCATGAAACATTACCATTTTTTTTTATTAATTTATGTTTTTTTTTTCTTCTTCCCTGTTATTTCGCATTATATTTATGAAATACTTCTCAAAGCGATGGTTTCATATTGAATATTGTGTATCTGTCAGTCGGTGGTCGGTAACGTGGTATCGTTCCGCGTGCATGCGCCATGCAGTGGGGCCTTTCTGCTGGACATCTTCGCGAACGCTGTAACGCCGCGAGAATACCTCACAGGCGAGCCCATGAAATTCAAGAGCGTCTGCAAATTCAAGGTAACAGATACTCACTTATTCCTAGCACTTCGACGAATAAGCATAAAGATGCATTTAACAATAACGATTATATAGAACAGCGCATACTATTGTAAGACACCTTACAACACAATTGGACAGATCATAAACTTGAAGTACTCAATTGCTTTTAGATCTGCTGTGCGGAACTACAAACAGTTATGGTGCCGCTGCCGGATTGTGCAAGCGGAGAATGGGGACCTACCAAAGCTACCAGACTCTTCGGTTTGGTTCCGATCACACACCAGGTAAATAACTTGAAGGATATTCCTACTCTAAACTAGGACACTCAAACGTTACTCGGTTTTCTGGTAATTCCCACAATTGATAGTAGGGAATTACTGATTAATAATACACAAAACTCAATTTATTAAATAGATGTAAAGACTGAAAAAACTGTCTTTAATTAACAAACTATAATTAACGTAGGAGGCGCTAGTGTTCGCTGGTCGAGAGTTAGAATTGCAGTTCCGCATGTCTCGGCCGCTCGCAGACTTCATGGCGACGCTGCATAAGAACGGCGTGGACGAGAAGCGACTCGGCAAGTTCGTGCATCAGGCGGTCTCAGACGACGTCGTTACCTTTTACATCACATTCCCTGAAGAAGGTAAAATAACAAGCAAACAAATAAAAGATACGATATTTCTATAAGCGGCGCTAGTGTGCGCGAATTGAATGCGCATCTGCGGTTCCGCCGTTCATTAATGAGACCACTACTAATTTATCATTAAATTTAATATATTTTTTTTTAATTTGTGTTTATGATATAAAAAAATCACGATATTGTATTTCACAGGTCAATACGGTTTGGACATTTACACACGAGAACGCGGCAGCTCTGGTCTGCAACAGAATGGGTCTACGGAGAAAGAAAAACATCTTCTCACGCACTGCTGCAAATACCTCATCAACAGTAGCAAAAGAAATTGACAATAATATGTTAATAACATAACACATTGTTCTAGGTTAGAGACGAAACGCGACACTATAAAGTAACGTACGGCTTCTTGACATAATTATTTATGTCGCATTTCGTGTATCTAGAACAACGAATAACATATTTTGAAATAAAACTTAAAGACATACTCAGAGCCATTAATTCATCACTAACTGAGTCTCTAACTGTAGATTTAATATGTGAAATCTACATTAAGTTCTTCGTAACTTTGAGTATGGCAATAAGATGTTACAGTTAAAGTCAATAAGAAAATATTTTTTGCATAAAACGGAACGTTTTCAAACTCAAAACTCAGGATGGACGTCAATTGACACAGTAAATAAAACAGCATTAAGAAAATATAAAACTATATATTATCTGTAAAAGTGAATACGAAAATATATTTTTTTCACTGCCATTAAAGTCAAATTATTAACACCAATTTATAGATTTTTAAAAAGAATTATATTAAAATTGTATACTTTATCCATATTATTTAGAACAGAGAAATAGTTGTTATACGAACAAAATCAATGATTTATATTGAGTTATATTTTTAAAATATTTTAAGTTCGTGGTTGTGCTGAAGCAATGTAATTGCTTTATTTGCTAAGATTTTATTTACATTTAATATTGTATAAAATATATCTAACATACAGGGTGTCCCAAAAGGTTACGTACATAGGAAGGGAGATGATAGGGGTGGTCACAAGGGTCACCAGAAAAATCAAATAAAAATCCCCTCTGAGTATTAAAAAAATAAAGGGCATATTTTAAAAACTTAAAAAATTTAGACCTTCTGGGGCAATTTTGTAACCAATGACCTACAAATATTGCTACATTTAAAAAAAGCTATTATGTTATCGTCAATAACACTTTATCAATACGAAATAAAAAAAACAATGCAACTAACAAAGATTTTAAAGAAAATTAAAATTGCCCCAGGTGTAAAATTTTTAAGTTTTTAAAAAATGCCCTTAATTTTTTTTTAATACCCAGATGGGAATTTTTATTTCATTTTTCTGGTGACCCTTGTGACCACCTCTATCATCCCTCTTTCTATGTACGTAACCTTTTGAGACACCCTATATATTAATCACATATGAAATAGATAAAGGCACCTTCGTATACGCTTACACAGTAAAAACTACGACAAATAAATTGTTTTATTTCATCAAAAAATATGAAATATGACAATTTATAAAATAACAACATAAGATTATTAAGGAAATAATTTTAATACGAAATATTATAATCATTTTTTAATTTAATTATACAGACGCAATATGTAAATTTTTTTTTATAAAATATATGGCATGTTACTTTTCTATGTTAGCTGTTTAATTTGTTAACATTAAAGAAAAAATCCTAAGCACCTTCACGTGGGACGGCATCAATTTTCTTATACTATTGGCACTAAGTTAAATAATTTTTAACCTAAACACTGTAAGTAAATAAAAAAAGTGTTAAAGAATTAAAACGACACATATTAAAATGCAATCAAGTCTTTAGTAACACCACATTTACTGGAATAAAATTACAAATAAGCACATCAATATTATATTAAAAATATTTTTCTCCATATTGGCTTTTTTGAGCATATAATGGTGTCGAACCTGGATAAGAAAAAGTCAAAGGGAGAGAGATATTTTTTTTTATACGTTTCTTTGCTTATAGAGGTCGCAAATCTGTACTGGACAATGACCCTCGCTTTTAAAGGTTTTTCGCTTATATAGTTATCGTTTTTCCAGATTGGACTGTATTTATACATTTATAGAGGATATCTACAAGATCTGAATTATATAGCAATTTCATGGATTCTAAATTTTTTTACACAAAATATAAATTTTTGAATATATTTTTTCCTTTTCATACAAACGTTATTTTATATTTAAAGATAATATACAATGTAATTGTGACTTATAACTTACTATAGAAGGAGATTCATGAGTTCATTTACTTAACCTAAAATAAAAAAGCAAAAAACTTAATTAAGCTAAAAATACTTCTAATAAAATTTTACTAAATATGTCATACAAAAATATTAATATTCTATAAACTATGGGCGGGCAGTTAAGTTACAACCATAAAACAACTTAGTTTTTAGTACACATTTGAGCTTTTAATAGAATACAGTAAATTCACGTATTTTTTTAAATATAAATTAAAACTAAAGAAAATAAGTAAAAAGGTACAAAAGAAATAACTTCATAATAAGAAATATATAAGATAAAAAATCCATAAAACATACAAAAGATAAAATCACGATTTTTTAAGTAAAGAAAGAATTCATACAAGATTGAATAGAAAAAGACTTAGTAAAGTAAAAGATAAATAAATTTAATAGAAATAAAAAAAAATCGGAGTCTAAAAATAAAAATGAAATTACTAAAAATATTTTTCGTAAAACTTAATCAAATCAAGCCTTGATTTTGAAATGATATTGAGTACAAAATACTTAAAAATATCAACACAACCTTAGAATTCAAAAAAAGTTACCTTAAATGTGTTAATACTTAAAATATTAGGAAATCTAGAAATTATTGTTATCTACAATAGTTAAATAAAATTAAAAATAATTTGAGACTTCATTGAGCAAGGTTAAAAGAACATTTATTAAAAAAAAATTTGAGTAGAATTTGAGATCCTAAATGAGATTTTTACGTTAGTCTTTTAAATGTTACATGTTTTTTTTTATGTCGATAAATTTTATTTTCGTCCTAAACCTGTATATCTTAAAAAGTATGTTTAATTAACTACACACTTATACCAAATGAATACCAAAACTTTATAAACAAACAAATATCACTATGGAAATCTACATATTACACTTCCAACTCTACTAGCGCCCTGGGCAAGATTTCTACGACGCCCCCTTT
Source organism: Papilio xuthus (assembly GCF_000836235.2). Classification (NCBI taxonomy): domain Eukaryota; kingdom Metazoa; phylum Arthropoda; class Insecta; order Lepidoptera; family Papilionidae; genus Papilio; species Papilio xuthus. Next base: position 1,508,063 of record NW_013530507.1, read on the forward strand.
TTTACCTTGCCTTTGATGGAAGGGAGGCTTAACAGGGTTACGTGAGAGTATAATTCGCAGACCTTTGGCGCCCCTTCCTGTTCAGGGCGCCCTGGGCAGTCGCCCTGGTCCGTTCATCCAACTACGCTCTATTCTAACGTCATTATTGATATTACATATATGATAGCTTACATTCTAAACGCTCAAAAAATTAGATGTCGAAAAAATATTTTCTTTTAAAAAAAATTAGCTGTATCCATTATTTACAGTTAAACTTGATTTGGGACAGGGCATGGAAGTACTGTTTGAAGATTTATACCATTCCTTTAGTCGCGTTGAGGGTCGCCCTCTGTTCGACTCCGCGTATCAGAGTGCCGAGTAGTCCCTCCATTTCGTTTGCGGTCTCACGCAGTTGTGTGTTATCGAAACACGAGTCTGGAAAATATTACATTTTAAGTACTTTTTGAACATAGTCTTTTAAAAAATAATTGATAAAGTCGCCCTTGCTATGTAAATTAAATTTAGTCATGTCATTGTATACTTTGTCATAGCAATAAGAGTCAATAAATAAATACACTATGATACTAAAGATTTCTGATGAAATGATTTTCATATTATTCAAGATCAGTGGTTCCCAAACTTATTTTGTCTACTGCCCACTTTGAGAATAAACATTTTTTAGTGCCCCCATATTTTCACATATTTAAAAACCATATAAGTAACTAAATAACTTCAAATTAAATTAATTAATTATTGTGACCTATATATGTATATTAACGGATAATTCTAAACGAAACTTTTACTATAACCCGCAACTTAAGACCTGCAGCAACCACAAAGGGGCGTTTTCGCCCACTTTGGTAAAGACTGGTGTAGAAGTTCAATCATTATAGGCTAATTATAGACTTACAAATTAGTAATATAGATTTTAATTTAAGAAATATTGACATTTTATATTATGTTTTTGATTTTTAGATATTTTTTAATAAAACCTTACCATCCGTAGCGAAGTTGTTAGTCAATATTTGCTGCAGTCTATCCAAGACGGTGTCCAGATCAGCATTTAGCTCCCTCATTTTGTCATTGCTGGTCTCGACACTGCGGATGTCGTCAGCAAAGCGGCGCTCCGTCACCGCCAGGCTGCACTCCGGCGCCTTCGCTCCATGGACTGACTGCTCGAACTCTTTCGTCACTGCAGCTGTGGCTGAAAAATCATTATTTTTACAGATTACGTTTGTTTCGATTTAATTAGTTACGCCATCTATTGTACAATTTTGAAACCATCTGCTCTATTTCTATCATATTCAAAAGATTAATCGTGTGTTTCTGAGACCTAAATCACCATTTAAAATATATTTTATATCTGTTTTGTCAAACAATGACAAAGTTGCCAATATATATTATTTTGGTCTCTGAAACCAACAGTAAATAATAAAATTTAGTGTTAATATATTTTTAACAATGATATTTTTAGAACAATTCTACATAAAACCACTCAAAAAAATGATTAAAAAACTTCAAATACTTACCATTGTACCAATTACTGACATCACCAACAGAGACAGCTGAAATACTGTCAGACGTAGCATGTACAACCACGGGTTTCAGCTCATCTCCTGACATTGTCATCCTTGGCACATCAGTCTGCTTCGACACCACGGAGAAGTTACCAGAATCCATACTCAAAACTCTAGGTTGGGTATTCATGTCAGGTATCCTGGATTGTTTCTCTTCTACAACTGGTATTGGACTGAAGAGGTCGAATGCTTGAGGTCGACAGATTTTATCAGTCTTGCCTCCATCTTGTATATCAACTTGGGTTAGGTTTTCCTGCAAAATTTTCAGCAATATCTCACTTAATATTACATAATGGACAGAAACATATCATATTGCCTTGATTTCTAACATTTATTGCCACAATGAGAGATAATTTTAGTTTATTTATTTAAGTGCTAGCGCGGCTCCATCACATATAGTAATAAGTAGCCTATATGTTCTTTCAGACTATGTTCTGCCAAATTTCAGCAAGATTCATACAGCCATTCTGGAGATATCTTCAAACAATCATCCATCCAAACATTCGCATTTACAATATTAGAAGAAATAAGATATAACCTCATATATAAAATTCTCGTGTCACAATGTTAGTTACCATACACCTCTGAAACGGCTTGGCTGATTTTAACCGTCCGATTGTGGCCATTTGAGAATCATCAACTATGTTTTAATCATGCGCGGACGAAGTCACCGACGACAGCTTATCCAAACTTTTTACTTACCTTTAAGGCTTTTAATCTATCAATCTGTGCTGATATCAAGGAATAGTGGGAGTCCACTTTCATTTTTAAATCATCTTCAGGATTTACAGTATTTTGCAACAACTCTTTCAAAGCTCTACAAAAATAATAATAATATTAATTAACATTATGACTTATCTCTTATTAATACATTTTTCAAATATATTACTTACATATTTCTTGTTTCTAATTGGTTGATAATATCTTGTAATGTTATAGTTGGATCGCTTTTATTATTGCCCGAAGCTTTGCCGACTGTTGACGTGAAGATAGCTGGCTTTCCCTTCCTACGAACTGATCCTGTCTTATCACTTTTCTGTTTATCAGAACTTTGCTTCTTAACTTCTTTCTTTGTCGTCTTTTTCTTTCTTGTCGAAGTACAAAAGAAGAATCTCCTCATCCCGCTTACAAATCCAAGACATTCCGGTGGATTCACCTAGAAATTAAAATGGGATAAAATTAATTAAACAGACCATGAACAACATAATCATATTCTATTTTAAATGTGATATAGAAGCTTCAAAACAAATATACAAGTTTATTTTGTCCCTTTCTTTTCCTATTGGAAAAACTAAGACTTGAATATGTTTTTTCTACTACTAAATATATTTCAGTTGCCTCTTACCTCATCGTCAATAATTTCATGCACCAAATGTGTCCTCTTATGTCCAGACACCAATGTTATATTTTTGTCATACAAGTAACAATTCTCACAGAAATATACACTACGGCACTTTGAACACTTGAAGTGTAATACCTAAAACATATAAGTGTTAGAAAGTGCACTGACTATGAAATCCAAATGCTCATTGAACAGTTGCATTGATATTGACTATGTTTTTTCATAGATAATGATGATAATATGCTTTTAAGTGTTTCGAAAAAGTAAGGGGGCGCCGCAAGAATCTCCCTCATGGCGCTTGAAATGCCAAATAAGCACCGGTTATGGTGTTTCAATAGTAAATTTTATTATTTTATTTAGACTAGCTGTCGCTCGCGACTCCGTCCGCGCGGGATTAAAAATAGATGCTGGCCGTTTCTCAGACCTACTCAATATGCTCACAAAATTTCATGAAGAATCGGTCAAGCCGTTTCGGAGGAGTATAGAAAAGAAAATTGTGACACGCGAATTTTATATATAAGATAAAACAAAATCTGTGTATACCTTTTTACAAAAATTGCGCGAACAGATGAACGTAAAATATAACAGAGCTATTTTCATTAAAAAAGTGCCGGAATTTGTAATGATAACCAACTGACAACCCTTAGTTATTATACCTGTGCAAGTAGCTGATTACAAGCTGAACATGACCCAGCAGAGGCGGGTGCTGCTCTTCTTATAAGAATCCTCTGCAGCACCGGCAGCCATTTGGCACTTGCACTATTCTGTACCCCCCATTCAGCTACAGCTCGGGAACTAACTCCCAGCATACCAGCACTCTAACAAAACAATTATTCACACATAGATATGTCACTGACTGTGTACTTTGTTGGATTATAATCTAACTAGTTAAATCATACTTTTCAGGCATAATCACTCAATTTTTTTTTTTATTGGCCTTATAATTTTTTTAGATATTTTCAAATATCTTGTTGGCCTAAGATCATCAGCATGCTATGCAGTGCCCTCAAGGTATTATAGTATTTACCAGAGTTAATTCTTTTACAGAAGCATATTCAGTTAGAAAATCTATATAACATAAAAGAAATTATGGACTTACCTTATCAAAGCATGCATCAACATCAGTCTGTATTTGATCACAGTTTGTGCCTAGATACTTAGGCAGGGCAGTCATGTAAGTCAGTAAAGCGGCCAGTCTCCGTGGAGACACACAACCATTGTGGTCTGCACAACAGTTGGCTAATGCTTGCCATTTATCTAACACTGTCTCTTCACTTAGTAGAATTAGTAGGGTTTTAACAGCCAACACTCTTATTGGTGTTGTTCTGTTCCTATAAAAATAATAAAAAACAAATTCAAAAAGTTTGTATTCAAATAACAATATGACAATATAAAAAGTAAAATATAAACCAACATGAGTATAATATAAACCTTAAGCAGAAGGTTTGCCAATGACTCCCCCTCTCACTAACACCACACATCTTTTTTATAAGAGAAGGGAGGAAACAAGCAGTAAAACACTGAGGTGATCAACAAGATCTGAAAGGGAACTGTAGATGCATTGCTAGCTTTAAGGAGATGGTAAGGTCACTTCTTGAAGCACCCTAAGTCTTATTGGTTTGGATATACCATTGGGAAAGACCATCCCACAACATAGCTGTGTGAGGGAGAATGTTACTAAAAAACTGCACATATCTGCTCAGTACCATTAGTAAATTGTAACATCATGAGGCCATTGTCTTCTGCTCTAAACAAATATGTTCATAGTACAAGAATGCACAACCTTGTTCACCCATCTAAGCTGAGTGTACCATTAAATTTTAATAAATTTCCTAAAGAATTTAATATAACGTAAAGAACCATAAATACTTACTCATCATATACATTTAGTAACAAATTGATTAACAAATCCACAGTCAGATCAACATCACCAGAAAAGGCACCTTCCTTTTCTGCCGCAAAATATATATCAGCAAGAACTGCTTCCAATTCTGTTGGGTCTAATGATAGACTGCTCTCTGATAGACTTAACTGGTGTCTAGCAAATACTCCTGAAGTAATTCGAAGAGGGGGCACTGAAAATTTAAATCGACATTCCACTGGACTTATTTATGGCAAATATTAGGTAGAAAATAGTTAGAAGATAGTAATATAGGATTTCATTCCGTACTACATATAATGTTAAGTGATTTTTCAACATGTATTACAATATTTGCCTAAAGGGACTCCTTTTAATAACATATTTTAGTGAATTATTCGTTTTTTTTATATTTTATTTCATATCATAGATTTAAAACTATCCCTTACAATATTTTCTACAAATAAACATTAATCGATACAACCAAAGAGGTACTTTACCTTTGAGATGTTTTTGAAGCTCGAAAACTTTAAACGCTATACGATATGCGCTGTATTTTATTTCGTTATATTTCTCCAAAGATTTCAAAATAACACGGAAATGAGGATGGTCATAATATTGTTGGTTGTTTGTATTGCTGCAAAAAGAAATTATTAAAGTATACGATACAATACAGTGGGTTAGCCCGTAGCAAAGTGAAAGTTGTTTATTTATTACTAACTCGATATAACACGGATATCCCGCTTCTGTCTCAATTTTATTGTATTTACTCATTGTCATTGAAATAAATAAGCACCATCTAACTTAGATACTAAAAAAACATCTTGAAATTTTATGACCAACTGCCATAAACTTAAATCGAATATTTGAATTGAAATTACTGTCGCACACACAGTGACACTATGATAGGAAATTTATAGTCATCTGCATTATTAATTCGACAAATCGTTTCTTTGGCTCGGGTGTTTCAAAGAAGAAAGAACCAATATTAATGCCGCCACGAACCAAATCAGCCAATGACAAAAGTTTTTAAACTTTTTTGATTGGTCGGGACAAATATCTCGAAAATTCGTTTTTACAAAATTAAAATTTTTATTACAAATATTTATTTCTTGTCTATTAAGTATATATTTTAGTTATAAAATACCTTTGTTAGAAACCTTAGCGCAAAATAAATAAAAACAGCATAAAGCAAGCTATAAAAGTTTAAAATAATTTTTAACAATCGATTTCTATTAATACACCCAATCATTTTTTTGAATTTAAATATTTACTTACTAAACTTTTTAATGATAAATATTTTAAAACACAATAAATTACATATTAAAAGAAAACCAAACAATAGGGGAATTTTGACCTCTTTAAATTTCTTTTAAAAAGTGAAATGGAACGGATTTTAGTTTGAATTTGTTTTCCACAGCGATTTTAAAATGTATTTTGCTAACAACCAATCAAAAGAATAACCGTATTGTTTACAACTTGTTTTGTCCAATGACAGGTAAGTATTCACGGTGAATTTTTGCCGAGGCGTACTCTATGTAAAAGAGACGCCATTTTGCAAGCGTCACTTGGCGGCGTGTCGGGTTTCGGCATTATATTGAATTTACTCTCTTAGTAAGCTTATTATTGTTTTGGTTTCGTGTAATATGTCGTATTCTTCTAGTGTAGCTCAAGATACATTAGCTGCAGCTCAATTAGAAATGGCGGGTAACCCCAACGCTTTGGCTCTAAGACGGCCATTCGACCCGGTAGCTCATGATTTAGAAGCCAGTTTTCGTCTGACAAGGTTCGCTGATCTGAAAGGCAGAAGCTGTAAGGTACCACAAGATGTGCTGGGTAAACTCGTGGAATCCTTGCAACAAGATTATTCTCAACAGGAACAAGATCAGTTTATGCATGTGGCGATCCCGCGCATTGGCATCGGCTTGGATTGTTCGGTCACGCCGTTGAGACACGGTGGATTATGTTTGGTACAAACAACGGACTTTTTCTACCCCCTAGTAGACGACCCATACATGATGGGAAAAATTGCCTGTGCGAATGTTCTGAGTGACTTATATGCTATGGGTGTTACGGAGTGTGACAATATGCTTATGCTACTTGGTGTCTCTACAAAAATGACGGAAAAAGAACGTGATGTCGTAATTCCTCTTATAATGCGCGGATTTAAAGACTCTGCCTTGGAAGCCGGGACCTCTGTCACTGGGGGACAAACTGTGATCAACCCTTGGTGCACTATTGGAGGGGCCGCCACAACTATCTGCCAACCAAACGAATATATTGTTCCGGATAATGCTGTTATGGGCGACGTTCTGGTTCTAACAAAGCCTCTTGGTACACAGGTGGCTGTCAATGCTCACCAGTGGCTCGATCAACCTGAACGTTGGAACAGAATCAAACTTGTTGTATCTGAAGAAGATGTAAGAAAAGCATATCACCGTGCTATGGACTCTATGAGTAGACTCAACCGTATTGCTGCTAGACTAATGCACAAGTACAATGCTCATGGCTCTACTGATGTCACCGGTTTTGGTCTGTTAGGACATGCCCAAAATTTAGCGTCTCATCAAAAGAATGAAGTATCTTTTGTGATTCACAATTTGCCAGTGATTGCTAAGATGGCAGCAGTTGCAAAGGCTTGTGGCAACATGTTCCAGTTGCTGCAGGGCCATGCGCCTGAGACTTCTGGTGGACTTCTGATCTGCCTCCCGCGTGAACAAGCTGCCGCTTATTGCAAAGACATTGAGAAGCAGGAGGGCTACCAAGCTTGGATCATAGGAATTGTTGAGAAGGGCAACCGCACTGCTCGTATCATTGACAAACCACGAGTTATTGAAGTGCCTGCTAAGGATTAAAACATTATATTTGTGACAATTAAGTAATATCTTCTTATAAAAGTTATAAGAACTAGAAAAAAACACTACAACCTCGTTTTTAAGGAAATTTATTATTAAGTAATGTTGTCTGATTTAGACTTAAATTTTTTCATTTGTCTGATTTTATTTTAAAGTTGAGTGGAATTTAAATGGACTTCTATAAATCTTACTTGATTCTAATCTAGTGATTAATAAATGTTTGACACATAAGTATAGTCACTTATTAAAAAGAAAACTTATTCCATTAGATATCCATTTTAAATGAAAATTGTTCAAGTTGCTACTATTATAGCAAATTGTGAAATAAGTTTAATTTGAATAAAGTTATTTTTCAATCATAGCAATGTAGTTTTATTAAAAAAAATGGATTAAATAATGATAGACCATGGTTTCTAAACAAGTGTATTGTAAAGAAATTAAATGTTACAAAAAATATTACACTACTGTAATATAAACAAATAGCACATTTATTTTAAATATAATAGCCACATGCAAGTGTGTTTACAAGCGTATCTCCGGAAGAAATAAAGAGATGTCATAATTTCACCTAAAGAGTACATGTGGTTCAAATACTTTCAATATTTTCTTAAATTGAATATTACAGCAATTAAAAATCAACTTGTGTTTTATTTTTAATATTTGGTTTTGTGAAAAGAATTAACGACTTGGCTACTTCAAGAAATGACATCAACTAGGCATTGATATGGGCACTAAAACTGTTTATCTTATAGTATTAATAATTACATTTACAAAGCATTGTAAGGGTTCACAATTATGAAATTATTTACAGAATGCATACATCAAAAAATGTTGGTACTTGCTTTTATATTTCATCTATCTAATAAGAGACAAAGCATTGATAAAAAAAATCGCAGCTAGAGAAAAAAAGCCCTACTTGATGGTCAAATATTTGAAATTAAAAGTTAACATTGAATACAAAATTTTATTTTTGCATAAAAACTCTAGAAAAAAACAAATTGGACATACTATGAGTGAAGTATAAAGCATTTCTAAAGTAACAATTGAACAGTGTCATTTCTGCACAAATTGTTAAAACACATTTGAAGATATAAATAAAAGCTTATACATAAGTGTTTTGAATGAATTTCATTTAAAAGTAAAAAAGATGCCATGTGCACAAAGGATTAGCAAGATGTTAATGGCATTTTATTTATAGTAAATCTTATAAGAATAAAATTAACATATGAAATTTCTAGAGTTTTCTGACAATAACAAAGGTGCCCTAGAAATCTATAAAAGTAGAATTTTTTTGTTTGCACTAGGACATTTAGATTTTTTGTGGTTATGTAGAATTGCAGTGAATGTCAATCACCTTGTTTATGTAGGATTTTATATTTAAGATGATATGCAAAATAAAGTAAAACAAAACTCACAATTTACACATTGGAATGAAAATTAAGATATAATTAATTATAATAGGCTAATTGAAAAACTAAAAATAAGTTGTAGCTTAATTTCTTAGAAATATGTTGTATTAATAATTACTTTCAGCATTAACAAAACCAAGATCTTTCTACAAAACTGTATGAATTTGTATTAATACAAAAAACTTATAATGAAGTACAGAGCAAACAATTACAATCAAATAATAAGCGAGAGACCAAGGGACCACAATATTTTATTTCTTTATTATAGGTTTCTCTCTAACTCAAGATTCTCACGGACATTATCTGTCGGGACCGGACAATGGCTCTCGCTTATCCATGTTCAACTGTATTGCTTTTTAATGAAATTTGAGAATGGCACATAACACTTAGCTGCAGTTCTCAAAAAACATAAAACCAATGTGTTTCAAGTATTAATATATAATTTGATCTGTAAATGTGAAATATTAAGGTAAATACAAAACAAATGTACACTTCACACTGTCCATAACTGTAGCACAGAGAGTTGAGAATAGCTTCAGTTCAGGGGGGAGTTAAGGCAGGGCCTCTTGCGGGGTCGGCTTTCATCACCATTTTGTTCTATGTGGCCCTGGTCACGTTTCTTTGGAGAATTATTGTTCTGAAAATGCATAAGTAGAATGTTATAGTTTAAAATTGTTGCAAATGTCTCTAAGTTGGAGTATGAAAGCATTCAAGACATAAAGTAAATAGTATTAGTATGCAATGCTTCCAAACACTATGATTGCTACACTGGTTACTATATGTAAGATGTTTAAAATATTTTGTTATTAAATTGAATAAATATTAAAAGATTTTACCTTTTTCTCCCATTGTTGATGTAAATATCTTAATAAGATATTTGTTTTTTCTGTTACTATAACTGTAAAAAGAATTATAACATTAAACATAATATAAACTACATTGGTCAAGAAATTTCCTTACTTTGCTATCACCCAATGGTTAATCTATCAATACCATATAATGTCCAACTACATTTAAGTGGATACATTTCATTATCATATGCAAACCGAGTATTGGGTAAAATTTAATGGCATTCAGTATTTCAATAACATAACCTAAAAATAGCCTATAGTTGGGCAAAGATAAGTGGAATTCACTTAGTAGGTAATATAGAAACAAGTATATTCCGACATCATTAATTAAGACCTATAATTTTAAGAATTTATATGGTACGTAGCAAAATTTTAGTAATAAAGTGCGTAGTTTGTGACAATCTAAGTATACGTACTAAGCATATACTTACTTTGATCTGAAGGAATATCCTTTGTAGGTAGATATATCGATGGTCTCTTAGAACAATTTCTTATGCCGGAGTCCGTGTTAAATAACGTGAAGTTATGTTCGTCGTACGACGGCAAGTCCTTCAGGAACTCCATCACCGACTGCAACAATGACGTCCAATATATTGTCACCAAAGCAAAGAACAGGGTGTGATACAAACATTTTAGGTTTTATTAACAAAAGTCGTAAACATACCATTGCGCCCCTATTTTACTATCGAATTAGTAAACGAAAAACAAGAAAGATATTGCTTTCGCAAATTTATAGCAAATTTATCCAAAAATAAAAGTTCCAGTCTTCACTAAAAACACTAGTCCAGATGAGAATGACATGTTAGAAAAGTATTGCCCGTTGATACAATTTATAGCCAATGTATTAGCATAATCTTGAATTATTTGCAATATATAAAAAACAGAAAATCAATGTTTTCCCTTTCATTATCGAATTTCATTAAGTCTATTTATTCTATACTTTTATTGAAATCTAATATAAATAAATAATAAAATGTCTCCGTAGTTCAAAACATGTTTCAAATAGCCCTTTGCCTGGTTGGAGTATAAAAAAAAATATTTTTGCCCGTTAGCTTCAAATTTGCCGCGAATTTTAAATACTTTCGTAGTTTTATTATATTAATAATGTTCGGCTTGATAAACACCAATTACAGCAGGACCTACAGTCCTAGTGGTAGACAAAATGCGTTATCTGACATTAAAAGATTATTAACTTGCCGGGATACCGCGTCTCAAAATAAAGCCTGTGGCTACTTGATAGAGGGAATTAATAGATATAAAGTGAAATCTCACGAACAAGCCTATATAGTCGAATATTTCTTAGATAACGACATCATAGTGTTTCTTTGTGAGGCTATATCTAATTTGGATTTCTCCTTGTTTAGGTACGTCTTAATTTTGAACGAATATTCTTTTTTATATTGATTTATTCGTCATGTATTTTAATTTTAAATTTCCTACTTACATTGTTTTATTTTATAGTAAACATATTATATTATGTTTAGATCAATATTGTCTTGTATACGTCTGTTGTGGACCGGGAAGCGTTTCTTTGAGGAGGAGCACGCAGCACATGCCACGGCCGCGGTGCTACGAGCGCTCACCCACTACGCCGCGGTGGGCTCCAACGCTGCTGTCGAAGTCTGCTTGCACTTCATTACAGACCTCTTCAAAGGGTAGGATAAAAAATTTAATTGCTATAACATTTTCATTGAAAAAATATAATACATTAACGTAATTTACGTAGATTTAGAAAAAAGTGACAAGGGTAGTGTAGAGAGTGCCTATTACTGATTTTTTGCTTGATATTAATTTTATATGGAAAGGATTTAAACACGCCGGCCTCCTTATATAATTTTCTCAGCATCTTCTTACAGGACAAGCGCGTATTCACAGATCAATAGAACTTATGACTACTTCATTAGGCACTAAATAAATATGGCAGGGTTAATGTAATTACATCGCTGTTACAATAATCAAAACAACAAAAATATTTTTTTAGACATATGATTTTTAGTTTCTTTTTTTTCATTAGTATCAGCCTGCACGAAAGTGCGTCACCGCTGTCTCACCAAAGCGCTTACAGCGTCGAACAGCTGCTGGCCTGTTTAAAAGCTCAAGCGCAGTACTTTAGTAAGAATCCGAGCAGCATTTTATCCAGCGCTAAAGTGCTGCAAGCTTTAATATCTTACCAACCGTCAGATTTGAAAATAAGAGCGTGTGTAGCGAATTCTCTAGTCCAGATATTAAACCCTTGGTTAGAGATGCTTGTGGGTACGTGTAAATTGTTTTATTGTGAGGTAATAAATAAGCATATAATGATTTTATTAATCTATGCCTCCATAAAATCATTATAATAAATAAAATAGTAGAGTTAAAATTGGCGGGAATCATTTTGCGAAGCTTTTTGTTGCGCAAGAGCCTACAACAAAATAACGAAATTAATATAAAATTAGAGTCAAATTATACAGGAAAGTTTGTTTTAGGGGCTTTAAAGCACACAGTGCTTGTGGACGGCAACGGTTTATTAGGTACCCTGCTTGTCGTGACGTCACAAATGGGATTGGATATACTCAGGTCAGACTTTCATTATTGTTTAATGTTTTTCTTGAGGTTTAAAACATATTATAATAACTCTTCTCATTTATTATTTTAAATAGGTTAATAAATCTCGTACAAAAAAGTAAACAACCAACTGGCTTCATACAAAGCATAATAGTAGATGAACAAGAAGTTCGTATTTTAAAAGATACAGTTTCACTGATGACAACTGGAGTACAGACCACAATTTACGAGTTGGCTTTGTTTGTGAAGGTAAAAAACAACAAAATATACGAATTCTGAATAGAATGAAGCGCTAATAGCCAAATGGTTAAGAGTCCCGATTTCCGATCACGCGGTCGAGAGTTCAAATTCCGCCATTCGTATTCGTATCGACTATTGTCGTAAACCATATCCTAGCACAAACAGAGCTTAGTTGGAATGTTACAATATTAGTAAATTAAAAATCTGCTAATAATTAAAAAAAAATCGAGGGTTAATTTATTCTAACCACCCCGTGTTTTAAACCATATTTTTTATATTTAGTATAAAAAATAGTTTTAAAACTATTATTTGTTCTATGCCACTCGTCTAAAGGAAAACCAAATCCAAATTACTACGGAAGATTATTGCATGTTCTTGAAGTTTTTACTAAACTTTCTTCAACACGACTCCAGTTCGGAACAGTTGCCGGAATTCTGTGATATGCTCTTTGCTAAAGAATACTTAACAATATTGCCGCAATTTCAAATAAAAAGGTAAGGTTTTTATTTTATTTTTAAAGCAATCTCATCAAATTCATATTACGCATTTACTAATCAAGACCATATTTATTCTTGTAATGACTTCCAGAAATAACACTACAGTACGTAAACTAACTACTCTAGTTTTGGGTGAATTTCTTAACGTATTAGCTTCTAAATATCTGTGCATTAATGATAACGAACACAAGAAAATGTGCTCTAAGGATATACACGTAAGTGTATGTTAAATAATTTTCAAATACCTGCATGACCGAGCTTTGCTCGGTATTTTTTTTAATTGTGTTTTATGGAAATTATATTTTTCGATCTTACCGATGGAAAAAGTTAAGTTTATGTTTAAGTTGATTATCGATAAAACACGAATAAAATGACATTTTCTAAAAATGATTCCTAGCTAGATCGATTTATCACCCCCGAAACCCCCTATAAACTAAATTTTATGAAAATCGTTGGAGCCGATTCCGAGATTCTAATTATATATATAAGAATTGCTCATTTAAAGATATAAGATATAGTTTACATAATAACTGTCACACAGTTTAGTTTGCTTAGGACAGATTACTTGTTCTTACTGTCACACTAAGCGTTGATTAATAAATCACTATCACTCAAGCATCAGATATCGACCCTAAGGGACAGTATCTTGAACTATTAACCGTTAGTTTCTGAGACCGAATCTCGGAAAAAACAAAGGTAACAATATGTTTTTAACGTGGATATTTATCACTCAGAAATCCACGGTAAGACTTTGCGCTTGGTAGTTTTTATTGTGTATGTCCATTTTCAGCATGGTCTTGTGGAGTTACAATACGGGATAGAAAATCCTCAAAATTTAGGTCAACAGCTAGAAAAGACTCGTCCATACAGTTTGCTTATTTACATCTACTTTCATAGCCAATCATCAGACAAGTATTTTATGAACTTTTTTTTAACATACTATCGTTTTCTGTTTAGCTTTCAATATTCGTTTATAGCTTGATGTTATATCTTTTAAAATAATTTAACTATTATATTATATTAAATACAAAAAGAAATCTTCATCTATAATTTCTTACTTTTGGATATTAATAAAAATAATGTTTTAAAGATTATTCATCATCATTATCAGCTCACTATACGTGTCCAGTGAGGGGCTCGGAGCCTACCCTAAGTTAAGGGTGATTAGGCCATAGTCAACCACGCTAACCAAGTGCGGGTTGGTTGACTTCACACATATCTTTGAATTACTTCTCAGATATGTGCAGGTTGCATCACGATGTTTTCCTTCATCGTAAGAACGTCGGATAAATATACATATGTAAATCTGAACTCGAAAAACACATTGGTACATGGCGGGATTCGAACCCAGGACCTGCAGATTGCAAGTCAAGTGCTTGGCCCCTGAGCCACCGACGTTCTAATGATTATTGTTTGTTGATTATTATTACATTTGCAATTGTTATTTAGGAGATGTATAGAATACGAAAAGTGTCTAATTTTTTATTACTTTTTTTTAAATAAATCGACTTTTTCAGTCCCGAAGAAGCCACAGCCCGGTTACTGCCGCATTTACTAAAGCATATTTTACATTTACCAACAACGCTTAAGCCACCTTCATATATTATTAAAGCTCTTTGGCTTGTTTTTTCTGTAAATATTTTCACTTCATATATTTTTAATAAGACATGTTATAAATCCATTTGTTGAAATTCAGTTATGTTTCCTTAAAGATGTCTACAATATCCAATACTTCGTTGATAACTTTAGAAGAGCGGGTTTATTTGGAAAAGGCAAATCAGCGTTTAATATTATTATTACAACCGGACGTTTCTTTATTTTATACGCATAATCCTGCAATATTATTATGGTCATTCTCTTCTTCAAGGATTCCTGATTACATTCGTACTGAAGTTGTAAGTAGTTTGTATTCAATGTTTTTCATTTATTGAGTTTCGTTTGACTTAGATTTCATTCGACATGTAGGTGTAACTTTTATAGGGGTACTAGCTGTCGCTCGCGACTCCGTCCGCGCGGGATTAAAAATAGATGTTGTCTGATTCTCAGACCTACTCAATATGCTCACAAAATTTCATGAGAATCTGTCAAGCCGTTTCGGAGGAGTATGTGAACGAAAATTGTGACACGAGAATTTTATATATAAGATTGATGCATATAATATACAATATAAAATTATTATGTATGTATCATATCAGTACGGATATGGTGTAGACTCTGGAAATAAGGCTTTTAATTTTTAGAGTTCCGTACCTCGAAAGGAAAAAACGGAACCCTTATAGAATCACTGTGTTGTTGGTCCGTCTGTCTGTCAAGTCGCTTTTTTTTTAATTATATAGTATATTTTTTTTTGTTTTACGTAATTTTACGTTGACTTTTCAACACGCATTATAAAATCATTAACTACATCTTTACAATAAACTATCACTAATTAATTTAATAATTTCATCACAATGTATATGAAAGAAAATAATTTTCTAGCTGTCGCAATGGCTGAAAACAGAAGATTCTTTACCTGAGGATATGACAAAAGAATTTGAAGTGTGGAAATTATTATTGAATATTCTTATTAAATGCAAAAATGATGGAATCGTATCAAATTGTATGGAGACATTAAATTTGTGTTTGGAAGAGGCTGATGAGGAATCCATGCAGGCATTTTCTACAGTCGTTTGGTCCATGTTACCTGAAGTCTTGTCGAAATATCTGATAGATTATAGCTATGAAATAGGTATAATTATTGTGTAGTTTAAATATATATTCAAGTAAAATAAATACTATGAAACTTCGACAAAGTTTGAATTTCAATGAAATCAAACTTCGTCAAAAAACATTAAAAAAAACTCAAGGTTTACATCATATTTACTTATTCATTTATTAACCTTATTCTTAATACATTTCATATAAAAAAATTAGAAATTATACAAAATATATTATATTAAAAATAGAGCACCACCGGCTGCGGAATCCCATGACTCAAACAACATCCTATTCATATTAATACGACCACACTGAAGACAGGCCTCAAGTGGAAGCTATTCCGTCCGATGAGAGTGCGTCCCGGAGGCCTAATTTAGTCCTCTTTCCCTTCCCATCCTTTTCTTTATAAGGAAAGGATGGGAAGGGAAAGTGGACTTTCCAGATGAGAGGATGCATGGAAAAGGAAGATATTTTCTTTCTGTGCATCCTCTCCTCCGTCGATTGAAGGTAGGCAAGGCATATGCAATTGCGTATGTCTATCGGCAACGGTCACTTCGCTATTTCAGCGATTACAGGTGACCGCTCGTTCGTTTGCCACCTTTTGATATAAAAAAAATAAAAAGAAAATATTATAGATACGACAATAATCAAATATTTTCAGAAACAAACATATGTCATTTAATGGATTTAGCAACAACCTTATATCCTTCAGAAGTAGATCAGAATGTTTGCATTAAAATCGCAGCTCTACTTACCGCAATATTTTCAAGACAAAACGTTGATCATACAAAAGAGAGAATCGAAGTTAGATATCATTATGAATACGTTTGTTTAAAGTTATGCCTGATTTTATTGAGCTTGGCACATAATCGTCATGACAATAGAGGTATGGAAACACATTTAAATCGTTTATTCAGGTCTTACTTCTATAGTTCTAAATTATTGCATTCTTTGACGTTTAATGCTTAATTAAGCGGTGCTTAGTTTAGGATTCTTATACTAATTTTGAACTAAGGGGTTGTTGCGTCAGATAGATACATACACAAAAATCACCTTATTGGTCTACTAGTCGAAACATTTTATCTCTGCTACTACCTAGTTGCAAAGTTCTCTTACTCGTAGACAAAAGAGTAAACTCTAGTAAACCCTGGGTTTCCATTGTTATAACGCCTGTGTAAAACCTGTCCCTTTGACGAGAATATGTTTATGTACTAGTGTTTCGGCAATGGAAACCCACACGAAAAAAACTATCATTTTATTTCTTCATACAGTTCTATTGACATTCACAAATCGAGAAGGATTCCTCCCAGCTGTATTATCTTCATCAAATCATTGTGATGATCGCGTGGCTTGCGTTGCTTTACAACTCCTTTGTTACGTCGTACGTTACTTCACTCAAAACAACTACCAGGTCAGTATTACAGTGCAATAATTCATATGTTCTTGTAAACATATAAAATGTAACAAATACTACGAAATCAAATAAATAGTTATTATAGGCAATAAATATGTTACGTGATTTGTTACGTTGCTTTGCTAAGAGACCATTAAAATGACGTAAAAAAAACTATATACTAAATGACTGTAAAACATGATATGTCGTTTAATTTGACACAAATTATTCAAACAAATATTTCTTTGAGTAAATGGTTTAGGGAAAAAATATGAATTCAAAAGGTACTTCATTTGTTTTCTGACAAAATTGTTGGTTTTGGATGTCAACAAAGAAGTTGATATCTGTCTTATTACTAATATTATATATGCGAATATTTAGATGGATGGATGTTTGTTTAAAGATAGCTCTGTAACAACTCTACGGATCTCGCTGCAATTTAGCATAGATGTAGACCATAGATTGAAAGGACACAGAGGCTACGTTTTTTTTAATTACGCGCGAAGGGAGTCGCACGCGACAACTAGTACTTGATAATAACTTATTTTTTTTTATTGTATAATCTTTGATTTATTATCTATATTTCACAAAAATAGCCAAGGTATGTGCTACAAGTTCAAACTGAGCAAGTTATAAAATCATTACGTAGAGACAGTGCGAATGAAAGGTCCGCTTTGCTCCTACAATTCGTATGTGCTATGCTAAGCTATGTTAGTACACCGCTCGCTTTGTCCAGTGAACTTAGCACTGCGCCCTCCAGTAACCAGCAATGTATCGCGTTGCGAGCTCTCATGTTTAGGATCCAACTTAGCCTTTGTTGTAGGGTAAGTAAAATGTGCTTATTCAATTTTATAGTAGAATTAATTTGGTTACTAAATGTTTGAAAAAGTGATAAGCGTAAAGAATTATTACCTATAAAAAGCAGTACAGCAGCACATCACTTGCACCTCTTACGTATTCTAAATATACCGAGGTCAACTGTATTTTTTTTTAACATTTCCTAGACTTCCCAAATTATGATAGAATTATACGTTCTAAATGTATAGACGTTGTCATATATCTTGACGGCTCGAAATAAACGAGTCATTGCGCAGAATACAATGTTAGGTGAAGCAGGCCATGAAGATATTTGAAAAGACGTATACCATCAAATAACAAAGTATTGCTTCAAATGCAGGATTCGGACGACCAGAGAGCAGTTGGATGGAAAACTTTAACATCGATTTTCAAACATGCAGTAATTTATAAAGGGGATGCAAAGTTAGTTGCAGTACTAACATCACAGCCATGGACACACACTTTAATAAGGTTCCAACTCACGCAAAAACTGACGGATGAGTTTCTATCATTTGTTACCGACTGGCTAACACTTCTACAAATAACATTACTAAACTCTATGGCTGGTAGAAAATGTTACATATCTAAATACAATCCCTTATCTAAAACTCTATTGTTACTAAAAACTAACTTACAAGTAAACGAAGAAGGTGAATTGAATCAAAACATTTTGAAAATCGTTGATAACATTATCGTAGCCGCAAATATTGCTTGTTAACTTTTGTACTTTGTCATGTTATTTGGAATTAAATTGATAAGAAAATACATGTGCGTTATGTGTTTTTTTTTTGAAAAATATATTGAAATCATGGCAACGAAAAACTAATTAAGAGAAACAGTATGTTATAAAATTCCGCATAAAAGTAGAGAAAAAGCATACAAAAAATATTAAGTACTTGCGATTGCTGATGAAACAATAACAATAATATTGTTAACAATTAAAAGTGACAGTAGTTATAGAAAGCCATACATAGTTCTAATTAACTTTCTATTTTTATCGATTGCCCAAAAATAAGCAGACACTTTCCATGCGTTTTGCATTCCGAAGGACGAGAGAAATTATAGCTGCATAGCTATAGGCGTAGGAGCTCGCTTTGAATAAAAATGAGAGTGAAAAGGAATGACAATACTCGATTATTGTTCGTTGTTATTGTAATGTCTCTTACATAAATTATATTTGCTTTTCAACGCTGCATGGAGAAATTTAATAAACTTTTCTCAATAAATCTTCGCTGTATTGGAAGACAGATTGGGAAGAATAATGTTGACTTATATCCGTTAAAAAATAGATTTGTTATAAAACTTATCTCCGTTTTATGACAGGAACTTGACAAATTATTAAGAAAAAAGTATTTTGCTACAAACAAATTTGGAATCGAATTACAGATACATAGATACTATTAAGTTATCAATTAGGTATTGTTGCCGACAGATACGGAACCTCTTTACATGTTTTTTAATCATAATTTTTATATTTTTGTATTTGGAACTTTATACATTTTTCCTTCCTTTTTGTCTCTGTATTTTATATTAGTTGTAAATATATCCTCTAACAGTGCGTGCTTATCTCTTCATTTTCATAATTCTATTTTATGTTTTCATTTTGTCTTTTAATTTTATTATATAAATTCCAAAATTCATCGTAATTCAACCGCTCTTTCCATCCTCATATTTTCCGTCGTCTTTAGGTATTATATTGAAAAACAATTAATTCAATCATACTCCATCATTAAGATGCTTTATAAAGCCATACTTTTGGATTACAATGACGTCACACTTCACAACTATTATGGTTGCTACAAATTTTCCGGCAGTATTTCGCGCACCCACCATCCACGGTCTTGGTAAACTATCGCTGCCAAGCGGCTAATGTTCAGTCGTCTCTCAGCAGTGTTCAGTCGTGCAACACGACACGCGCACGTTAAAGTCCGGTCTAAATTAGGTCCGCACCCGACAATACATTCAGTTTTGTGACAGTGATGCTGCAGTGTGTACACGCCTTTATATTGTGATCGTAATGCTTATTGTAAGGACGATAAATAGATTAAGAATGAACAGTAAGTTTTATATTTAATTTCTCTTAAATAAATGTTATTGGCAAAAATTGTTATACTGAGGCAAACTTTGCTTGCATATTTTCAAAATAGAGACATAAAAATATGTTTTAAAAACATAATATTAATTTAATTATTTTTAATAAATAAATTTGCAACGACTAATTTAAATTCACAATTATTAAATTAAAAAAATAACGTTGACATAAATCCACTTATTTTTTTAAAAGAAATATGTTTTCTTAATGCTATAGTCGAAAGAAAGTTTATAAATAGAACAGTATATATAAATCAATTAGCTTAGTCCACCGTTATTACTTAGTGGTGCGTTCAAATGCTAAGCGTAGTGCACACGAGCGCACTCGTACCTGTTTAGGAAAAAGTCGGCTCGCGATCCGCTTTTTACTTTGATTTCTACTGATACATATTAAGGATCATCTAGAAGATTCTATCTTAAACAAATCACATATTCTTTATGAAGATAGTTAGTTTTATATTTTAAAAGCATTTCATTTTTATACTCATTTAAAAACTTTAATCTGGCGAGAGAAAGGACATAACAATGCATATTTTAAGAATAAAATTTATTTCCCTGTTAATATTTGAATTATCATCTTGCCCTAAAATAGTTTTACTAAGATAAATAGAAAGTGAAACATCATCGATTATTAGCAATTTCACTTCCATTATACTTGAAAACTGAGACACGAATTAAAATCTATTCTAAGACTCAAGTTTCATGCTAAGGCATGCATAATTATTGCTTTATAAAGGCAAAATCGTGCCACAATATTTCTTTCTTTGGAACAATAAAGAAAAATCTTATTGATGACATAAAAATAACAATAAGAAATCATAGTCGATCGTTATTATATTAACTGAAATTGACCATCTAGAAATACAAATTAAGCATTTCGGGGGGACAATACATTTAAATTATTTCCCCAATAATTTTTTCTAATTAGTTTTATATAAGTGGAAACAGAGATGCCGAAACCCTCCCGAAACCTGAACCCAAGTGTCAGTTTCAATTAAATATTACGCGGAACTAAAAAAAATATATTAGTAATCTATGTGTTCTTCCAGACTATGTTCTACGTATACGCCAAATTTTTTCAAGATCCGTTTTGGAAAAACCTTCTAGCTAATATCCCAACATGCATCCATCCAAACTATTGCAGTTATAATATTAGTAAGATAAGAATTAATTAATATTTCACACTTGTAAGTATCTAAAGATACTATAAAGTCAATGTTAGTGTTCTACTTTATTTTTAATTCTTAACAATTAGTACATAAAATTCGCGAATCGTCAGCCATGATATATGTGCCGTAGCTTGATAAGTGAGTCATCACGTGCTTGCAGGAAATTAATTGAGTTATACAAACGGAAGCAAACGTAAATTTTATTGCTATAACTGAAACGCAAAAAGAATCAAATACCGTAAAATGGTATCGATTGATTCTTGCATAACTAACAAATATAAACTATATTTCGTTGTTTTTCGCGCCTGAAAGAAAAAATGCGATTACTATTATACAATTTAAATTGACTTGAAGCTTTTAAGTTCTCTACCAAGTAAGTCTTTAAATTATTTATGTACTACGAATTTGTTACCACAGCAAGCTATGTAAAACTGAAGAAAAGCGTGAGTGGCTTATGTTATATTCAAAGAATTTATTTCCCACTTAGAATTGAATAGCGCCAAATAAAACTGCCACTAAAAGCTAAAAATCACGTATCAACCTATGTTGTGTTAGGAAGAAAATCCGAAGATGAGCCAGTGTATTGACTCAACACTAGTCTTACTAAAATATTGACAGTTATGTCCCTCACTTTGTAACGAAGGCACATCATTCGCGCCAAATGTTTCTAACTAATACTATCTAAAAGTTAATACATGTGTCGTATATTTTTTCAATGGGTAGGAAATAAAGGTCTTTGACTGTGTATTAAAATTGATCATGTCTATACTATTTAAACTTTCTAATTACACATGTCCACTGCATGCCAATAACAAGCAATCAAGTAACGTTCGTGGCAAATACTATTTAATTCAACATAAACGGTCTTAGCGCTTACATTTACTATAAGCTTATATCACTGATAAATAATTTTATAATTTCTAAAAGTGCTTAACAAGAATTATACGAGGATTTTCCATATTTATAAAATAAATGTATTATTCTACTTTTATCTAATGTATCACTCACGAAATAAATATCTCCTTTGAGTTGTAACCGTTTTGTTTTTATAAGCGTTCAAATAGTAGTTGCTTTATTTAAATAAGATTAACTTTCTTTCGACTTACTTTCATTAGCATAAAAACCATCACAACTTAGTCATTATGTTACGCTTAGTTAACACTGTTTTAGTTAGACTGAAGTGTTCATTTAATTAAAAATTATTTGCACAACAAAATTATGTAATCTTTTTACCATTTATGAGGTCAGTATGAATATCCTTTTTAAATTATCCACATACATATAAAATTGTAGCATTCAACATTTTTTTTCCGCAAAGATTAAAAATGAACCAAAAAAAAAATGAGTTTAAACGTGAAAAATGAAGATTCTATTTTCAATAGTACTTAAAATTGTAGCATTCAACATTTTTTTTTCCGCAAAGATTAAAAATGAACCAAAAAAAAAATGAGTTTAAACGTGAAAAATGAAGCTTCTATTTTCAATAGTACTTAAAATTGTAGCATTCAACAATTTTTTTTCGCAAAGATTAAAAATGAACCAAAAAAAAATGAGTTTAAAAGTGAAAAATGAAGCTTCTATTTTCAATAGTACTAAAAAAAATATGAATCAATAACTTAAGATAGATAAATAAGATAAGAGAGCGTCGGTGGCTCAGTGGTCAAGCACTTGACTTGCAATCTGCAGGTCCTGGGTTCGAATCCCGCCATGTACCAATGTGTTTTTCGATTTCCGATTTATATATGTACATTTATCCGACGTTCTTACGGTGAAGGAAAACATCGTGATGCAACCTGCACATATCTGAGAACTAATTCAAAGATATGTGTGAAGTCAACCAACCCGCACTTGGCCAGCGTGGTTGACTATGGCCTAATCACCCTTAACTTAGGGTAGGCTCCGAGCCCCTCGGACGTAGGTGGGGACGTATAGTGAGCTGGTGATGATGATGAACTTAAGATAACTTTTTCTTTAATAGGTATACCAAAAGTAAGATAATCTGTGTAAGTGGCCATAATAGTTTAGAGAAAAACTATTCCCCTACATTTCTCAGTTTCTTTATTCATTTTTATTGGCATGTTTCGGCCAGTACTCAAATCTATGTAGGTTTTAATCTACAACAAATAGTTTTCACTGTAAAAAGTGCAGGAGCATTTCGTAATTGGTTTATTAAAATCGCATGCGTTTAAAATTGCAATGTAAATCACGCATTTTATGCAACTTGAGTAGCGTAGCATAATATCTTGTTCCTGTTTCCAAGCTTCTAGTAACAGAATTACATCACAGAATTACAGTTAATTAATTAGTTAATTGCTTAATTAATTTTCTGTTTCTATTTTCAAAACACTCCTAAATCTATTGTCATCGCATTTATTTCAAAGAAAATGAGAAGGATGTACATATGTGTTTTATAAACGAATGTTTGGTAGTGGAAACCTACGTTTATGTATTCATTCAGTCAGGTCAATAACCTTAGAACTCCGTACGAAGCTTATTTTTAGAATCCTTAATGAAATCTTGGGATTAAAAGTAAGAGTTATTACTCTTTGTTAACATTCCTATTTAAACGTCAATCATATTGGGAATGATTCGAAAGGCGTTTGCTTTCCGTTTATATTTTGTTTGACTGTCAATCGAAAAAAGATTTCACTTAGTTGGGCATGTATGACTCATCATAAACATAAATTAAAAATACTTATAAAATATCATCATCGTAAAATAGTTTTTTTTTTTAAAATAAAGTAACACTGTCATCATTAACTGAAATCAAAATGAGCGATGCCAACCTCTTATTCGTTATTACCTTTTTTGTTATTACTTTTCCATTAATCTCATAAAGTTACATAAATACTACGCTATAGAAATTACAACAAACTTATTTATTTTAAAATTTAATTATAAAAACGTTAAAGAAATGAGTTTGGAAAAAAAATTCGTAAAGAAGTCAATTTGTAGTCTATTTTCGTCCTTGAACTTATATCTTTCAGTTATATTTTGTCATATTCCCGAAAAAATAAGTTTTCTTTTTTTATCGTTATATTGAAATATGGTTTAAACGTTACTTTATTAAATGTAAAGAAAGTGTCCTCACGATCCGTGTGTCAGTAACCACGTCGCGTAGCAAGGAAAGTGGTGACGCAGCCAACTCAGACGGTAAGGTCACGGGCACGGAATGGTAATCGACCTACGAACAACGCTCGAATATATTCAAACCATTTGCTTATTGTTATACTTTACAAACTGGATTATCTTACTCATAAATATTACATCGATTTTTACTTTCTATGGCTCTCCTCGAGGACTTTTCTTTATTGATTTTACTTCTTACGTTAATCTAATTTTCCTATTTTAAATGAATTCTTGTGGCACTCGGAGTCATGTAATGGTTACTTACGAAGACTCTGTGTTTAGTTAAAGTTAATTTAGTTTAACATTAGTATTCAATAATCTGTTTTTCAATCGTCGATGTCTTATAAACTGCGATTTACTACTAAAACAAAAGACATCAACGCTTGAGATTTTAAGATATGTCTCGTATTCTTAAAAAGAACGATTTTTCATTCTTTTTCAATCATTTATTGTGATAATCTTAAAATATAAGTAAATCTTTTCATTGGAGTAATTTTACAATCTGAATTTTACAGAGTTACAATTTTCTTTAATGTGTTCATGTTAATTTTACCTTTATTTGTTTTTTTTTAATTAAAATATTCATCAAAAAACTAAAACCTCTCCTTTACTTTTTCATTAACTGTATCTTTCAAAAAACATATTATAAAATAAATACAATGTATAATAATATAACAAATGTATACATATTACATAAACAATTTAGTATCCGGTATGCTGATTAGGTGAAAATAAGAAAGAGTTTATTTTTGTACGATGTAGGAAATGATTTAATAAATCTAAATCTTACTAATATTATAAATGTATGTATGGATGAATGGATGGATGAAAGTATGTTAGAAGATATCTGCAGAACGGATCTATGAAATTTGGCATAGATGTAGAACATAGTCTGTAAGAACAGATATAGGAAGTGCTATCACTAGAATCCAGTGGTTGACAACCTTGTCTTAATATCGCTATGTTTTTTATTAATATGACATTGCATCATATTTATTACTTCTTTTTCCCATACGCACAATCACCTTCCCACAACACCGCGTCAAACAGATTATACTTTTTTAAATAAAAAAGTTCAACAATGGAAAATAAATCAGACATACAACATCGTGGAAACATTTCGTTCTGTTTTATTGATCAAGGAAGTTTTCGAAATGTAAACATTAAGTATGCATATTTTTTTGATTGACCTAGCAGTTGCCCGCGACTTCATATGCGCAGAATGAAAAAAAAGAGTAGTAAAAAATATAGCTTATGTCATCCGGGGATAGTGTAGTGTAACTTCTCAATAGTTAAAAAAAAATTAAATCGATTAAGTAGATTCAGTGCCTATTCAATACAAACAAACAATCAAATCTTCCCGTTTTTAATATTAGATAAATTTGCGTCACATACCAACTCGTCGTGTTTCGTTTAAACTTTCGTAAACCTTAAACCAGATGTACTAATCTATAAAATATTGAATACGGTCATTTAATAAATTCAAAGCAAATCATAAACAGCTCACGATATCCATTGAAAGATTATATAACAAATTGCCACATTTATGATAGATCGTTGCAAATATATTGCGATTATATAATAGTAAAATAAACCTTTACATATTCTAGGTATTTACATAGTTAGATATAGAACAGTTGGGATTGGGATCAATTAATAAAACATTAAATTGTATATAAATTTGAATGACTGCATTTCAAAGGAAAATTGATGCGATTATTTCAACCGCAATAGCGAATACTGTTCTATGCGACACAAATAGAAAAAGAAAAGTAATAAATAAACTACCACCCATTTTAAAACGAATACTAGTTTTAAATTTACTATAGCGAGACATATAACCTTTTTACTAATTTTATCGAGAATAATTTTTTTAATCAAAACAAATATTTAATAATAAAATTAATCTGGAAAAATTACTATAATTTTATAAAACAATATAATTCTAACAATTGTAATCTTAAAGTAAAAGTATAGTCAATAATTAAATAGATAATGAAATTAAAATGATATCAAGTGATTTTCAAAACAACCGTGAAGAAATTTCTCTGTTCGACCAATGATTCGCATGAACATACATTATGTGCCAGTGACAGTACGCCATATTGTCAGCTTGCACGCTCTATAACGCTTACAAGGCTATAACAATACGTGTATGCTGTCTGTTGTAATACGAAAACTAACATCATACAGATTATTTGCCAGCAACTAAATCTAGGATAACATCAAAAATCTTTTTATGTTTGAAAATATTAGTCATCATCGTCAACAACCTTCCTTGTCCCTATGGAGGGTCGGCACAATATGTATTACTCCTCCATACATCTCTATCAGCCTTCTTATCTGAATAATCTCCCTTCTTACGCATATCCTCTTGTAAATATTTATCCATACATTCAATTTGTAAAAACTTGTTATTAATAACCATTTTAACTCGGTTAGATTATACTAGTATATGTCTCATGATAACAAGATCGGATATTCCTGTACCATTTGGCTATTAAAGCTTCCAAGATACTTGAACTTTAAGCTACGAAATGTTCTGAAGACTGTCTTCTACAATAAAATAAGTAATTAGTAGTAAAATATGATCCCGTTGTTCGTTCCTTTAACCATATTGGCCTGTGCGCGTGCTCTCTCGAGCGAGATACGAGCATAAAAATGTATCTGTTGGTTTCTCGCGGCGAATAGCTCGAGTGAAAACCGACACGGTCGGCGGCGCAGCTGCGCGGCGCGTGCGCAACTCCTGTGCACCATGTCACCTACAAATGCTTGTACACACGAAATATTGTCATACAAATTACAATACGAAAGGTATATTGACCCGGCGACATAGATTATCGAGAAAAATAACGATTCAAATATGTAATTTTTCTTATTAAACTCGTAGAAAGTTTTTTAATTTGATTGAAGTGCCCACATCAATCAAAGTGAATTCTTAAAAAATATAAGTATGCACTAGAAACCCTAAGTATGTATTTAGTAGACTGTAATAATAAAATAACTCTCAACATACAAACCCAAATATAATACCTAATTTGTATTACCTACTTTTATCACTAAGCTGTAATTATTCAATTGAAAAGTTGTTCGGATTGTAACTCTCGCTACTGGCGCTTCACCAACGAGGTCGATATACACGGACGCTGCTTAGATACTAATAAATACATTATCCAACTGGCAACTAGCTTTTACTATTTGACACAAATAATCTATAGAGAAAAAAATATATATTAGAATCTGTTTCACGTTTGAGGCTTTGCGTAGTGTTTTTTTCTATTATAGTTTTATGCAACATACGAGTACAAACTACAATTTTATCTATGAATACATTGTTATCTAGTTAACTAAGAAACTAGAATAAGCCTCTATAAATGTGATAAACATCTAACAAAGTCCATCACATAGACCAACAATCTAACATAGAAGAATTCAGAAGTAATATTGGAAACGTATGGACGAGACGTGGGAAAAATACACTACCAATCCAAAAACCATATCGAAAACTATCATTATTTATAAACTTACATAAATCCATTGCGATATATTTAGTTTGAAACGTTTTAAAAGAGTGCTGTAACTTATGACTAAGGACTCCCCTAGAAGTATAGTTATATTTGTCAACGAATTTCACTTTCACTGCAACATAACTGTCAGCCGAATAGGACATCATATCATATTTTATTACTAACTGCTGTCATAAAAACAAACCTTAAAAGTAACACGCGGTAATATTTCGACTATGTATTATAAAAGTATGACAAATATAACGCGTTTTATTACTTATTGCATAATAAAATGTGTTTAGATCCAAACATTACCGATTCAATTTGATTAAATTAATTACTTCGTGTATAAATAGTTTATCAATAGAAATGATTATTTTTTCCATTGTAACTCCTAGTTCTTTATTTTACTTTAAGAATTACACTATTAGGTGGTCACATTATTGTAAAAAATCTACGTTTAAAAACTATTGTGTGATATTAAATCACTCACCATTTGTTTTTGGGACCAAATGAATAAAATATGTCGTCATCCTTGTCATTATCTTTGACAAAACAGAGATAACAATATGTTTTAAACGGGGATTTTGGTGTCAGAAACCCACTGTTAAACAGTATCCGATCAGCATTACGAATATAATCACAATTAGGCAACTTTCGTAATAGAAGTGTCCGGGTTCGATAATAAATATTCACCAGGTGTATGGTGACCATAATTCTAAGGTATGCGACGTCACGTAGGACGAAGCACGTAATACTAGAAAGTGATAACGTACGTATTATTGTTATAAATTACAGAACCTTAATTTCTAGTGGTACTTTATAATAGTCATTATATAAGAAGGCAATCTTTTTAATACTGTTTCTAAAATAAACCCTACAGAAGATAGATTCTTAAAGATAACATAGCAAATTACATCTAACGGTTACGAATTGTGTTTAAAAACATAGTTACGATTCATTTAATCGTTGCAAATGAGTAACCATTGAAAATTAACATCTAATAAACTGTTTATTCGTTTATTTCATTTTTAAACATAGCTTCACGGTTACTAATTAAAAATTTCCATAGAATAGTTATGTCTACAAACTTCAGACGTATTTTTAGTAGTCGACTACAAGATATGATTTTTACTCTACATTTTAAAAATTCTCACGAATCTTTCACAATATAGGAAAACATTACCAATAAAGGAAAAGGAAATTGCTTATTATATTTAATTAAATTATTACAAAAAAGAAAGGACTTTGATAAACAATTGTGCAAGCAATCGTGGGAATAAAAACCGTGCGCCGCCGTCGTCTCGGTCAGCCGATACTCTGACACGCTCTAGATACGAAAAACCTGTCTGACCGAGTTTTTGTATTTACTTCCACATTCATATGAGAACAACTAACGCACAGTCAATCATTCAGAGTTTGTTTTATTCTATTAAAGAGGAAAGTCTCCCTTTACCGCTCTGAACGTCAAGTTCAAGAACATTCCACAACGACGAAGGTTTCGCGTAACTGCTTAGATCTTACAGCTGCTTTGTGGAATACTCTGTCCTCAACGCTATTTTCAAACAGTTAACATTTTGGCATTTATTTTAATAGTGGTAGAGCCCGCTTTAACATCTTCGCACGAATTGGCCCGGCTCGCCCGGTGAAATACCACGACCACACAGAAGACAGGAGTGAAGTGGAAGCTATTTGCAGGTGGCCGCTCGCTCGTTTGCCACCTTATGATATAAAAAAAAATCAAGAAAAGAGCAGTACACTATTCTTAACGGTCGGCAACGCATCTGTGATTCCTCTGGTGTTGTTGGCGTCCATGTCAGATTAATTAATAATCAGCGATTCATTACTCGTTTTTCCTTCTCTCCTATAAAATAATAGTTTGTTTACCAGTGTGTTTGAGGTCAGATTTCTTTCTTTTTTTTTAAGTGGTAAGTCTATTTATATAATTACGAAAAGCCTACAATATTCATAAACGTCCATTTATATAAGAAGTAATGAATAATGAATGATTATATTATGTAGAGATTAAGAAATATGACCGCTGTCCTAATTTTGTACCACACTCCATTTTGTAGACATTTTAGATGAATTTCTGTACAAGGTCAATCTTTTTTCCTAAAAAAAGTTACCTAATATTTTACATAACTACAATCTTATTAACATTATAAATGCGAATGTTTGGATGGATGGATGTTTGTCCGTTTGAAGGTATCTCGAGAACGGCTTTGTGGATCTCGCTGAAATTTGACACAGGTGTAGAAGATAGTCTGGATGAACACATAGGCTACTAATTATTTTTTTTAAATTGTGTACGATCGGAGTCGTGGGCAAAAGCTTGTACTACAATAAACAAATAGAATACTCAGTCTTGTCCATCGCTGTATGAAATTTTAAATATATGTATAATATGTTTATGTATGTGACAATTACAAATACATAACAATCAAGTAGTCGGAAGTATATATACAAAACATCGTAACTGTTTGTTTCGTCAGTTCCCACGGGCACTGTTATTATGTTTTTAAGTGACAACGGTTGAATTTCACTTTCGCATGCGGGAAATATTGCAAATTGCAGTTGACAACTAACAACCAGCAATTCAATGTGCCGTGCGACTTTCATACATCGCCTACAATCGTATAAGGAACTATTTAGGTAACAGAACGTACATATTAGGACGTTTGTTTGTAGGCGTCCACAGAACGGCTCAACAGATCTTTCTAAAATTCGGCTTAGATTTAGAATAGAGTCTGGAAGAATACAAAGGCACCAATTAAGTTTTTTTTTCAATTTCGTGCAGATGGAATCGCGGGCGCAAGCTAGTATAAAGAAAGTAATAACAATTCATTTATAGTGGAAACAACAGACATGACTATTAAATGACTTCAATTAGGTCGTTATAAAGTGATTGTTGCAGAATGAATACAAATAATTACATTTTCTAGCTAATTGCTTAATAATTTTAATTTAAAATAGGTATAAAATATTCTCAGGCTCCAGATGTATCAACCAACTGAAGCTTCACTAAAACTTTAATCAAAAATGTTTCTTATGTACAATTTATTAACCAAACATGTGTCGTTTATTCCAGGTGTCAAACTGTGGCTGTGCGCGGCAACTCTACAGCTTCTGTTGCTGACTGGGGGCTGCGAGAAACATCATCGACGCTCAGCATCTCATGGAGTATGATACAATTTTAATATCAGACTGTCAAAGCGATCAAATCTCTATAAGCGCCTTTTTGTAGCATTTTTTAAATGTAAGAACGTCTCGTTATTTTGATGAATTTTGTTCCAGGCACTACCAGTTTCGAAAAGCGGTTGGAGACCAGTAGTGAGCTCTAACGGTCTCGTGTACGGATCATTTGGCACAGCTCCACTTCACGCGCCGCAATACAAGCTACCCGTATATGACTTGTACCCTTCATCGGCACGTCCGGTCGCTACGAGAGACGCTGCCAAACTAACGTCGATCGCGCAGTCCTACCGACCGACTACCCACCGGACGGTCTCCGCGCCACCCGCCGCTCCTGCTAATCAACCAATAAACTCCTATCTCAATCCCTTCGCCCTACCCAACAACGGGCTATCACATTTCAAATACTTCCAAACTTACCCCTTAGATGGTTACGTCGTAAGGAACTCCCATAATCAGTTCGCACAGCGTCCACAACAGAAACATCCGAATAAACATAAGCAGCCTGCACACACCAACCTCCTGCAGCAGTTGACAAGTATCCAACCTATACATTTCGGGCAGTACCAAACACAGAAACCATTAGACTTGTACTCGAAACCAATAGATTCGTACGGAAGGCCAATAGATGGCGGCAAGAGACCACAGACAGTCACCGAGATCTACAAGCCCGAAGTATACCAACTGCCGGACACCACGAGCCAACAGCAGGAGGTGAAGACCGCGCAGCAGCAGACGTTCTCCGGGTACCACAGCATCAGCCCGCTCGCAAACTATGCATTCCAGGATAGTCCCCTGCCATCAAGCATATTAGGTAATGCGATGCCAGAGCTAAATAATAAATTCAGTAACTTTTATTGTTCCATTAAAATCTAAAAGTTCGTTACAATCTACTGTCTACAAATATGTAATGACTTTTTCATTCATAATTTATATTATCTTTCCAGGTTCTTTCGGATCTTTTGGCGTGCAATCAGTAAAAGCAAGGGAACCAGCTTATCCAACGACGAAATCATACGCATCACCTCAGCCTACTAAACAGACCATATTCAACTCGTTCAGCTACACGTCAAATAATAATTTCAAATCTACTCCAAGCGTATTCTCGGTCACCACACCGAAATTACAAACGATACAAAATCAATACCAATTCGGCACTACTGTTAACGATTTTAGAAATATACCAACGCCACAAACAAAAGTTTCCAACCATCCGAAGATAGACCCAAATGCGAACGGCAAAGGAATATTCAAACCTAGCCCACAGGATCCGTTTATAAAACCGTACCAAAGTTTAGATTTAAACAAAATAACAACATACAACCCCGTTATTCAGACAACGACGCTGCCGAATAGTTTCTATTACACCACACAACATAATGTTCCAATTCATAACAATCAAAATCAACAAAACGCACAAATACAAAAC
Organism: Papilio xuthus; assembly: GCF_000836235.2. Taxonomy (NCBI): domain Eukaryota; kingdom Metazoa; phylum Arthropoda; class Insecta; order Lepidoptera; family Papilionidae; genus Papilio; species Papilio xuthus. Next base: position 1,540,661 of record NW_013530507.1, read on the forward strand.
TACCAAAGTCAACAAAATGTAAACTACAAATATGAAAATAAAAAGAATATTATTCACGATAACATAGCCGCTGGTGTAAATCAACAAAATGCACAAAAATACGCAGATCCGCCGAGAACACAGCTTCAAGAGACTCCCTCTAAAATATCTAATCAAGGTCATTATGAAGTCACTGAAAATCACGATGACATTATTACTCATTCATCTCCGTGGATGTCGTCATCAGAACCGCACCGAAACAATCTAAAGTCCAGCGAAGAATCAGCACTTAAGCAAGAAACCTTCGATGGAATTTTCCGGCAGACGACTACAACCCCCTATCCTGATGTCACTGACGAATTCGTTATCGTTACCGAGAGCGAGAAAGGCTATGAAAACTCTTTGAGCTACGACGGACAAGTCGAAACACAAAGTAGGCGGCCATCGGAGGATGAATTCGAACCTATTGATAGAAATAAACTCAAAGACTACTATTACAAAGTATCCACGCCGTCTTACGGTGACCATACATACGCCAGACGAACAAAAAAACCAACGGAAGCGTCTAAACTGATCCAATCTGATGAAACGACTAGTCAAAGCGCTAACAATGACCATGTACCAATAGAGGCTCTACCGACGCTACCTCCGAATAAACACTTCAAACGTCCGAGCACTCCTGAACCATTGGACAAAGATAGAATACGTAAAAGGAATAAAATACGTAGACGTCGTCCTGGCTTTGCTAATGGTAATCGTAACAATCAAAATAAGGAAGAAACAACTACTCGTAGATATGAACAATCGTCGTCAGAACCGACACTTACAACCACAGTAACAGAAGAAGTTTATACAATAAGACCCCGAGTCAGACCAAGTAAACAAGAACAAGGTCAAACAACACCTAGCGTGACTACAGATTTCACCACAAGCGCCTTGCCCACCATGTCGCCAACTGTACCGACTATAGTAAGGAGGAAAATTGCTTACCGGCGACCACTGACAACGCCAGCTGAAAAAGTTGAAACCACAACAGTCACATACCGAGAACCCGATACAGTCAAAGAATCACCAATTATGAAGATATCGTCTCGACCTCAATTATTGAAATTAACATCAAGTATTTATGAGTACAAAGCCAGCGAGGTGCCGGATTACACTCACAAGCAGGACGAGAAAGATACGCCCACTAGTGATGTATCAGTCAGCTTAACTGACTCACTCAAGACTTCAGATGAAATACATAAGGAATTTTCATTCCATAGAGACGTTAAACCTGTTGAAATCAAAGAAACGACAACGGATGTATTAAAGGAGAACAACGAGTTTGCTTTCGATGCAACCACAACTGCACGGCCAGAAACTACAACACGCACAGTAGGAAAAAGATTAAGACCGAAGAACAAACTTGATAGACCTAAGTTTAACGTTAAAGACTACAGAAATAGACTCAGCAGTACAACTAGCACAACAGAAAAGACCGTTGAAAATACGCCTAGATTAAGATACGCTCAAAGGAAAGCTCCATACACGGAAAACTCAAGCAACGATAGCGATAATGCTACAGATAGAAAACGATTCACACCCAAAGATCCCAGACACAGACATAATAGAACTGAAAATAACGAGCAGATAGAAAGAGAGATACATTCCACACGCCAGACGGGTAGACAGAGACAGACAACTATTGAAAGTGAATCCACTACACAGAAAATATCATCAAGAATCCGAAACGGTTCGCGAAGACCTCGCCCTACGGAAGATACTACTGAAACGTCCAGTACTACAGCTTACAGTAGAAGACCTTTACGTAAGAAGATCAAAGACTCAGAAACAGGAGAATCTGTGCAAGATATAAGCGTAACAGATGCCAGTGATATAAAGAGTGAAATAACATCAGAAAGGTCTCGGTCTGAGAGTGCTATCATGAAAATAGCCGATAAAAAACACCAAGATCATATAGAACGTTTGTTCGAGCAATCGAAACGAGTTTCCGATTTAACATTAGCGGCCAGTAAGGATTATAGCAATCCAGGAATGTTCAAAACTGTATCAGGTAGTAGTAGACGAATACCTAATTACTTCACAATAGCAACAGATGACCCAATCTTACCTATAGAAGCGTTCTTCCCACAACTAAACCAAAAGAAGGAATCCTAATTTGAAATTAGTTTTTCATTAAAACCAAATTTTCTTCAATTGCCAAAGCGTGTGGACTATTTAAAAAATAGTGAACAGTGTGTTTAAATACTATATCTGCATCTGACTGTTTATAAATAGGTTACTCAGAGGCTCTTTTAAATTACTGATAGTTTGTATTATGGAGTTTGGTCACAAAATAATAGACATCCAAATATATGTTAGGAAGAAAATCCGACACTGTACCGGTGTACTGGCGCAACACTAGCCATACTAAAATGTCGACATTTATGTCCCTCACTAATCATTCTGACACTTGACGTGTCAACGAAAGCGCGCCATTCGCGCCAAAGAATTCTAACTAATGTCCGAAAGTATAGATGTGACTTAAAAATAAAACCACTAAATAATTATCGTGGGAAAGAGATTTTCAGATAGTTTATAGTAATTTTCCGAGATTTTTTTTAATCTAGGACACTTTTAATATCATGGTATTTGTCGTCGTTTCCATCGCCTATTATATTGTGACGATTCTAATTATTTTGTAAGTCTGTGTGAGATTATATTAATCTATAAGTTATGAGGTTATATCCTTGTTCGTATGTGTGTATGATTTAAATATTTATATTAACTTAGTTATATAGCGTGTAAATAAAATGTTTCTCTTAATAATAATCTTTTATTTAAATAAAATAATAGTTTTTCTAATATTTCTAAGCAGCATTTGCTTCTATTGCTTGTAATTTGGACATTTTCTGCATACATTTAACAGCGGCTTGATGAATGCTCTTTTCTAATGAATCTGTAAATACAATTTTTAAACATCTTAAATACAGTTTAATTTCACTAATCCGGCACTTCGTAGATCGGCACGTCCAATAAGCCATCCTCCGCCCCCTATACCTCTGCGCTTTGGTCGCTACATCGTCGACTAGCAGTCTAACTTACTTTTTCAAGACAGAATAGTATATAGTTAAAAAAGTCAAATAAAAGCAAACACAAGACACTAGATTTGAAAAATAAAATTTACATTACCTATGACTTTTTCACTATAATCCAGTAATCCGGACATGCCAATAATCCGGCTACCTCCGGTTTTTAATAGTACCGAATTAATTTGATTATACTGTACTTAGAAATAGGTACAAAGATTGCTGTATGAAGTATGGTATATTTTAAAGCAACCGTGACGTTTTCCACGGCAAAAACAAGTAAAAAAAAAAATTTTTTTAAGAGTGAGAATGTTAACAATATGGTTCTATAAAGTTGGTTCAACAATGAAAACTCACGCTAATAAAATTAAAAAAAAAACATTTTAATTAATGTTACTTACAAATCTTATGTTGTCCCTTTATAGGGAAACGAAGTCGCAGACTGATTGGATTGGAACATATGAACACATATGGACTGTCACTCTCCCCCTCTGGATACCTGAAGTAGATTTAAGACTGTATTTTAACCTTATTCATAACACGAATCCATTTTATAGCTAAAGAAATTAATTCACAACCCACACGATAAACACAATGAAAGAGTCATTAATGTTTAATAACAATAAAGGTTGCTAAAGTCTTAAATATTATTTGCAAAGATTTTGTTACTTTTTCATTGCTGCATAAAAAAAACCTGTAGAATTTTTTAAAATTTAGTTTTATAGTTTGTACTTACAATTTCTCGTACTCCTCTTGGGGTAAACAGTCATCTACATGTACACACCCGAGCAGACATCCAGTCGGGTAGAATGTAGGGAACTTGATTTGTTTATCTGAAAAAACAACAATAAGGAAAGCTATTATTAATTGCTATACTGTATTAAAAAGATTTTTAAAATGGTAATAAGTCTAATAAAAATACAAAAAAATACACCCATAAAATGTTATATGACGACAAAAAACTAAATCCTTTCCTATAAAATACCATTTATAAGTAAAAATCCTTTTTGATTGTATTAGTATTTAAGATGTACAAATATGTGTGCCCATGCAGCGTCAAACAAAAATTTATAATCTCTGCCTACCCCTCGGCATTACGGGTGTGAATATCTTTAAGCACCTGGATATAGCACCCTGTATTGGTTCTCGATGGCTCTGATGACCTCCTGGTCGGGCGGCTTAGCGGTCGCCGCGATCCACAGCCGCCCGCGGTGATGTGTGTACCACGTACGACCCTCGTGACTAACAAAACATATTGTTAAAAAAAAATAAAAAGTAGCCTATGACATGCCCTCCTGAATCAGCTAGCTTCCCATCCAAGTTCCATCAAGATCGGTCCATCCGTTCCGGAGATTACCCGGAACAAACAAACCCTTGGTAATAGACATTCAGACAGACAAAAAAAATGTGTTTTTCTACTATAACTCACAGTTTGATCCCCTCAACGAGGAGCGATGCCCAGGGCTGGTGCATGGAAAGGCAGCGGCCTGTATCGCTCATCTCCTGCAGCTCGGCATCCTGAACTCGGCCCCCCTGCCCCAGCAACTGCCCAGGACCGCCCCTGACTGCACTGGAATAGCCCCCGCCCCCGCTCTCCACTGACTCGTCAAACTAAGCATAAATATCACCTTTTTTTAACACAGAATATAGAACATCATGTATATTGTACTTTTAAACACCATGTAAATATATTTTACATTTTACAACACCCTGTATAATTACCTGTAAAAGCGGCGCATTGACCCCGGGGGCAACGTCTCTGTCCGTATTAGTGAACAAACCCTGAGCAAGAAGGTGAGCGCCGGAGCCCCCGCTAGCAGCGCCCCCACTCGTCATCTGACGCACTTTCTCCTCATCTACTTCGTAGTCTATGGTATTATCTTCTATCACTTGACGACCTGGAAACAAAGAAACCGTTATGTTTAAACATCAAACATAGACATACACCATATTTCGATTGACTACCTTATTTTTAAGACTCAGATATGTCTTCTAAGGGCAGATTTTAGTGCTAATTTAGTATAAAAATATTCAAGACGAGACTTTAACTATTAAATAAAGGTAAAGACTAACTGTGAGTGGGATCGTGGTCAAGCCCTAGCTTATTCAATATAAAACAGAATGTAGCAGTTACAATATTTCTCACAATAATAACATCCGTATTACCAGCAAAGTCAAAGGTCATCTTCTTAGTAAGTCTAGAAGCATGCTTCTTGTCATGTAATGACTGTTGGTATTTGGTCAGCTTGTCGCGCTCCGCCGCACTCAGCCACACACTGGATGCGCTGAAGTAGTCGCTGTCGTCGTCTGTCACGCGAGTACGACGCTCGCTATAATCCATAGACAATTTATTTATAGTGTTGCCAATAGTGTCAAGAGGAAATGAACGAAGGAAACTAAGAGCCAAATTATGTAATATAAGCTAAAAAGATTTGTGTGTTTCCAATAATTACTTGTTACATCCTATCATACTGGATGTTTGGTTGAAGGTATTTCCTGAAAGGCTTAACTGATCTCCCTGAAATTTGGCATAGATGTAGGACATAGCCTGGAAGAACCCATAGGCTACTAATTAAGTTTTTTTTTTTAAATACAGAGCAGACGGAGTCGAGGGTGACTGCTAGTAAGCCATTAAGTACAGTAAAATGAAATTAACTAGTAGATATTAAGAACTTATTAAGTCAATGTTGCCAGCATTCAATTAATGATGGTATTAAAAATAATAAGAAACAAACATTTACCTAGTACGATCATACTCTAGCAATCTATTCCGGTGTGATACAGCCGCCTCCCAACCTTTAGGTCTGTTCCTCTCCATTAAAGATTCCACAAGTTTAGCACTTGCTTTTGTCTTAGCATTGATCTCTTTCTGCTCTTCAGGTGTGCACACCTGAATAAAAGAAGAAATATTGTGAGTACCAAAAAGTTTTATAAATTATTATGAAAAACCCACTACAGCTGTGAATTTCAAATGATATGCCACATGTATATGAACACTGTTACTATCTCGATTTTTTCAAAGAGAATGAGAGAGGTGGCTATATTGTCATAAAGTAAGTTTAGTTTAGATTATATTAGTTAAGTTAGTGGAGATACACCATTCGAAATATAGGGGTTAGGTGAAGATTGATTAGTAGCCCGAATCCAGACAACTGGCCCAATGGGAAACAATCAATGGATTCAATCTGCCCAATGGGCTTCTACTTCAACAAGTGTTGTAGCAGTTTTATTACTAATGTAAATACTTACAAGATTTCCACAGAACAGACAAGGGCCTGATCCCTCCTGTTTGCAGACAACTCTGCCACACTGCAGGCAGTTGTTAATCAACTCATGTTTGGATGCTTGACAGTCACAATGGTGCCTCCCTATTATTGTTTAATTTTAAATTAGTGTTATAAGACTATGCTCATAAAAATTGCATTATCCAATTGTTGACAAAGTCAATAAAATTAAAAAAAGAGGTTATAAAAATGTGTCAACATAAATTCATTTGGCCACACTATTTAAAGTAAATGGAACCTTAAGATTATTTTTCTTATGCAGTTTAGAATATATTTTATTTCATAGTGTGGTCTCTCGAAATAGTATACTACTACTAGAAAACAGACACTTTTAATCTGTGATCATTCTGTTTATCTTTAAATAATTACCTTACCTTTAAGTAAAACAACTTGTGCATTCTTTCCCTCTTGTGAATACAAGTTGACATATTTAGTCTTCTTTTTAGCTTTATTCTCTGCTTCAGGGACCTGTGTCACTTGCGGTGGTGGATCTACAGCACTTAAGAAGTCTTGTTGTTTATTTTTTGAAATCTTTTTCTTTTGCGGCCTTGATATTGTATTACCTGATATTATATTGAATAATTTAAAAACGCTGTACAATTTATTGTTAATTCTAGTATTAAACATGCATAGTTACTCAAAATATATTATATCATACCCCTATTGGGAAACTTCTTTTTACAAAGTTCTAGGAAAAATGACTTGTGTTGAGAATTGTCGAAATCCAAAAGTGTTTTCATATATTCGTTTAGGTCATTTTCGTTTTCAATAGAATTAATATAGCTGAAAATATGAAAAATAATACATAAATATAGAAAAAAATGTACTTAAAACACTATTTAAAAGTTATTCACTTGATTAGATCTTCAGGAATTTGAAAATCTAAAATTCTTGATAAACCTTCTTTAATCCACTGATCCATTACGAGGTAATTTGCAAAAAGAAGGCAAAACACAAATTGCAAAAAGTTAACACAAAATGTTTCTCAATGTTTTGACAATTTTGTGAACTAAATATTGACATTGACAGAAGTGACAACAGACAAGTTTTATCCAAATGTCATTGTACAAAAAGCGTAAATACTATCCCTAAAAATGGCATTAATATTTTGATGCTTATCTGGTCCTTGTGTATTGTTTTATAACCTGTAGGTCCAGAACTGTCAAATATGTCAAAATGAACTTTCCAATTCAATGTCTGTAACAATTTGTAAATAAATATTAATTCTTATAAATAACATTTATATCATTCCATATCGTATAAATAATGGCTCATATACAATTTGTGGATGAATTAGTACGAGAATACTTACTTTTTCGTGGTTTTACATCAACTGTTAAAGCATTTGATAACGATTTGAAGGCTGATAAAGACAAAGGATTTAGAGTTGACAAAATTGTGGACCAAATAATACATTACGTTAATGTTTCCGACCTCGCTGGGCTTAAGGAATATTGGTCGCACCTAGACAGCTTAGTATTTTCAAAATTAGAGGTACATGTGCAACCGGGTAAGTTGACGAAATGTCGTATGATTTTGTTTACATTTGTGCAAGTAAATTATTTTATAACAATTTTATATTGCAGCTGTACGTAAAATAGAATATAGCCTGTATAAAATGTACTTAGTAACTGCAGCACAGAGCACTGGAGGTGTGAGAAATGAAAAAGTATCAGAATTTTTGTCAAAAATGCTCTCAGAATTGCAAGGTCAAAATGAGTGGAAAGAATGGTTTAGTAAGTAATTGTTCAATATTAAAAGTACCCTATTAAGTCAACTACAAAGCTACATAAAGCTGTTTTAAATTAAAAATTATAACAGTTTTTAAACTTTTGCATTTCATACCATGTCATATATTTTTAGTGTTGCCGTATATTCAAAAACCAGAAGAAAACCCATCATTCAGCTTATACTTCACAAGAGCTTGGCAGGACAGTGTACTTGTGTCACTGCATAATCTGTTGGCTACAGTATTCCAATGCATGCCACAACCAACACTCACCAGTTATGAAAATGATGCAACATTGGTGAAGAAATTACAAGATGAAATTACAGCACTCAGAGGCAAGGTGATATAAGGTTTATTCAGATATATTTTCTTTACAATCATAAATTACAAACATCTACAACACCAGAAAAACTATTGCAACCATGTAGATAATGTCTTAAAGCCTATTTTTTCCACTATATGAGTACCAATGCTGTCAGAATAAGAATGGAGTCATCCTGTCAACTTTAATTTTCTTAAAATGTAATGATAATACTTCCAGACGCAGCAACAGGCCATAGACAAGACATCACCCATAGGCCATCAGTCCCGCTTAGCTCAGTATTCTGATAGACTGAGTGGGCCTATGCCACTAGTTGACGACTTCTGTGCTGTCCCAGCAGAACAACTAGACAGTGGCCTACGAGAAGCACGAGGGTTACGAGGTCTTCTCCGACAAATGGGTGGAAGTCCAGTTATGGGACGAAAAACACCGAGATCCCAAAGTCAGAATTGATCTTGGGGTATTTTTTATATTACGAACATTGTGAAGTTTTGTGATTTGAGAAGATTATTCAAAAGTTCTGCACAGTGTAATTCCAAAGTTGAAAAAGACGAGTTTGTAGAAATAATGTGATGTGTTGAGTGATCTATTCTTCTGTTAGTTTAATATTTCGTATATTTATCTAGAGATCTTACTCTGACATGTCCAAAAAAAATATTTATTTTATATTTTAAAAATCATTTTTTCTTTGTTAAACTAAATTGTACCCATGTTTTAAAATATTGACTTTATTATTATATTTTGACTTCTCTGCTCCCTACATATACTTTAATACTAAAATAAATTAGAATGTACAGTTCTGAAAATGACCTTAATGTATTCAAGTTTAAACCGTCCACATCAAATTGCATGGATTTTCCCAACCTCATAACAATTTTCTAAAACCAATAAGGATATAATAATATTGTGTGCATGTGCTTTAATAAGACTTACTTTTTGGTATATTATAGAATATCTTAAAACTATCTGATAATTCGTTATTGTAATAATAATAATTCACAATAAGTGAATAGACATAAAATTTAAGGTACCTTTAAACACATATTGTGAAGAAATGTGTGACGCAAAATTAATAATTCTTGCAATAAAAGTAGTTTTATAATATAGAAGAAAATGCTATTTCATGATATATAAGGTGGACTATAAAGATTAGTAATGTATGGATAATCTAAAGTACTTGAATAATCTTCTAAATTTATACATTCCGTCTAAACACGGGTATGCATATGAGACATCCATTTTATATTGTACAGGTGTTAAGAATTAATTTTGTTTAGTTTTTATGAATAAAATAATTTTTATTAAAGAAATTTCAGTCATTATTATGTGTTTACCCAAATGCGATTCTGTCCTTATTTTCCAGTTGAGTCACAATTTCAGGCTTATTTCTCGCCAAAAAATGCCCCTGAATTATTTTATAGGCTATGTATGAAAAAGGATTTATATCAACTTCTAGTTGGAATATAAAAATCCATGGTTTTTTTACAATGGCAACATTCTCAATAATCAATTTCATCAAAACTGTTTTTCAAAATTGTTGTGTAATATCAAAATGGGGTCTCCAGAAATTGCCGCTTTTTACGCGGACGCCTTGGTCAGGTCTGAACACAGAAATAGAGAATGGAACAAGAGAAATTTACTCAATGTTTTAGAAGCCAATAAAGAGAAACAAGTCCGCGAAGTAGATGCTTCTATAGCTTTGGCTAAGAAATATTTAGCGGTACGGCTTAAACATTCAAATAACGTTACTATGTGTTAAAAAAAGATTAGGTCCTTTAATACTAAATTCAATATGTAATAAAATTAGTTATTACTTCATGTCAAAGAGTATGAAAGTACATTCGCAGTTCCTTCACAAGAAATCTTTGTCTACCGTCAATTTTTAAATGATGTGGTTTGCATTTTCACTTGTTACGTGTTTTAGTTATTAGATGAACCTCGAATTTACGCAAAGCCAGTACCACCGCGCGAATTAGTTCAGTCTGAAGAATGTACCGAGATGAAATTTGTCGAACCTGAAGTTGTCAACTTACTGTACGGTAGCACAGAGAAAGGGTCAACGTACCGATATTTGAAACAAAGATATAAAAAATCACCAGAGGAAAAGTTAGTGCCGCTATAATTTTTAAGAACTAGTACTACACCTGTTCCTAAGTATGAACAAACATAAAATATCACAATTCTTTTCAGATAATATGCGCATAATCAGTACAAAGTTAGATTTATACAAAAGCAATTTTTTTAACTCAGATTTATTCAAAATTATTTAGTTCAAAAATATTACTTTTACTGACCATACATTCTTGATTCACTTTGGGAATCTCTGTTACGCGGATTCATGCACTTTTCATATTAAACATATTACGATTTTATTTTCAAGGTTCAATTACCGCGCGACAACGAGTTGTGACTACGGCTGGCAACAGAGCAAATCAAGATTACCCGCTAGAGACGTTAATAAGGGACGTTGTGCCTTACTGCGCGACACCTTCTATAGAAAGAATAACCTCGCGCCAGATCCACCACATTACTCTGAACCTATTGGGGGAGAATTCTCTATATGCAGTGTTTATTCATGCAGTAGTAATTAATTTCTTTTTATTCTAAAAAGCTAAACAACATTCTCTTATAAGCCATACAATTTTGTTATAAACATAAAATATCTTAATGCAATCTTAAGAGCTTTTTCATCATGTTCATACTTAAGGAAATTAAACAAAACTTTTGTAATTACATAAATAAAACGATACATACCAAAAAACATATATTTATAATTTTATTATTTACAATAGTTTAACTTTTATTTACATATTAACAACAGCAAATGTACCCCTCTCCGTAAGGCCGCATCTGACTGTCTCATAGGAAATTGATTAAATATTTAACAAAAAAGAGTGTATAACATCAAACATTGTCGAGAGGATTGAAAATAATAAGTGGTTGCTAAAAATATGTTCAAATAATCAATATTTTTTAGCAACCATAGCTATTAGGTTATATTTTTTATACATATTTGCTATTGTACAAAACATTACATCCTTCAACTTGTTTTTGACTAATATACACAGTTCAAGTTAATCTCGCCATTGTAACAGAAAGCATTTGTGGAACATTATTACTCATGTAAAGTAACAGAGAAATCCGATGGCGTCATCGCATTCAAATAAAATAAAAAATTTCGACTTGTTTCTCATGTAAGCATACAAGTCCTTTATTTGATATTTTCTATATTACCTACGTCAACAAACTTAGGTATCATGTTATTGCGGATGCATAGTACATATTTTTTATTTAGTCGCGGACACATGGACGTAGCCGCCGTGAAACGGAAGTCAGTTCTACTTTATTAAATACGAAAATAACATGAAAAATTTATTTTAAATGTACAGATACACAAGAGACACCGTCCACGGAAACTCCGTTGGGGTAAACATCTATAAGATATTATTTAACTATAATTAATTAACCATATGCAAACAACATTCATTCTCAAACTAAGAATTTAATAATAAATATAAGACGTCTTTGATCATTTTTGTAAGACATTTTTATATGTACAATTTTATCAGTCGACAGTGCATAGTGGAACTATGTACAAGAAACATATAATTTCATCTTCTCCTTTAATAAATCATTGTTTTATTAGATATCACCAACATCAAGGTTGAAGATAATTGAAAGTGTAAGATCAAAATATTAAATAGCAAAAGACAACCTAGGTAGACAGACTCCAGTATGCTTTGACTTTCATTAAGGTTACACAATCATCTTTATAACATAAATCAATTAGTAAATAATGCAATAGATGTTTGATTGTGACAAGCCTTAAATTTTTTATAAAAATAACAATAGGACAGTATTATTAAGGTAAATAATTTGACATATATCCATTATTTGCAAGAAAATTACAGTTAACACGTTTCTGATAAAGTAAAAAACTGGATACTTCTTTGAAAAATATTATCATCAACTGTATTTTTTTTTCCACTACTTTTAAACATAAAAGGGGCAGTTAGGGATGTCTATAATGAAGATTTTAGAGACATTAAGCACAACTTTTTACAAATTAAAATGAAATTGAGTTGTGGACAGTCAAATGGAGTGCTTAGGGCAAAGAGCTAACAATTGTTAAGTTAAAGACTAGTAAATAAAAAGAGATAAAAATCTTATAAAAATCAAAATTGATTGTTGATAAATTTAATTAAAAAATAAATAAGTATCTAATCATTACTTACACAGAGAATATTTTAGTTTTTTCTGCAATTAGTTTTATGCATGCTTATTGCATATTTGATATTATAAAAGTAATTGCCTTTAAAAGTTGATTTTATAAAAGACAGCAAAATAAATGTCTCCAAATGAAGATTTAAATTTAATAATTAGTGTGTGTGATTAAAATTTCACAGATTTCACCAAATTACAATATTTCTGAAGAAATTTGCTATATTGTAGTAGCAATATTCTATAGTAAAATTTGTTGTAAAATTTGTCTATAGTAATTGCCAAGTGTCATTTTGGAACAGCATAATTGGAAATATAGTCCATCAAAGCTATTAAAACTGGTTAAGTCAAACTAAATTATGACATCTCACCAGTTAAGGTGCCATTAAGCTGTCATAATTTATTTTGATTCATGGCCACCAGGTTAGATTGATGGTCTATTGTCTTATTAAGTGTATTCCAGTAACTTTGAACAGGTGGAGTCATTACAAGACACTCGCCAAGCTCAAAAATGTTAAAGTTTATATTCATAGAAAAACATCATCCTTTTGTATGTTAGACAAAAATTAATGGAATTTCAAGGTAAAGCATTGCAACATTATAGATCTATAATACTTGATACATTTTCGAGATCCCTTTCCAAACTGAAGACAATGTATTAATAGAATTAAATCATTTTTTACGAATATACACATATTCTATTACATTAAACACTTCATTACCTCAATAATTTTACATAGCAAAAGGAATATACACATTCAGTTGTGACATTAACACTCTGTATGTACTATAGGGGTTTACAACAACTCACATGACCCAGTCTCATCATAACTACACATTAACATGGGTCCACTACACTTCCGATGCTCTCCTGTTTGCTCTTATGGTGCATGTACTATAGAAGTAAAGAATTTTCTGATTGCACAATAATTTTCACTATCACTGACACTTGGGTGCATTGATTACTCCAATATTTCACTAACACAGGAGCACTATTAGTCCAATGGGTTTACCACAGCTGTATTACATCTCATCAGTTGAGTGTTGCCGCCACTAGGTTTGGTTACTTCAATGGATTAATCCATTGACATATGGGTGCACTGATTACTTTGAAATATCACTGACACTGACACAAGAGCACTGTTAGTCTGCAAAACGCATTGCCGCGTTACATCTCACCGGACCAGGACTCGGTGTCATGGGCAGGTGAGTGTTCCGGACACTATGTGGGGTTGGAGAGGGCGGCGGGCGGCGGCAGCGATGGCGGCAGGGCGGGCGGTGGGCCGCTCGTCCACTGCACCAGAACGTGCTGCGGCAGCTGCGTCGCCTGGAAGTGGTCCTTGAGCAGCGCTTGCGAGTAGTTGCAGTGCATCTGGTACGCCTCGTTCTCACGCTCAGTGTCGCCAGCCAGCCGATATAAGTCTGAAAAACATAATTAAAACAATATTTTACATTTGACTAGCAAATGCAAGCTTGATAGAAATTTACATTTTAATTTTGGTAAAGAATGAAAGACTAGCAGTTGCTTGTGACATTGTCCACACGGAGATAAAAACATATCCTTTGCTATCTGGGTATAATGAAGCTTTCCACAGTCAAAGAATTATTTAAATATTATTGAATAGGCTCTGGAACTACTGATCTGATTTTGGTATTATATTGTAAAGATGACGATTCAGTATAGATGAAGTGTACCTTTAAGTATAGCAGAAGCCCAGAGCTGCACATGGACATCAGGTATTTTGCTGGCGAGCTGCATTGCTGGGGTGACCATGTTCATGCTCTCACGCGAGTTGTTTATAGACAAGAAAATGTGACCGAGCAGAACGAGTGAGCATGACGTCAGACGGTTCAAGTCCTCAGCATTCGCCATCTTTAGAGTCTCACGAAGGTATCGTCTATAAAAAAATTGTAATTCCAATACCACTTATATTCAAACTTTATATTGTCTCTGATTTACAAAGAGTATGCTATCCTTCTGATAACAACTTTTGATACTAGTGTTTTAAAAATGGTAACTTACAGTTAAAACACACCTTGAAAGTCCAAATAATATCTATTTAAAAACTATATTTACTTACTTTGCCTCATTATATCTTGCTTGAAAGAACGCCTGCAGTCCCAGCACGTAGTACGAGGCCGCCCGAAGGCCATGCGCGTACGCAGGCAATGCCTCCGGTCGCACCTACAATACCAAAAACAATCCTCATAGAATATGTTAATACACAATACTTTTTACTTTTTTGTTTTGTCAATTATTTTACCTGTTCCATTAGCTGTGCCAAATCATTGTCCCTCCGACCTCGGAGGTATACAATAGCCAGGTTGAGTTTCGCAAACATCCATAAGTCCCTTTCTTGTGACATCTGAAAAAATAGATAAAATTCATCAGTCAAGTTTTGTTTCAATAATTTTACATTCGCTATTACATATTAATGAAATTACATACTGCCATCTCAAATAAATAAGTGAATAAAATTTTGCCTACTTGTATAGCGGTGTGGAACTGCGACTCTGCGGCCTCCATGCAGTTCATTGACATCGCGTACAAGCCCAGCAGACAGTGCAATTGCGGAGTGTGCGCCGCCGCGCTGCCCGCTGATTTACACAGAAAAAAAATTAATAAAAAAAAAGCAAAGAAAAGACAACAGAAAAAAATTCTTAACATATTAGATAAAATAATGTTAATTGGCAACCATAACACAATTTTTATATTAAGAAAACTTATCAAAGATTTTGATTGAGATTAAAACTCAACAACTAATTTACACTAAAGAGTTTCTTTCCTATATAGATCCTTCTTTAAAGATTACAAGAATGTTAGTGATGTACATACGTGTAGGTGCAACTGCTAGAAGATGTGCGGCGCGAGCTATCTCGTGCAGCGCATTAGCCTTGCCTCCGGTGACTAGCCGGCAGAGCGCAGAGTGCTCCACCAGAGCCATGCGCAACCGCCACGCCAGCACAGCACCGCTCCGAGCGCCCCCGCTCTTACCCTCCTCACAACCACTCGCTGCACAAAATAAATCAAAGCAATGTACACTAAATAATTCATAGTTATTTAGTTCCAGCCAAAAAAAAAGCTAGACCTACAATGTCAACAAGAAACAATTGTTAACTAAATACTCCTAATTCTTAACACCAAATAGTATAGT
Source organism: Papilio xuthus (assembly GCF_000836235.2). Taxonomy (NCBI): domain Eukaryota; kingdom Metazoa; phylum Arthropoda; class Insecta; order Lepidoptera; family Papilionidae; genus Papilio; species Papilio xuthus. The sequence continues at coordinate 1,556,422 of NW_013530507.1, forward strand.
GTAAATTTTTCACACTTAATACACAAAATAACTGAGTATGGCAGTAATATTCACGCAGTTCAGCAAAAAATAACTAAATCAGTTTTAAACTACAGTAAATCAATATTATTAGTCCTAATCTTTTTTTCCAATTTGTTTAAACTTGTAACTTACATGTAAGCTTGTCAATCTGTGCAAGTGCCTTTTCAGTATACTTGTGCGCTTTATCCATGTACCCAGCCTGCGCGGAGTGCATCACTGTGACGAGGTACACCAGCACATATAACTGCTGCCGCGACATCCACACGAACGACTCACCGGCCGCGCTGCCGCAAACCGCTGTAACCCAAAGTTACAATGCTAAAATTTTAGAATAATTAATAAAATATAGACCAGTGATTCCCAGTGTCCATGACTCCTCGGTGTGTGTAAGGCCCAACTGGACATGCGGGATTACAGGAAATAAGATTAAAGATTTTAAAAGTAGTAGATAAAAATACAGATGAAAAGAAGTAAAATTAAAAATATCTATGAATAAAGTTTAGGACTGGCTGGTTTAGAGAGCTGTGATTCATTTTATATGATTTCACCCAAAAAAAAAACATGAAAGTAGTATTATACCTAAACTTCTAAATATGACAAGGATACATAAAATTATTGATGTATAAATAAATAAGCATTTGTTGTCACCATCATCATCTGGCCACGTTGGCGCCATGATGGTCTGGATGCTCTGCTGCAACTGCTTCAAGCATGGCTTCACACTCTTCACCTGGCCTGCCATTAGATAGTGGCACACCTAAAACATTTATAACATTTTTAATTGGAGCCCAAAGCCTTGTATGCATTCATAATTAAAAAAAAATTGTACAAGCTACTCCTGACTAATAACTACTCCAAGTGTCAGTACACTACAGTATAATCTCACTAATCAGGCACTATCAAAACCAGAGAGTGTCGGATTATTGAAATGTCTGGATTATAGTGAAAAAGTCATAGATAATGGAAATTTTATTATTCAAATCTAGTGTCTTGTGTTTGCTTTTATGTTGTATTTTTAACTATGAACTATTCTCTGTTGAAAATAAGTTTTGAGGTTAGACTGCTAGTAGACAATGCAGTGACTGAAACGCATAGGGACAGGAGCGAGAGATACATGGGTGGAAGACGCCGGATTAGTGAGATTATACTGTATGAGTTTCCTAATGATCTTAAAACCTTACTCTGCAGAAGATAGATAAATAGTTCTATACATCATATGCCCAAAAAATGAATAATAACTATGTGACCAGTACCTGTAAAACAAGGAAGAACACTTTGAGGTACTCCTTCTGATGTGGACTTCCCGTCCATGATTCCACAAGATGTCCAGCTTGATTCAACAATGGCAACACTTCTTGTATCTTTTTGTCTATTAACAACAACTGGAATGGCAATAAACATTACCATATTGCATTAATTATGTAACTTTACAGTATATACATATGGTGTTCTGCATTGCAGTAATGGTGAAATAACAAAATTGTTAAAATTACAATTTATTTGGCAATACATTCCAAAAAAAATTATGAATGTGGAAATCGGCAATAAACAACAATTAACTGTAAGCATAATTCTACTACCATTCAAAATTAACTATTATCTTATTATCAAAGTTAAATTATACTTAAAATCATACATACCATAACTCTACTTAATAAAAACAGTACTCTGGTATATGCTGCATTTGCAATCTGTGCATAATCCACCCCAACTGCCAACAGACTGCTTGCAACTTCATATTCCCGTTCTGTTGCATGGATTTGCTACAAATATAAAACTAAACATTAAAAAAACCTCTTAACATATCCTTATCTGTGATAAATTACATCACTAATGTATTTTATAGTTATTTTATTTGACATGAAAACATGCCTTACAATTATTTTTATTCAACTACAATTTTCTAGACTTTTAGTTTAAGGCATCATACAAATAACACTTTTTTTCTATAACTATGTACATTTTTTGAGAGAAAGCACTGTGATAAAAGCCCAACTCTCACTGAGGCAGGTAAGTATGTGAGACTATGAAAATAATATTTATTAATTAAAGGTTTGTATTATTTGTTGCTTAATCTTTATTCAGCAAACTAAGTAAAATTAATAGAAAGAAACTATTAAAGAAATGAGTTAGTGAAATTTACATTGTATAAACTTATGTTGTACATGTAAATATCCTAAAACCCTAATATATCAAAATATTCATACCGCAAGTTGAAAAATTAATCTGCAGTGCCAATACACGCTCTTTTGCGATAACTCAATGGCCTTCCTTAGAATTGGTTTTGAATGAGTTGGCTGGCCCTGCTGCTCAAATAACTCAGCAAGTACGCTCGCCGCCTCGAACTTTACATCATCAAACGCATTGATACTTTGTGATAGGAACCACTGCAACAAAAACACCAAATGACCCACTTCAACATTATTGTTTACATTCTAGAAGAAAGTTATCACCATAAGGAAATTGTAATTTGTATTCGATTAGAATATCAAAGCTAAGGAGCTATTATCAAAATTTTCTAGCACCTAAAAATACACAAAATTGTAAAAAAACGATTAAAAAAACTTACACTTTGCTCTAAATGCGTTCTCGCCAAGTCAATGTTTTTAGTGTGTGTCAAAAGAATATTTCCGAGTTGTAAGTGAGTTCTGGCCTCGACCCTTTGGGGTGGTTTAAAATTAAATACCGCTTGTAAACACTGTATACAACTTTTTATGTCAGGAGGATTTGATGTACGGAAATGTTCTGCTAAACCAAGTAAAGAAATATACCAAGCGTCCTGCGTTGACGCCATTTTGACATTTCTGCTTGGAGGGAACAGTGTTGACAACAAAACAGTTTCTCTGAATTGGCACAGAGTAAAAAATTACTAAACTTTTCCCAGACTTAAAACTACCAATTTTGGAAAAAAAGTTTTACTTGATAAAACCCTGATAACATTAAAAATATATATTATTTTATTTAGGTTATTATTACGCAATAAATTCATTCCTAAAGGATAATCTACACGCGAGAAAAAGAATTGAAGTCAAATTATTTTTTTTTAACGATACTTCCACTAAACCAAATCGTAATAGCAAGTCTCCCTTAGCATATTTAACTGTACTCAATTAATTTAGAGGTATAAAGGGTATTTTAGCAGTGAAGGAACCGCAACAGCCATGTTACATGACATCGCAACCCAACCCTAACTCGACTAAAATTGATTACATGCGATCTCTCGATTCGCATGTGTAAAGCAAATCAGTGAATCGGCTCATAGCTCACTCAATTATTACAGCTGCAACCTGTGCGCTGTATAGAACAGTATGAGATGCTAAGCGGACGTTCTATTTTAATAAATTACGAGCGCATGATTTAGTTGTTGAGCCCCAGACATTATGACATCTGGACTTTGAGCTGATTACCACGACTACTAATGAATCAGGCCCACTTTACTACCGTATAGCTCCGTCGTAGCTTTTCATAAGTTAAAGTAAAATAATTAGCATTGCCAATCTAAACACTACCGGAAGACAGTATTTCACGCAGATGAAGTCGCGGGCACAGCTCGTGAAAAAAATCTGTTTTAAAACGAAGACAATAGATGGCGCTATTTCTTTCGAGTCTTTCAAATTTTAAGATTTCTTTTTGAATACTTCACAAATCCAATTTCCATAATATAAAAATAATTCCGGAGATTAAGCAGATTATTTAAAATGTTGTGTAATGTATTTCATGTTTAATACTATTTTTAATTAAAAATAAAACAAGTATAAAATCAAAAGAGGTCCCATTTATTCATCAATAGTTAAAGCACCACTATTGATGTCATCAATGAGGTCATGTGGAGGCCTGCCATCAATGGTGCACCCAACAGACTGTGCTGTGCCGAGGATCTCCTTAACTGTGCCAGACAGCTCTCTTGCCATTGAACGTGCCCGCATTGTTTTAGCAATTGTTACAACATCTTCTAATGTGATATTCCCATTGTGTTTAACTGTAATAAAAATTAAACATTAATTATATTTATTTAACAATTTATAAAGAACACAAAGTATGGTAATAATCATCTGCCCTTATTCATCAACCATACTCTTATGCTACAACAGTTTTTTTAATACTATTAGATTATGTGACGTGACGTAACGTGACTATTAGATACTAACTTTAACTAAATTTAATATCTAAGTCACATAACAAGGATAGCAATTTTGGCTTTTAAAAATATATTGAAAAAAGTAAACATACTTCAGTAAATAGTTTTTACAACCATACCTTCTTTGCTTACTAACATTTATAAGTATAATTCAAACTTACTGTTCTTTTGCTTCTTCCTGTCACGGGGAGGTTCTTTCAAAGCCCTAATGATAAGGGCGGCAGCAGACGGGACCACAGAAATCTGAGCTTGCCTGTTTTGTACAACAAGTTGTACTGTGATTTTTAGGCCCTTCCAGTCACTGGTAGCTTTAGCAATGTCATCGCCAACCTTTTTAGGAGACTGAAGAACACAAAATTTATAAATCAATTTTGATTATCGTAATATGCAAATTTCTCAGAAAACACATGGCCTGGTCCGCGACTCCTTATTGGGCATTCGGAGTAGCCGCGACAGGGAACGGGCTAAAAGCACGATCCTGAGTCGCGGGTTCCTTCCATCCGCCAACCGGAAGGACGCGCCTGGTAGGGTGGCGCCCCCCAGGATGTAGACAACAAGACATGCTTTATTGTGAAGTTTTAATTACTTTAACAAAAATTTATTAAGCATCAATGTCTTATCGCCGTATATAGGTTATGTTTGAAAGATACAGATGGTTAGTCAAGTTGTGACCCCACATAATATTTAATACTCACAAGACCAAGAGGACCAATTTTAGGGGCCAAAGATGAGGTAGCACCAACTTCTCCACCAACACACCTTAAGTTAACTAAAACACAAAAATATAAACTTAACATCACATCACATTAACTATACAAAAAATATGTATCACTCGCCTTACCGATTTTAATTTCGTTTGGGTCAAACTTAGGCGGCATTGTGTAGTAGTATTATTTGCCTTACACAAATTAAAATATAAAATCCAACGAGATTACTTCGGATTTAAAATACGAGCCGGAAAGCGCTCCGTAAACGCTGACAGCTCGTTGAAAAAGAAATGTCAAAAACGAAAATCAGATGGGGTTGCCAACTTGCCAACCGAACAACCCACAGAGTGGATGAATCAAAGAGACACACAGCTGTTTATTATTTTCCAGTACAACAACTTAAAATCAAACAATGATTTTTAGAAGAATTATCTTTAAAACCAACACAAAGTGTTTAATGTGCATACAGTTTTTCAAGTGATGTTATAGCCTGGAGAAAACCATGAAAGAGAAATATCCAAAACTACCATCCTCAGCCCTATCCAAGTGTTTATATCAAAATGTTTGAGATATTCGGTAGAATCCGAAGCCGAAATAGTTTTGTCCAATCTTGACAAAGTAGTGCTAGTGTTCTTTCCTAAGAAATGGGTTTTAATATGCCAACGATGCTAAAAATAAAAGGTAAAACAAACTAATGAAAAAGTGATTGTTTGCTTTAAAACATATGTAGTCATTTTTGTTTACAAAACGCCGTTATCATGTAGCAAGCAAGGGGTGATCACAAGAAAGATGGTGGCGCCTCTATTTATTTCGCGACTAATGGATGCCAGCGATGCCAGGTTATAAATAGCACAGTATTTACTCTGTGACTCAACGACAATTGACAACAATAGACAACACACCATATATTATGTACTCTCTGCAATAGACTAAAGAAGTAGATGATAATTCATACAAGATGTTGGTGTGTCATATTCATTTTTCCTCTTAAAAATTTTATATTTCAGTGCTTAACTACAACAAGTGCATAAATTTTGATATCAAATTATCTTTCGCTATGGCAAACGACGAAGTTGTCTTGAAACAATATTTGTCTAAATATAAACACCGTGATTATACTGCGCGAGAAGTCATTAGTCTGATTCAAGTTTATCGTAGTCTCGTCTATCGTTTAGAAGCCTTTGTGTTCAATAATGGCACTAGAAAGGATTTACTCAACCTTGAAGGCACGATACCCGTAAATTACAAAGGAGCATTTTATAATATCCCCGTCAGTATTTGGCTTATGGATACGCATCCACAAAATGCACCGTTGTGTTTTGTCAAACCTACACCTGAAATGACTATCAAAACATCTAAATGGGTTGACAGTAATGGTAAGATTTATCTTCCTTACCTTCATGAGTGGTCACCTTCTGGTTCAACCCTACAACGTTTGGTTCAGTGGATGATTACAGCATTTGGGGAGCTGCCTCCTGTTTACGCTAAGCCACGTAATCAGCCTCGACCTCCGTACCCATTTGATCCATTTATGCCGCAGCCTTCAGGCTATCCATATCCTCAAGTTAGCCCTCAGCCTGGTTATCCAACAGCTACTCCTTATCCCACAACTTCAAATCCTTTACCTTATCCAAGCTTTGGTACACCATACCCTGGTCAAGTTAGTACAAATGGTACACCTTATCCTGCAGCCACCCCTTACCCACCGACAACCAATTTTGGTCCAGTTACTGAAGTGGCAGGTGGTACCATCACAGAGGAGCACATAAAAGCTTCATTATTATCGGCAGTTACTGATAAATTGCGCAGAAAGCTAAATGAACAGTCCCAACAATCACAGGCAGAACTGGAAACTTTGAGGAGAACACAACAAGAACTCTGCGAGGGCAAATCTCGTCTTGAAGATATATTTACAAGACTGCAAAGAGAAAAGGCATCGCTTGAAAAAAATTTAAGCACACTTCAAGAGAAAGAAAAGGAGTTGGAATCTGCTGTGGAGAGACTTGCAGAGCAGGATGGCATTGAAGCGGATGAAGCTGTCGTAACAACTGCTCCGTTGTACTCTCAACTTTTAAATGCATTTGCAGAAGAAGCAACATTGGAAGATGCTATTTATTACATGGGTGAAGCATTACGCAAAGAGGTAATAGATCTGGATACTTTCTTGAAGCAAGTACGTACATTGGCTAGACGGCAATTTACTTTACGGGCGTTGATGCATAAATGTAGGCAAAAGGCTCAGCTAGCTTGCTAGTGGTGTAAACATTACGTAAACAATGCAATCATTATACTGTCAGTGATTGGATGGATAATGGCTTAAAAATACTGCCATTATAGAGGTATGTTACAAAAATTTGTATGATTACAATGTTTTATTTATTTTGCAAAATTATGTATTAAATTCAAAATGAAACAAAGCTTTGTCATAGTTTATTTTTACACCGAATAGTAATAGCATTTTAACTGTTTTCAACTGTAATTTATAAATCTTTTATCAAGTTCAGTTACCATTCAGACATATTAACATACAAAATGATTTGTTTTGTTTGTTCCTGTTATTTTTCAGTTAAATAAAATGCAGGTTAAACTTTATCTGTTATTCCTAATTTGAGAATAGGGAAAATTTTACAGTTACATCTCATCTTAACTATGGTTTTCATTTAACAGTTTTTACATGAGTATATCAATGCATTACTACATTATTAATAAAAAAAGTAATTTTGCCATCTATATATATGCTTATTAATTAAACAGAAAGATTGAATTAATGGTTGTTAATTTGTAAACAAGTGTATGAGACCATATTTACTCATATTATTTTACAGTCTTGAAAAATTTTTGGATGCTGTATACAAAACTGGGTTTTTATGTACCAAATATGTATCTTATGTAATCATGCTCTAGTTTCTAAGGTTTGCATGATAGACAATAATGCTATGATAGAACATATGCAATGGTTGAAAGTAGCATTTAATATTTCACTTACTCGTAAACAGAACATTATAAAAGTTATACAAATATTTTATTATGTATCAGTTTAGGCTATGAATCCTTTAGTCTGTTGCACTTCTTTGCTGGTTGTCTTTTATTAGTTCTGAACTTGCCTTGTATAATTATATATAAATTTACAATCGGAAAGTATATCCTATATGTTAGGGGTAGCCAAATTGCAGTTCACAAGACACATGCAACTCTTTGAAGGATTGTTTTCAAGTCTTGATAAATGTTCCTTTGTTATTTTCGTATTATATGTAGTAAATAAAAAAATGTTTCATGTGTTTCAAAATATTACGTGCCACAACGTAAAAAATTTCAATTTCTTTTGAATATGTATTTATTTGGGTTCAAATTTTGAAAAATGTCTATCGTGGAGCTTGGCCACCCCTGATATAATTAATGCAATTGTAAAATAATCTTAATTTTTAAAATTTATGTATTTGCAACAATATTTCCTTAATTAACATTAAGGAAATATAAGGATATAAAAGATAATTCTATAATTGTATGCCTAATCTACAGTTAATGTAAAGTTAAATGAAGATTTGGTCAATATACATTTTAACAATGGTGATTTCAATTGTGTACTGAAAAACAATAATTAAAACATTGTATATCTCTTATCTTTCAGTAAACATGTACATCGCTTGAAGATTTTCTATTTATAGAAGTTAATTGTTGGTAAAATAGGCATTAAAGACACCCGGAAATTTTAAATTTACATCAAATGTTTGTGTCTTATTTTTTTTAATTGACCTATTGAAATAATTAAAAAGACCTTATTTTTCATCTGAACCGTATTTATGTGAACTGAAAGATATGTTTTTAATTTTAACCTTTATTTGTTTATGTTACGAAATATATAGTTGAGTTCTAAACATATTCCTCTTGTTCATTATGTATTCATTGTATTAATAAGGAGTAATATATATTATTGTTAGTCATTTTTATATTGTCTTGACGAACATATAGCATAAGTCTGCTTAGACCCAAGTGGGTGTGATTTCTCACAATAAATGTGTAAATGCAAAAGTGTTATGTTTTATTTTTCACCTTATAATTAGATGATAAATAAAGTAAATTTAATGTTAAAAAAAATTATTGAATTTTGATATACAAATAAAATAGTTTTGATGTAAAAAGTAGTTTTTTCCTAGTGAATGTTTAATGAACAATAAAATCTGCTAAGGGTTAATTTTGGGTTTAAAGAAAACACTAAGATACATTTTTGTGTTGCACTTGCAATGGATTTAAGACAATCTAATTTCTGGGTTAACGCCTTTATATTTTTGCTAATTTCACAATTTTTTCTAGCCCTTTCTAAAAGTCAAAGTCTACAAAAGTCTTGAATTTAAGATAGCAGAAATAATACGTCAGGAATAAATTATATAGAAATGATTCAATTTATTAATTTTAAATAAAACATTCTGAAGTACAAGCTTAATGAGAGCATAATAAATAACATGCCACTGGTGTGGGAATGCAAACATTTAAATGCGGAGTGCTTGTTTAAAATTTATTTTTTGTCTTCCTTTTGCTTTTTTCCTTTTTTAGCAGCAGCAGCCGCTTCCAAGTCGATAGGAGCTGGCTTCACAAATGGTATGACCTCTTGGTACTGTTCCGGCATCCATGGCTTCAGTACCTCGGGGACCTGTAAAGATGTTTTTAAACCAATAAGTATGCATATTTAAATTTTTAATTTAAACCACATATTGATGAATATTAAGTGGGAATAGGTCTCTACATGCAAGACGAAATAATACTTTTATAAACCTCAAAGTAATGTACACATACAAAGCCATTATCTGCTTTTCTTTATTATGATGTATTTAATAAAACCAGTAGGTATGATGCTTTTATTTCTGTTAGCATTATTTTCAGTTTTCTGGTATTTCTAAATAGCTGAGAGTTATGAATTTTTAATGGGAAATTACCTTAATACCCTCATCTGTCTGGTTACATTCGAGAACCGCGCAGATGACGCGTGTGGTAGCGCACATGGTCGCGTTCAGCATATGAACATACTCTGTGGCCGCATTCATCTTCTTTGTTTGTCCATACCTGACCATTTTACATGTTATTAAAATGCTTTTTGATTCAAATAAAGACTTTACAGTTTGCCATGAAAAAAAGAACGTGATAAATATATAAAAAATATACAAATATTTTTTCTTTGTTAAGAATATCAAGAAATGTAGCAAAATATATCAAAAATGTTTCTTTGTGGCTAGGGTACAATATTTAAATAATAACATCTTTAAGAGAGTTTATTACCTGACCAGTAACCTTCTAGCCTGGTACTCAAGGCAGTTGCTGCAGGAAACAAGCTCGCGGAATGCTCCAGATCCAGGGAACCAGGCTTCCAGATCCAATTTCTTAGCAGCTGCATGGTTCAATGCACCGGACACAATGTTTACAATGCGGTATGGTATACCAAGGGTCTGGTAGAACTCCTCAGCATTGCCAATCATTTCATCCATCATCTTCCAGGATGCATCGTCATGTGGAGAGGTCAAAACAAACTGTTCTACCTATATTGTAAAATTTAATATTAATGTAAACAGTTAATAATAACAATGTAATTGAATTACCATAATGTCTTTGAGTTATATTTATTCAGATGTTTTACCTTTTCAAACTGATGCACTCTGAATATACCGCGCGTGTCGCGGCCGTGAGAGCCTACTTCTTGTCGGAAACAAGTTGACAAACCAGCATACCTGAAAATTATCAGTTTTTCAAAATACATACAAATAAAAAATTTATGATTCCTATGTATGCGCACAGGATCCAGCATTGTGGCAATCGATGGGGGAGGCCTACATTCAGCAGTGGATGAATAAGGGCTGAATATGTATTAGTAACAAACCTTATTGGCAAAGAAGACTCCGCTAGCCATTCATCTCTGTGGTACGCTGCAATAGGCTGTTCCGAGGTTGCTATCAAGTATTTCTCTTCAATAACATTATCACCTTTGTTTTCTGAACCTTTTCCAACAACCTTGTAAAGTTCTTCATCAAACTGTGCTAATTGAGCTACTTCTTGCATTACCTGAGTACATAAGTAGCACATGATGGTATTTTACAGTAAAATGTATAGTTGAGATAAAAATAGAATTAAACTTTTATAAAAACAAATATTTTGATGTATGGATGGATGTTCTCGCTAATATTTATCATAGATTAAGAAACAGCTAATACTATACTAAATTTAACGATTTTTACTATATATATTGAAATAGCTATATTTTTAAGCCTTTACATTAAAATCTTAATATACTGAGTAAAATTATGTCATAATCTCTACCTCTTTCCTCATAAAGAAAGGAGTGTACAGTGGAGTGTAACCTTTCTTCAAGAGTATTCTCAGTGAAAGCTGTATGAGTGCTTGTTCTAGGAAGACAGCAGGACCTTTTAAGTAGTATCCCCTCCCACCAGCCACTGCTGTACCTCTGTCTCCATCCATGCCTGTTAATATGAAGTTATGTATTTTGTATTACATAATTTATAAGGCATAGGATAGAATAAAGCATATAAAATTTAGATAAAACAAAACATTCTATACCATGGACGGGTAACTTTATTAGACCAGAGATCATCTGTTTACTGAAAAAAATCCTGTGCGGCTTTCGTCAGTAATTAATAGAGCTTCCTTTAGGTAAGATTCAAATTGTTTTATTGTTGGTTCAATAACAAACAGCCCATCAGACATTTTATATTTATTGAACAACACAAGTTTTTAAACAATACTGAATATTTGCTAAATATGCAGTCTAGTCATGCAGTTACTAACCAAGACTCTTATAAATTACTAGAAAAAAAATGTAGCACTCACCATCAATCATGCAAATAAGATCAACATGGGAGTATTTCTGTCTCACAGTGCAGTCTCCAAATGTCCTCTCCACAAGGTTGTGGTCTTCATCATCATCCACTGGAACTGAAGGGTGGAGGTGGTTGCCCACTTCTCTTAATGCTGCAGAACGAGCCTTTTCTGCAGTAATTAGCCCTTGCTCATTCTTTGTGATGGCCTCATCTATTAGTACACGAACCTAAAATATTGGCAGTAATTTTTTTAGAGTTATATGGAAAAAAAATTGCTTGACATATTATTGTTATTCCAGGAAATGAGATGAAATGATCTAAATGCATACCTTTTTAATCTGATTGACAGTAAGAGGTCGAAGCTGTTCTGCTGTAAGATTGACTAGGTTATCGGCAACAGAAGCCGGTACTTCTTCATCTTCTGGTCCCACGGGCTCTTTGCTTTTCATCTTTTGACCAATTTCCTTGCTACACACATTTTTTAATTTGTTAAAATTATCTGCCTCGTGTCTCAATCGTCTCCAAAGTAAATCCTGCTCCACCACGGTGTCAACCAAGGCAACATCTTTGAATCTTTTACGCTGGTTCTCACGAATCTTTTCTGGATCACCTTCTTTGTCAGCTCTAAATAAATCTAAGTCAAGAACCATGGTGCACTGTTATGCCTAATGCAGATTTAACAAAAAAAAAATTTACTTTCACCGTATGGTACGACAACGAACAGTATTGACGTTGACGCAAATATGACGAAAGTCTGGCACAAGAATTTGTGACAGAATGACAAATCGACAATGTTATTAAAAAAAATGTATTCCAATTTCCACCAATTTATCAAACCGTGAAATCTTTTGTTGGTGTTTTCTCGATTATTTTATGTTTCCATTTTTGTACAAAAAGTTTATCATTGAACTAATCATTAAAAATATTGCAAATTTTTAAATAGTCCGAATTATAATAATATTACGAATGAGTGCCCTATCGAAACAAACCTTTATTACGTGTTTATAAACCTGTAAGTGGGATGTCATGGCAATATTACACATGAATTGTCAAACACAATTGTGAGTGTGCCGTATATTGAGCTTATCTCATAAATATTTTCCTGATTGTTTTCTTGAATATGCGGGTCATATCTTTAAAGCGGTAATATCAATAAACAAATAGAATCCATTAAAATTTGTAAGTATGTTTTGTTAGTATTGTTTTCAACTGAAATTAACACAAAGTTTCAAATAGTCCCTTGTTTACACGTCTTCAATGTCCATTTTCATGCGATCTATTTACAAAGGGGTGGATACATGTCGAATAAACGCCAAAATTAAAGTATTTTTTGAATACTTTAACGTTTTCATGAGTTATTTAATTAAGTTTTAATGTTTTTATTATTTTTCATGTTATACCCTAAACTGAAGTTTCCTAACAATGAGTTTGTCCTGAGTTCCTGGTCCTGGTTTTTGGACAGAAATGTAGTGTTATTTTTGCTTTAGTTTAATGCAAAACTATTTTTTTTGTAACCAGTGTTAAAATATTGCAGGCAATGATAAGATGATTCCGTTAAAGGACAATCAGGATGTTGCTTCATTCCTTGTCACCAAGCATTCGTGGAAGGGCAAGTATAAGCGTGTGTTCTCAGTGGGCACTCGTGGTATCACCACTTATAACCCAGACAGATTGGAGGTGACCAACAAATGGCTGTATGCAGATGTTGTGAAACTTTCTTTACCCAAAAACTCAAACTCTGTATCAAACCATGATTTCATACTCACAATGAAGAAAGATAAGAAAATTGATACTATGAAGTTTTCATCTGAACATAAATGTTTAATATTAACCGAGGCTTTTAAATATAGACATTTATTTGCTGAAAAGTCAAAGGAAATTTATGTGAGTTCTTTTTTATCTAAACATATATCTGTATTGTTGAATAATTACTAGCTCATTTATCTTTCTCGCAGCCCACCTATTTGCATTATTTAAAATAACATTGACTGGAATTACTTTGATAAATTATATAAAAAGTTAAAATTATTTTTTTACTGACTTTCCATTTGTTACAGAGATATCAGGCATATAAACACCATTGGAGTGGTACTCGTTTACCAGTTGTGCTTGAAGTAGGACCTTGTTCTCTGGAGCAGTTGGATCCATCCACACATACCCTCCTAGCCAGCTATCCATACTGTGATATACAAGGCATATTACCAGTCAGAGATATACCTGGGGGTTTTGTCTTAGCTGTTGGTGGTTATAGCCGCCTACATCTATTTTCAAATTCAATGGAACACCAAGTTATTATAGGAAAAATGTTGGAAATGGCAAATTTGATTCTCAATACAACAATAAAAGTATTAACAGCAACCATCACCTTGGATGATTACCATAACCAAAGATTTGGGAAATACAGGTATGTGTAAAATATTAAATAATATAAAAATGTCATGCCATTAAGTTACATTTGTAAAGGGAACTTGTAAGAGATATAACTTTTATTGTTTGATATCTTGAAAAAGCTAATCAGTACTAACCACAAGATTAGTATATGTAAGAAGTTGTATATCCAATTTTTGTTGAAGTGGACAAGTACTAAACAAAACCATGGTTTAGAATATGGACTACCAATCATATGGTTTTATGGTATTATAGTAATATATTACAGTCTAGCTGGCGCCCGCGACTCTGTCCGCGCGGGATTAAAAATAGATGTTGACCAGTTCTCAGACCTACTCAATATGCTCACAAAATTTCATGAGAATCCGTCAAGCCGTTTCTGAGGAGTATGGAAATGAAAATTGTGACACGAGAATTTTATATTATAAGATTATTGAGACATTTATAAGAAGTATTAGTAAATTAATTACAATGTGCTAATATTTTTTTTACTAAATTGCTTAGTGTTGTGTTGCTAGATTCAAAGTGAATTTTAAATTGCCTTGAAATAGTGAATCATTGTTTATCTTGTATGTGGTGTTATAAATGTTCTAATTGTAAAATATTGTTATCTTTTTATATAAAATATTTTTTACTCATTGAATGTAGCAAATTGTTATAACACTGTTGCTGTTATTTCATAATTTAGATTACTATTACATGGTACGATGTTTAATAATAGAAAGGAATCATTTAGTTAATTTAAAATGATAAAAAGTTTTGATATTGTCAAATAATACTTAGAATATCTTACTAATATTGGATGGATGGATGGATGTTCATTTGGATATCCAAAATGGTTAAACGGATCTTGCTGAAATTTAGCATAGATGTAGAACATAGTCTGGAAGGACACATAGGCTAATAATTAAGTTTTTTTTATTCCGCGCGAATGAGGCGACCGCTAGTATTGACAAAGAATAAAGAAATTAAGCTTGTTGAATATTAACTACATATATTTATGTTTATTTCTAAAGTAATATTTTTCAAAGCGAGACATGTCTTATGCGTCTTATGTTTTAACTGTAAAATGACTTACTTGTGTTAATCTTATTAGACTCATTTACTCAAGAATGTTAGCCTGGAAGTAGGTTACTTCTTGGCTTATTCTTGTTACAGTAATTAACATGATATTTATGCATAAAACTGAACTCAACCAAGCCAGTAGCAGTGAATGTGTTAAAAATAGTATACATACTATTTAGTATGACTATATTTTTTTTAAAGGCCAATTGGAATATATTAATATGAAGAGATTGGTTGCCATTACTAAAAAAATTTATTTCATTTTTTTTTACTTAAATAATATTATAATACTAGCTGTCAAACATACTAAGTAGCCTACATGTTCTTCAGACCATAGTCTGAACAGAACAGAACATATTCTGTGTCTCATTTCATCATCCATTGAGTTGTTCCGGAGATACCTTCTAACAAACACTCTTAATATTAGTAAGATATGTGCAACACATTCAATGCCACAATAATTTTTATGTGTTAAAGCAAACTTGTTGGGCAAGGCATCATCATGTTTGCACTTTTATATGGAAAAAAAAATATTTATTTCAGTGGAGATCAACATCAGACATCACTGAGTGAATTCACGGTGCACAAGGTGAATCCAGCAAGGCACATGGAGCCCATGAGACGTACCCTTTGCCTCTCGGATACCTGCATACTTGAACGAGATCCTCAGACATATTCGGTAAGATGTAAGAAATTGAATACATTTTGAATTGTTTAGCATTTTTATTGTCTGAAAACTTGTATTACTTTTGATGTTGATTTACATATATGAATATAGTTATAGTATTGTTTATAATCCCATCTCAATATATATTGAGAATTTAAGATATATAGAAACATTAATATTAATGTACTTTATTGAATGATTGACATTAAGTAAAATTAACACTTTCAATGCCGCTTCTATTTTTTAGTATTATAATTAAAAGTATTAAAATCCATGGGGGGTTTGCTAGCTCTCAATGTATTAGGTTATAAAAATATTGTTTACAATATATTATAAATATCCCAATTTATTCCCAGGTGGTATGTTTGCGTCCACTGAGCGATGTTTTCGCTTTAGTCCGAGATCCGGAACATCCTCAGAAGTTTTCTATTGAATATTTAAATGGACAGGTTCGAACCTATTTGGCCGGAGAAAGGTTAGTATTTACTCTCCTAGGCCAATAATTTATGTCTTTATCTCTCATTCTTACTTGTTTCATTGGGAAGCTAAGTAGCTTAGTGATGTACCATTATAGTAATTCTTATGATTCTACTAATTCCTTTGATTCGTTTTAATTTCAAAAAATTGTGAAGATAAACTTAACTATAATATAGAGTAATGATTTGTATATTTGCATTGAATAAGCTCAAAAATTATTCAACCACTTTGAAAAATTCTTTCACTGTTAGGAAGCTGCTTTATCCCCGGATGACATAGGCTATATTTATAACTAGACCAGCTGACCCGGGACACCGTCCGCGCGGATTAAAAAAAACTTAAGTAGCCTATGTTCTTACAGGCTATGTTCTACATCTGTGCTAAATTTCTGCGAAACCTATGCAGCAGTTCGGGACATTCCTTCTAATAAACATCCATCCATCCAAACATATGTATTTAAAATAGTATTTTTTTTTAATTCAGACTCAGTTCTTATTACTTTGGATATATTTATAGGGACGCATTGCTGGCTTCTTTGGTGGACGGCGTGAGGTCGACGGGTCAGCGCGATGTGCACGTGCGATCTTCCCACACGCCACGTGGCTACAGACTGGGTCCGCTGCATCAAGCTGTAGATGAGGAGACAGAGTCCAATCACCTCAGGTATACTGTTATTTTTAAAATAAAAAAAATTATATGCATACATTTTTTAGATTTTTTGTTAAATAGTACTTGGTAGGTGGGTCAGTGGCACTAAGTTTTTGACACGACAAAATAACTTCGTTGCTTTCTCTTATAATCGTATTTTAATGATAAGCAAATGTATATCAATATTCAAACTTTATGAATGCTCTATTAAATAAATATTATAGTATTTTGAAATAAAATCCTGGGTAAGCGAGAAACCTCTATAAGCTAGAGACATTATTCAGTCCCGATGGACGAACTCCATAAGCGAGAAAGTTAGGTAAATAGAGAAAAATATCGCGGTCCCTTGGCTTCTCGCTTATCCAGCAGTAAGATTGAGTTTTCAAATTTAAAAATGAAAAAAATCGGTTGATTTTTTCAGATTGTTCCAGAATCCAGGTGACATGTTACCAGCAGAAGTAATAGAAAGATTTAACGCCAATGTCGGTTATAGTGGCCTTATATACTCCGTTAGTCAAGACGTAAGTATATTGTATTACTATATTATATGTGTTTGTTGTTATCATATTTAAAACTAACATAAATATACTAATATCATAATGGTTGGAAATATATAACCTATGTGTATACATATAGATAATTAAAAACTATAATAAAAATGAAATAATTTAATATGTAAAATGACAGTACATATTTAAACAGAATTTCCAAAAAAAAAAGTAAAAAATATATGAGTCCATTTTATTATATAAAGTTTAAAAAATGTCAAAAATATATTTATGAGTTATTGGCTGTATTATGATCAGTACTAATATAAACATATTAGGACATAAAATAAAATTAAAAAAATGTTGTGTCAAATTAATTCAAAATAATCAAATTATTTCAAAATAATCTGTCACCGGTCTACAAGGTTATTGTTGAATCTTGAACCTTTGGGATTAGTTGTTTTTACTAATATTTATTACTTATCATGAAGACAAATGTACTTAACAGCATAAATAACATATTACATTCACAGCAGCTTGTTTAACCGGCTTCCCCACACACATTTATGTTAACATTTTCAATGCCGTTAGGATTTTTTTCGGTGGCACTGAAAGTGTTAAGTGGCAATTACGGAATTAAATTCCACATCTTTTTATAATATTTTATGGTACATTTAACTAATGATAATTATATTTATTTAAGCTCATAACAAATTTTAGATATTATATAGAGTACTCAGTCCATGTACATACATTCAGTGTTTTATTAAATTGGATTACATTAAAACACGTACACATTTAGTTTACTTATTTACTAATTAGTTACGAATCGTCGAGTTATGTGTTTTATTATTCATTTTTACATTATTCATATTCGTTTCATAATACAAAAAATTGCAGTTCAAAAAAATACGCCTGTTATCCGATTTAAAGTACGTCAGTTTGACATCCTTACTGCCACTCGCTGGACTCGCTTAGTGTAGATTTAGTTTTAATATACACTAAGGGATTGATTAATGGTCAAACAAATCATGATGCGTCATTTACCAATGGTTTCTAAAACCAAAATCTCTTTATAAAACATATCTCCATCTCTGGCATTATCTTTGAAGAAAACAGAGATAACAATATATTTTTAACGAGATTTTAGCAAGAGATTGCGTTAGAATTTGAATTTTCGTCTCTGTTTTATCAAAGTGAATGAAAGGGATGGTGATATACAGAATTATGACGTCATAATGAGCTGCAGTTTTTTGTTGCTTGTGTAGTTATAAGTTGTGTGATAGTACTGCGGGGCATGTTAATATTGTATTGTATGCGTTGTAGGCCCGTCCCCTGTTGTGGCTGTTTCTTACGTGGGATCTTGTAAGTCCCCATAATGTTTATTTATCTCTATTTAAATATCTATATGTTCAAGGTCATGGTCACTGTGGGTGTTTTGTAATAAATAGCATTGAAATGGTTGAAAAATTTGGTCACGATTATCAAAAGAAATTAAATAAAAAGTATTCACTTAAAAATTATTCTCCGAATTTTAAATGAATGTACCCAAAATATGATTAAGTTTAATTTATGCTTTTAAATTATTTATGTCATTTTAATTCTATGTTGTTTAAGGCGAGGTAGATTGAATAAAATATTTGCACAATCCTTTAAACCTTTTCTACGTCTTAAAGTTGAAACTTTAACAATCCAAATATCTTGTAGTGGTAAATAAAAAAAACGAGCATTTAGATTAGTTTTTTATTATTGTAAATATGTAAATAATAAAGACCTATCGTAATCACTTTTGCACTGTCAGTATATTCAAACCACGGTATTTTTGTATAGGTTAGAAAAATCACAATTTTGTTCAAACATGTTTGACAAACTTGTTTGATCAAGCTATTTATCAAACATCTCTTATATAGACAAAAGTTGTACACCTTCAATTTGATTATGGAAAGAGTGCTTACTATGTCAAACAATAATTCTATGTAAATTTTGAATTTCCACTGATGTCAATTATGCAGAAATATCGTGGTTATAATACAGCTGAATGTCTCTGTCCGCGCTAGTGGAAACTGGGCTTAACGCTTGCATAGTATGGCATGATGGTGTTATTGTTGTTAGAGATTGTTCGCGGAGAACAAGGAGAAGTTGATAACTGGTGCGCTGACGGCGCTGGTGAGCTGCGCGCCATCTGGTAGCCATCTGACGCCGCGGGAGCTGGAGGCGCAGTTCCACGCGCTCAGACGACTTTGTGCCAGCAAAGTTGGATTTGCAGCTTTCACAGCGTTACCAGGGTAAGTGAATACCATAGTTGAAAAACAACGATACATTTTTATGCAACTGTAATAAAGTAAACTTAAGATTTGCATACATTTAAATAATAAGATTTAATCCTTGCAACCATTACAAATGCCGACCAGAAAGGGTCTTTGTTTATAGTTAGGGGACTATCAGCCTTTTGAAGAGATATTGCAGCTCCTTTTTTCTTTCCAGTTGCTATTTGTCTATTTTTTCAGTCTTTTATAGGAAATAAACACTGAACTTATTATTTAAAGTGTCATACCACTGTTTAGAAAATAGAAAAAACAAGTAAATTTCCTGTGCGTTAGTTTCCGGGAGTGGATCGGTAGTGCGGTAGTGAGCGCGCTGCGGCGTGACTCAGCGGCGTGCTCGCACGCGGCCCTGGACGCGGTGTGCGCGCTGATGCAGCCGATGCACGCGGAGCCCGACCTGCGCCAGGAGCAGCTCAACAAGGCCAGCATGCTCTCCTCGCCCGCCTTCCTAGACGGCCTGCTCACCATGTGGGCGGAGCATGTGGTCAGTGTCATGCAACATCGACACATAACTGTTCTTATATTACTATTAAAATAGATATAGTCCCACAAGGATCTTATGGCAGTTATTGATATTGCCTACAAGTTTTAAGGGTTACCTACGAGTAAAATTTTCCTGTCTTCCGAAAATCGTCCATGTTTGAACTCCAGGCAATTGATTTGGAACATATGACCGAATTATATATGTGTAAGAGTTTATTTATACATTATTTATTAAGTCAATAAGTTGTAAATCGCTTATTAATAAGTGTCATTTAATGTGGTCAGAATGCGGGCAGCGGGGCGCTGGTGGTGGCGGCCATGTTGGACTTCCTGACGTTTGCGCTGTGCGTGCCATACAGCGAGACCACCGACGGCAAACAGTTCGACCAACTGCTTGAGATGGTCGCCAACAAGGGACGTGTCGTATTCAAATTGTTCGAGGTGAATATTATGCTGGTTTAAACGATTTTAGTTCTAAACAGTAACACTAAATTTGTTACTGCCGTACTCTGTCCATTGTTTATACTTTTTTACTGATGTTTGTGACTACTTATCTCCGCAATAGCTAAACGGATCTCGATGAAATTTGGCAAGATGCACTGCTTACTTAGTACATTTTTTTTCTTCCGCGCAGGACATGGCGTAGGCAAAAGCTAGTTGGTTACATAACAATTTGAAGTACTAAAAATATACTAAGTGGAACTCCAATACAAATTGTTCCGTATTGTTGTGCAGCATCCATCGCTGGCGATAGTGAAAGGGGCGGGGCTAGTGACGCGTGCGCTGGTGGAGGAGGGGGGCGGGGGAGTGGGCGCGCGCATGCAGTCGCTGGCGCTGGCGGAGGCGGCGCTCCCGCGTCACCTGCTCGCCGCGCTCTACCAGCCCGCGGGTCAGCCGGCGCGACTGCATCTGCGACATCTCGCTAGACATCTCGTCGCACTCTGGCTCGTCAATCATGCCCCCGCCCACGACCTGCTGCAGCGGATCATGGTAACTAATAATTTTTATTTAAATTATTCATCTGTACTAATCGATATATTTCTTTTTGAACTTTTAAAGTGAATGAGTTATTGTGGCAGATATTTTGTTAAAAAAAAGTCATAATGAGAGTATTTTTTATAATAAATTTATACTTCCCAGCCGTCTGGTCTGCTATCGTTCCTGGAGTCAAAGGAGGCACCGCCGGCGGGCGCGCTGGGGGAGCAGGTGCCGGAGCGCGACAACCTGCAGCTAGCGCAGGCGAGCGTCAAGCCTCGCGCGCCGCACTGGGAGGCCCTCGAGCGCCAAGTCAAATACGTCGAGAAACATATTGAAGTAAGACTTTTTGACAAAGGTGTGTTACAAATAAGAATGTGAATTTTTGACAAGTTTTGGTTTTTGGATCGTTCCGAACAATTTTTTTGGTGTTGCCTGTATCTAATAATGATTAAATATAATATATATAGCAATGTTCAAGAAAATATCTAAAAATATTTTTAAATGTTCGTTTAGCACTATGCTTCGCTGGCGATGCAGCACTGGGCGCAGCGCGCGCGCAGTCTGGGCGTGCCGGGGGCGGCGGCGGGCGCAGCAGGTGCGGGGGGCGCGGCGGGGGAGCGGCGCGAGCGGCCCGTGCTGCTGCGCCGCAGACGAGAGTGCATCAAGTCTACATACAACTGGCCTCTCTTCTACTACCAGTTCCATCGGGATCACGCTTTACCGAATCTTATATGGAATCACACCGTAGGAATATTTCATAATTTTTTTCTTTACTTTGATTTGAAAATGTAACAGTGTTCATACATTTTGTCTTTGTTACCCTGTGATTCTACTACCAATAGACTCGTACAAAAACATATTGTCATCCCTCTTATTCTCCTTGAGAAATCTGAGATAACAATATTTTGTAGGGATAGAGTTTTAATTAAAAATGGAATATAATTTTCATAAAACATTAGCTATAAGTAAACTGGTTTTAAATAACTTGACAAATAATTTTAGACTCGCGAAGAGTTGCGTAATGCGTTGGAGAATGAGTTGCGCGCGTTCACATCTGACCGCGAGGTGGCGGGCGGAGCGCTGACGTCATGGAACCACGCCGAGCTGGAGGTGCATTACCAGTGCCTGCAGAATGAAGTCAAGATCGGAGACTACTACCTGAGGATACTGCTCGAGCAGCGCGATAACGACGACAGCCCCATACGCAAGTCGTGAGTACACTGTCCACTGCCCACACACAGAGTGACAACACCCATTGTCCACTATCCAGAGTGGACACTGCCCATTACCCACTGCCTGGGATGGGCAATAGACAGTAAAATTCCTTTACTTCCTTTTTTTTATAAAATTTAAATTAATATATTAATAAAAATTGATCATTTTTAGGCAGTTGACATAATAATTAAATGTGTTATGTTGTTGGTGGACTTCCAATTTTTAATTTCATATTAATTACGTTTTTTCTATATTTCTAGATACGAGTTTTTCAACGATCTCTACCATCGGTTTTTATCTACTCCTAAAGTGGAAATGAAATGCATGTGTCTTCAGGCCATGACTATTGTTTATGGCAGATATTACGAAGACATCGGCCCCTTCGCAGATACCAAATATATCGTTCAAATGTTAGATAGAGTAAGAAGCTTTACTTCTCAATAATTTATTTTAAACAAGAAAAGTCTTTTAATATCTTTGTGTCTAACTTTACAGACATGTGATAGAATGGAGAGAGATAGACTAGTACAGTTCCTAGCTAAATTAATATTACATAAGAAAAATGTTAGCGAGATATTAGAATGGAATGGCATCAGGTAAGCGATTTTAAAAAATCGTAGTGTTCTTTAAAAAAAAAGTTTATTGACTGTTTTTAAATAGGTAGATGTACAGCTGATTACTATTTGTAGGATACTAGTGGAACTAATGACGTTGGCTCACTTGCACACGTCGCGAGCTACCGTGCCCGCTCAGAGCAATGTGCTGGAGGCAGGCGCGCAGCAGGCGGGCGCCGGCGAGAGGGAGTGGTACTACAACCTCGAGATGCCCGACAAGGTGCACCGCAAGGGACCCGTCAGCCTGCAACAGGTTAGTTCACATAGACACGTGTACGCACTTACGTATGCGCACGAACACGTTTGCGTTTATTCGCAACTACATGACAGTTTTGGTGTGTAGCAGTTTGTTAGGATTGGGGCGAACGTATGCCCTAGTGTCGTGGAGCAATAAAAATTAAACTATTCGACTAATCGTTGGTTGCTGAGTCGTCCCTCTCATTATCTATGACCAAAACAGAGATAACGATATGTGATTGAGTTATTTTGGTCACAGGAACCAACAATAAGGGATATTTTTCAATTAGATTCGATAGTTCAATTATTTTTTTACATGCACTTTTGAAATGAAAGATGGTGGCTTTTGTTATTACATAGTGGTAATTATTTTAAATTATATGTTCCAGTTGAAGGATCTGTATAAATCCGGGGAGATAAACAATAAGACAAAGTGCTGGGCGAACAGTATGGAAGGTTGGCGCGCGGTGGGCAGTGTGCCGCAGCTCAAGTGGACGCTGGTGGCCCGCGGCGCGCCCGTCATGGACGAGAGTGCGCTCGCTGCTACCATACTGGATCTGCTTATTGTCTGTACGCGATATTATCCCAGCAGGTACGTGTACTGCATCTAAAGTTGCATAAGTTGGCCACGAGGGGGCGCCATGTGTATAATGAGAGAGGCTGTTATTTTTTTTACAAAACAAAACAAAACAAAACAAAACAAAACAAAACAAAACACAACACAACACAACACAACACAACACAACACAACACAACACAAAACAAAACGAAACGAAACGAAACGAAACGAAACGAAACGAAACGAAACGAAACGAAACGAAACGAAACGAAACGAAACGAAACGAAACGAAACGAAACGAAACGAAACGAAACGAAACGAAACGAAACGAA
>NW_013530507.1:1584206-1643139 GCF_000836235.2 Papilio xuthus
AAACAAAACAAAACAAAACAAAACAAAACAAAACAAAACAAAACAAAACAAAACAAAACAAAACAAAACAAAACAAAACAAAACAAAACAAAACAAAACAAAACAAAACAAAACAAAACAAAACAAAGACCATCCATTCATTCATTCGTATTTATTTGCTATCGTTTATAGTTTTTTTTTTGTTTCTAGGGACGAAGAAGACGCTGTAATAAGACCGTTGCCGCGAGTGAAACGGATTTTATCAGAGCCATCTTGTTTGGCTCACGTGGTTCAGCTGTTGTTGACATTTGATCCTATACTTGTTGAAAAGGTTATCTGCTGATATTTATTCAATTATTTTTAACTTGCTTGTATAAAAATTGTGGTGTTTGGGAATACAAAGTTTGAAAATGTGTCCTTTTTTTACACAAATTTTTTTTCAAGAGTTTTATATATTGATGTAATTTTTGTTTGTTTTTAGGTGGCAACACTATTATATGAAGTGATGCAAGACAATCCAGAAGTATCTAAATTGTACCTAACCGGTGTGTTTTACTTCATGCTGTTGTACACCGGCTCTAATCTATTGCCTATTGCGAGATTCTTACGACTTACGCATATGAAGCAAGCGTTCAGAGCTGACCAAGTAGGTATATTATTATTTTGTGTTTGCATTGTGTTTTAATTCTGATTTACTTGATAAATTAATTCCATTGCAGACGTAGAAAAAAAACTCAACCAGTTAGAAGTCTATAGTAAAAAATTTGCAAATTTTACACTGAAATAAGTTATAGTGTCAAATGCATGTATTAAAAACTATAACGGCGCATTATCTTTTTATTAATTATTGCGATTTACTCAGAGTACTAAGTAAGGCAGTAAATCGCAATAATGTAAAGTAACTGGAAGGAGTTCCTTACATGTACCCTAAGTGCAATATAAGTCACTATTAAATAACTGTGAGGGCAATTAATATGATTATTTTATATTTACAGACCAGTTCGGATATAATGCAGCGGTCCATACTGGGTCAGCTGTTGCCGGAAGCGATGGTTTGCTACTTGGAGAATCATGGCGCCGAGAAGTTCGCCCAGACTTTCCTCGGCGAATGGGACACGCCGGAGGCAATATGGAATTCCGAGATGAGGTATTTGTTATAGACGAAATCAATATACTATCCTAAAGATCGATCTAAATATTATTTTTGTATGAAAAATTATTCGATCGTCCTTTGGACATCTTTATATACATAATTCTTCTGTGAGTGTGTATGTCACTGAACTTCTCTCAAACGACTGGACCGATTTTGATGAAATTTTTGTGTGTGTTCAAGGGGATCTGGGAATGGTTTAGATTCACAATTTTGTCCGCTGGACAATGTTTTTTTAATTAAATTTTAATTTATTAGTAGTTGTTGATTTTGGAATGTTTTACATTGGATCCGACAGACGGCGCTACCATCGCAGTGTCAAATTTTAAATAATATTCGAATTAAAGACGTGTAGACAGGACAACGTCTGTCGGGTCCGCTAGTATCATATATTATTTGGTCATATTTTAACCGAATGAATTAAATATGTTAAGAAATTTCTAAATAATTTTTCAAGGGGATTAATTATTTACATACGACAAATTTAACTGGGTTTTTAGAACATTCTAAGAAAGTTTTATCACATATCTGATTAATTGTTAAATATATTAATATTTATTTCGAAATACTAAGCTAATTAAAGGCACATATTTTCAAATAACCCTAATATAGTTAATTTAAAATAGTAATATTTATAGTTTAATTTTAAAAGTAATTATTATTTTTGCTTGTTTGTTACAGACGTATGTTAATAATGAAAGTGTCAGCGCACATCGGAGAGTTTACTCCGCGTCTGCGCGCGCACGTGGCCGCGAGGTACCCCTACCTCGCCATCCCCGCGGTGTGCTACCCGCAGCTGCAGCACGAGTTGTTCTGCAACATGTTCTATCTGCGACATCTCTGTGACACACAACGATTCCCAGACTGGCCTATACCTGACCCGGTCACTATCACATGCATTATTTTTAATCCAACAATTACAATGTAGTGTCTCTATCTAATTGACAAAATAAAGACAATATCTTACTTATCTTTGGTTGTATATAACAAAAAATTTATAATAATTAATAATTTTATCTTTGGGGGAGGTCTATGTCCAGTAGTGGGCGTCATATGGCTAAAAAGAGAGAGACGACAATATCTTATTTATGTAATATAAATGCGAATGTTTGGATGTATGGATTTATGGATGGATGTTAGCTTTCTCTAGAAAGGCTGCATGTATCTCGCTGAAATATGACATAGGTGTAGAACATAATCTAGAACATGTAGGCTACTAATTACGCTTTTTTTTTATCCTCGCGGACGGAGTCACAGACGACAGCAAGTGTGTACAAATCAGTGCATTCAAAATTCAGAATATAAGTAAATTGTCTCAAAGTAAATTCGAGCGATGTTTCTGTCTCTCTCTCCTTCATATAACCGTGTAGGTGTACCTTATAAGCGGCCGTCAAATTGTTTGTTAAATAATTTTATTCGAATATTGCAAGTGAAAAATAAAATAAATGATTCCATATTATCTCAGGTGAGTTTACTAAAAGATGTACTGGAGGCGTGGCGTCGGGAAGTGGAGAAGAAGGCACCGTCGATGACTGTCAGTGAGGCGTACGCAGCGCTGGGTCTGGCGGCGGGCGCGCACGATGAGGCGGCTGTGCGTAAGGCGTACTATCGTCTCGCCCATCAGTACCATCCCGATAAGAACCCAGAAGGACGAGTGAGTACAATATTTATATAGCTAGAACTTAATTTGAAGTATAGATTAATTTACTAAAATCACGGTAATGGTGCTAAATTTTCTTTACACTTAGGTTTTGTTTATATTTTCAGGATCGTTTTGAAGCAGTCAACCAGGCTTACGAGTTTCTATGCAGTAGAAATGTATGGACCGGAGATGGCCCTAATACGAACAATATTGTACTCATACTTCGGACACAGACTATACTGTTTGAGAGATATTCAGAAGGTTCGTTTATCAATCCAAGGATGTTTAAAGTCGCTGCGTCGTCTCTAATGCCTTTAATTTGTGTTTGTTATTAGTGTTAGCACCGTACAAGTATGCGGGCTACCCGCAGCTGCTGCGTACTGCGCGGCTGGAGGTGGAGGCGGAGCAGCTGTTCTCGGAACGTGATGCTGCGCTGCTGCCCGCCGCCTGCCAGCTCGCGCACGCCACGGTGCGCTGTTCCGCACTCAACGCGGAGGAGTTGCGTCGCGAGGGTGGGCTGCAGGTACGTACGCATGCATGTTAATACGCATATGCGTACGCACGTACAAAACTTAACACCAAAGTGGTTGTATACGTACTTACGTGTAATTATGTTTTATATTTGTATCTGTGTAGTTGTAATATATATTTTTATTAGATGTATAATAAAATGAATAAATCGTACAGGTACTACAAGCCGCATTGTCCCGATGCTCGGCGATCCTGGGCGGGGACTCGCGCGGTGCGGCGGCTGCGGTGTGTGCGCACGCGGCGCGCTGCCTGGCGGTCGCCGCCGCATTCCCCGCCTGCCGCCGCGTCTGCGCTGACATGCCCTCGCTAGCTGCAGACCTCGTGCCGCTACTTCGGCGACCGGTATGTTTTACTTTATTTATTTAACATACGTATAAATCTTCATTAAGATTTAGTAAGCAAGTAAGAAAAATAGATAAATTGAAATGGTCCTTCCATTTCAACTACTTACTAAATTAGTCAATCTACTGTTTTATTGTCGTGTTAATTACTGAAAATTATATGAATTATATTTACACACTCAGTGTTTAATTAGTACCACCCATAGTATGGATATTTCATGCGAAATTCAATATTTTCTGTCACAAACTAAAACTTCTAGAATGTGTGTATCGTGTTGCAGCAACTAAGCGAGGCTGCGTGCGCGGGCGCAGAGGCGGTGGCAGCGCTGAGCGCGGAGGCGACGTGCCGCGCACAACTCGCCCGCGCGGGGGCGCTGCACGCACTGCTGCCGCTCGCGCTGCACTACGACTACACTCTCGCCGAGTCCGGTGTCGATACTGAAGGAGAGAATAAACAGGTTAATCTTCATCTTTTATAGGATACGATAGTTGGAATCAAAAACCGGTAAATTTTTAGAGAATTGAGAGAAATGCTTTTGGAAATTTACTGGCTAGATTTTATCCACTATTATTTGGCAATTGATCGTAATAGTAGCTAATTATTTTATCTTGTTTCTTGTAAAATTAATATAAAATTGAAAAAATCTTTTAGTTGATTATAAACCAATATTTAAAAGTAACCAAATACCTTTTGTGCGCATACCGTCATAAAGTTTCAATATGTAGGTGGAGGCGAACCAGCTGGCGGTGCAGTGCGCGGCGGCGCTGAGCGCGCTGTACGGACCGCACGAGGACGCCGCGCCCGAGGACGTGCGTGTGCGCGACGCCCTGCACAAGCTGCTCACGCCATACCTCTGTGCTCGCCTTGCACAGCCTGACAGGCACGAGGTAATTACACATTTGCATAATATTACTGTTGCAACTATTAAATTCAACGAGGTTACGTTTTTTTTCTATTACAGTAGTTTTTAGATATCTTGGTGACTCTACTTTGCTCGAGTAACTACAAAGTGTGGAAGGCACTATGACGCGTGCTGATGACCTTAGGCCACCTTAAAAATTTCAAAAGAAACTGGATTCTTATTAAAATTTGCCTTATGACCTCCTCTTTATTTAGAAGGAATTAAAAAAAATTCTTAACGTTGTTACAGTTATTAAAAACGTTGACATCAAACTGGCGCACGCCGTACCTCGTATGGGACAACAGCACGCGTGCTGAACTACGCGAGTCGTTGCGCGGATGGCGCGCACTTGATGATGACGCCCCCCTCCTTGACCCCGCCTTCACGTATTCCGCGCACGAGGGCTTGCTCCCCGTCGGCGGAGTCTACCTAGATATATACAATGAACTACCTGACTATCCTATTGAGGTAAATAAATAGTACTAGACCACATAGGGTAAAAAGAAAGTTTTTTAAGAACATTTTGATACATACATGAACTTGATTGTAATTTTTTTTCAGAATCCTCAACAATTTGTTATAGATTTGTTGAAGTTTATTAAAGAGGAAACTCAAAACGATATGACAGATGAAAGAGTTGGACATATAACACTGGCGCTCAACGCTTTGGCTAATGTTCTCATCAAGAATCCTGGTAATATAAAATGTTATGCTTGACTATGTTGTACATTATAAAGAATCTTATAAGCTCTTTGTCTAATTTATTTTCTTATTAATTTAACTCGATTTCAAAGATGACTTTATTTACAGGTGTTGAAATCCAATGTATCGGTTCATTTGGCCTTATATTCGGACTGATATCTGGTCGGGCATGGAGCAAGCTGCGCGAGGCGGCACTAGGCGCGGCTCTCGCGGCTAGTGGAGTGCGCGAGTGTGTAGAGGATGTTGCAGCGTGCGGTGTGCTGGGTCATCTGCTGCCGTTGCTGGCTGATAAAGTGCCACCGGCTAACGCATTACCTACATTAGCTGCGTTGTTAGCTAGTACTGCGATTGTTAGGGAGGCATTGGCCAAAGGTGAGTGTTAATACTAACAATGTAAGCAAATAATTTCCAATCCGGCTCGAAGGATCAATGACATTGGTCCTTCGAGCTTTGACTTTGATTTTGAGATAAAGACAAATTTTGTATTAAATATTAATATATTTAATTTTCAGGTGCGGTAATCTATCTGTTAGATCTGTTTTGCAATAGCAAAGTACCAGAAATGCGAGAGTCTGCAGCAGAGCTGCTGTCTCGTATGATGGCAGACAAATTACATGGACCAAAGGTAAACTAAACATTTTGAAACGGTACATTACCTTCATATAGTATAAAGAAAAATTAGTTTGATATTTTTTTTGCAATATAGAAACCCCGCAATATGGCAGGCGAGTAATGTTTTTCGTGCTTAAGCTCATTGTAATTTTTGATTTGATTCGTATTGTTTCCCTGAGTTTTGTTGAAGTGGTATATTTAGTTCGATTTTTTCTTTTTGTCAGGTACGGTTGACAATATGTCGCTACATGCCGGGCGTGTTTGCGGACGCGATGCGGGAATCCTGTGCTAGTGCGCTGCAGGCATTCGACGGCAGTCACGAGCATCCCGAGCTTGTTTGGTCTGATGATGCTCGACGTAACGTTCAGGCTCATATTGCCCATCTGCGAGACAGGTATGTCATCGGTAAATCGTGAAAACCGCATGTTTATGATTTGTCTAGGCTAATTGTATATCTAACGAATTAATTTACAAAATGAAGCATGACTGCATATTTCTTTGATTTAAGAAAAATAACTTTATAATTATCGTTTTTCAGACATTTAGCTAACCAGTTACGGGATCCAAACGTATTATTCGAGGACCGGGAGACATTAGAACGTGTGGCTAATGGCGAGGAGGTGTGGGCGCCGGCGGGCGAGGTGGTGGTGGGCGGCGTGTACCTCAAGCTGTACTTACAGAACCCGCACTGGAGTCTTCGCAGCCCGAAGAAGTTCCTGCAGGAATTGCTCACTGAGACGTTGACTGCACTAAATAAGGACGCCTCCGACGTAAGTTATGATTGTTTCTGACTTATTTTGTATTTTTCATGTTACTTAATTTTCTAATCAACTTTGTCTTAGAACGTTTATTACCGATGTGGATTCAAGGTTACTTAGTGACTACCCAATATTTCTGAGTATGACAGTTTTATTATATGTGTGCAGGGTAGCAGGGGAGAGACATGCGCACGTGCGTTGGCGGCGTTGCTGCGGGCTAAGCCGGCGCTGGGCGAGGTTTGCGCGCAGCTGGGCGAGCTGCCCCGCCTCGCGCGTCTGCTGCCCGCCTGCCCTAAGCACGCCGTGCCTGTGCTCGCCGCGCTAGCTGACACTCAGGTCTTTATTGTCTATTGCCCACTACTGGCCACTATTTATGCCCACCATTGCCCACTGTTACCTGCCTGTTGTCCACTAGTGCTCAATATTTACAGAAATTTTCTATCCATAGAGATGACTATACGATATGTATGAAAAATCAACGTTATCCATGTTTTTTTTTCAACGGGATTAAGAAGAGCGAAGATTCCTCCAATTAAATAGGAACTAAATTTGCATTTAAAATATAACTTAAGTAAAAACTATTGATGAGCCGATATTAATGAGTGCGTTGCAACGTTTTGCAGTCGTGTGTGGCGGCGCTGACGCAGACTGAGGTGATGTCGGGCCTCAAGACTGCGGTGAAGACTTGCCGCGAGGTGGTCGGCTCCGCGTGTGAGGCACTCGCAGCTATATTCAACAACACCAACCCTAATACTGACAAACTAGTGTTACAGGTAAATAAAATAAACAATGCTTTTAAATAACATAATTAAGAAACAACTAGCTGACGCACGCGACTTTGTCTGCGCGAATTGAAAATTGAATTAAACCCGTTGAATTAAATAAAAAATAATTCGCCTACATGTTCTCCCAGACTGTGTTCTACAACTATCCAAATTACAGCGAGATCCACGTAGCCGTTCTGGAAGTACCATCTAACAAACATCCATACATCCGTCCATACATCCAAACGTTCGCATTAATAATATGAGTAAGATTAAATTATATGATTTTTTACAATTCTACAAGAAAATTTCAACCCATCCAACATTTGTGAAATTGCAGGCTTTGGAGTGCGAGCTGATAACAGAGCTGCTGTTGGCACTGGAGTCGCGGCTGGAGGGTCAGGCTGCGGCGCAGCTGGTGGGCGCGCTGAAGGGCATGGCGCGCTCAGCTGCGCACGGAGACCGCGTGCGCGCCATGCTCGCCCGCAGCCGCGTCTGGGAGCAGTACGCCGCGCAGAGACATGACCTCTTCATATCATCAGTGCCACAGACACATGCTATATCTGGTAACTATTGACAGCTTAAATTAACAGGCGCCAAATTCCATACCTACCGGCCGAGGAAGGGACGCACAGAAATGGGATTCTCCCCATCCTATGCGTCACCTCCATCGCCAAACTTTACTCTCCCATCATTTCCTTTTAAGAAAAGGGTGGGAAGAGAACGTGGACTAAA
The DNA here is from genome assembly GCF_000836235.2 of Papilio xuthus. Lineage (NCBI taxonomy): Eukaryota > Metazoa > Arthropoda > Insecta > Lepidoptera > Papilionidae > Papilio > Papilio xuthus. The sequence continues at coordinate 1,592,323 of NW_013530507.1, forward strand.
ATTAGGCCTGTCAGATGAGTGTACGCACCGGAGGCCTAATTGCTTCTATCTACTCTTCTATACTTATCTTCTGTGTGGTTTACGAGTTTCAGTGTAAATATGGAGTTTGTTTACAGTTAGGTATTTGATTGGAATCCGGAATAAACCGGTCGTGGTTAAATAAAGCCGATTTATAAATTAACTGTACTTTTTTCTGTATAATTCCAGCGCCGCACGCTGCAGGCTACTTGACCGCGCCACCAGCCAGCATTCCTGCGCAGCCGCCGCCCATTGACTGACCACACGATATGTACCAACACATCGCTCACAAGGACCTCATTATAAAGGATTATTGTCTTCTCTGATACTATGTTACACATTCCTTAAGGCAATACTACAGACGTATATTTAGTTTTTCATCATCATCATCATCATGTAAACGATCCCAGTGATGAAATTCTTATAAATCGATTAAAATTATCAAAATTTTTTTTTTATGATAAATGAAGTATCGAAAGCGACATCTGTGATTTTTCAGATAAAGATAATTTTCATTCAGTTGATACATGATTCTGTTCACTTATGCAATTTTTAAGTACTATTAGTACTTATCTATTAAGTTAAGTAGTTTTTATGTTATTTTTAAGCTTTGCTTCAACCATAGCATTAATATGTTGTGTTTTATAATATAGAAATAATTGAATAAATGCAAATTTAAATAAAAAAATATTATAAATTAATTACTTTTAAATCAAAATCCAATAAATAATTCGGCTATAATTTTAATAGGGTAATATACCTCTTGTAATCTTTATTTTTAAATTTCTTTATTTGGCTATTAATTTTCTATTAAAATTATAAATACTCATATCACAATAAATTTAATATAATTATGAATATATAAAAATATATAAACATATTTTAGTTATTAATTAAAATCTATAATTAGTTTAAAATAACAGATAATAAAGTTAAATTTAGATATTAATAAATTGTACATTAATATTGAAGAAACGCAGGGATATAAAACGTTGTATGAATAGAAAATAATTAAGCTCTTTATTAAGTTAGTTATATAAATATAATACTGCCTCTTGTACTTGTAAAGTGCATTAAATATGTACATGTAGGGTTGCCAGGTTGCCAATCTTAACCGGACAGACTGTTCAGTTTGACCGGACAGCTGGGGAGAAAGGCCGGACATTCTACATTCCACCGGCCATTCTCGTTTGCGAAATGTAAAAAATTTAACAAAAGCCGGATAATTTGGAGAACGTTTATTTCTAAAGACAACCTATGTCCGGTTTTATCCGGACGCCTGGCAACACTATGTACACGTATATTAAAAACACAAGATTAATGACCGTTTCCACTTATTAGTTTATACTACTTTAACTCTCATTAATATCTTTTACTGTTATGTTAATTAGTAAAGATATCTTTATGCGTAGTACTATGTTACTAATATTACAACAGATCTTGATGATATTTGGCATAGCCTGGAAGATCACATAGGTAACTACTTATTAAGTTTGTTTTAATTCCTCACGGAAGGGGTCACAGACAACAGCTAGTATTATATTCGTAGTTTAAAATTATAGCAAACATTTTGTTTTTACTTCAAAAAATTTCCGACAGCAGACAGAATAGCGGTTTATTCGGTGGAAATGGTACTTAATCTTGAATATAAAATCTTAATTACACTAAAATTAGTATTTTCACATCAATATTTACCAGATAATAATTGGCAATAACATAGTAAGGTTTTCTCTCATTTTAAATGAAAGATATACAAATAACACATTGATAAATAAGGCTTTCTGTATGTAAATACCATGATATATAAAGTAAGCTTATATTTCACGATTATATTGCACTTCGTACGGTAAATAGTATATTTATATACATGACCTTCATATATTCATGAATATGAAAAATCTAGAAATCCGCTAAGATTATATTTGACAGCAGAATTTTTTAATAAAATGTTTGGAACTAAAAAAAAGAACTTACTAATCTTATATTATTCAAAACTTAATTTTATTCCAGAACACTTTTGGCGCTGGATTTGACATTGACAGGTTGGCGCCATTATAGATTTAGGGTTGCCAGTTAACTGTCTTTAAAATTAAGTCTTATTTTTTTTATTTAGTTTGAAACATTTTATTAAAAAAAATCCGCTGACAAATATAATCTTAGCGGATTTCTAGTTTTTTCATATTTATGAATATATGAAGGTAATGTATGTTTTTTCTAGCTGCTTGTAAAATAGATCTCTTTGATTTTAAAGTATACTGAAGTTATATTAAAATCCGTAAGGTTTCTGTTATTAATAAGGTAATAAGCACTTTTGTATTACGTGGAAAATATAGGAATTCATAAGAAAATTAATAGATAACATATTCTATTCTACCTATTTTTTCTTTGCCAACTCTTAATATTGCTTTAAAAACCAAAAAATCAGCTTAAACTTTTTTTTTAGAAAAAATGTGTTTTGTTATGTATTATTTGTTTAATATATTTTGTACATATGTTTACTAGTATTCTTGCCATTTAGGTCTGATTTCATTTCACAAAATATTGTTTATCTGTTTTATAAATATAAGAAAAATTATGTAAACGCAACGAAAGAATTAAAATAAATAAAAATATACACATATTAAAGTCATTTTTGCAATAAGATTTAATAAATAATTTCTTCAATTTTGTTGATAGGAGATATTAATCTTTTAAGTAAGAAATGCGTGCACAATAACATGTGTCCTCTGACGTCATAGTCATGCGATAATGTAATTCGGATACCATGTTATTGCCTATGTATAGTTTCTTAAATAGTGTACAATGATTTTAAATGACCGTATTTTTTCCGCTAACGAAACAGTCAAAAATATATTATATCAGATTTTTAGTAAGGAATGAAAAGGATGAGGATATGTTTTTGCACATTTGTTTCGGCAGTGGAAACCTACGGTAAGATATTTAAGCTAGCATTACTTATAAAGGCTTATTAGGGTATGTACACACGCAATGCTATATTTTAAGATAGTGTGATATTATATTAAAGATATTTTAGGGTTTTGTTTTTCTTTGTGTAAAATTTAATCTCACAATTAGTTGAAACATAGAACAGACCACAATTTTATATTTTCCATTGTTCATTACATGTTTGGGTTTAATTATGTAGGTAGAAACCTTAAATTGTCATCGTCCAACCATTATATAACAGCCGAAAGATGTTGTACAAAGGAACGTAGGACTTTAGGAAACGCAATAAAGGATGATCGTACTTTCTTAACATGTTCCGTGCTACTACGATTTTCTTCGTAAGAAATTGAACTCAGCAACACTGTACTTGTGAAACTTTATTTGAGACGTCATTTTTAAAAAAATGTTTGGGATATTTTAAACTATGTTTGAATTTGTTTATAACAATTATAATTATTTTATATACGTTTGGCCATATGTGTGTGAGTTGAGTGAACACATAATTGGTACGTCGAGACTGGTACGGCCAACACGAGTTTGGATATTTAATATTTTTATATTTAGCGCTAAGATATATCAAGTGTATAATATATTGAATTAATATATAATTTTACGTCTTTTATTTTTATACCTATCGATTATTTACCAAATAAAACAATGATTGAAGTTCTAATTATATTTTATTTTACAATAACTGTACAAGTATATTTTACATTACTTTAGTTGGTGTTGCCGGCGTGATATATCGAGGTATCACGACGCATCACGCAACATCTCGCGGTGTCACGTCACATGTCACGCGGTCTGCGTGACGGGCGGCGAGGTGTAACGATTGCTGAGCGTACTAGGCCGCTCGTAATGATGACTTCGCTGCCATTCCTTCTTGTCACTGCAATTAATTTATTACCTTTAAAGGATTTTTTTTGTGATCTTACATTTCTAGTTCCATGGAGTCAAGTCGCTTCTGGTTAAATAATGCAAGCCACAAAAAGAGCTTGTTAATTTTAACAGTAAATAGTAGAAAGAAATGGAAACTATACCTGAGAAGGGCATCGAGCGCCGGTGGTGGGGCACTATGTGGGGCTGTAGTGGGGATGAGTGCGGGAGATGCAGGCGGAGACGGTGGGTCCATGGGTGCGTCCAGGGTAAGGTAGTGGTCTGACGCTGCGACGGAGAGTAACGCGTCCAGCTTCTCCCGCAGCTTCGCGAACGTCGGCCGCTCGTTTGGCCTCACGCGCCAACAACTCATCATCACTTCGTAACTAGTTGACACAATTTAAACCCGTTAAATCGTAGAATAACATCCCAAAGCAATATGGACGATTAGGTAAACGACAGCGACCCTGAATTAAGTCGTAACGAAAATAATATGACTATGAATAAAGAAAATGACTTTGTCAAACATTTCAAATACAGTCGATTCTTAAATATTGGTCCTGCGAGTCGGATTCGAATATATTAACATACAACTTGTATACATGAAAAAATTGTGTTTAATAATTTTATGTGGTGTTTGTCCATACAGTTGCGGCGTGCAGTTGGCAGGACGGGGCATGCGGTATCCGGCGCGCAGCAGGCGCGGGAGGCGCGCGGCCGCCACTGCGGGGTACGGCGCACATCCCACTGACACCACCTCCCACATCACCACACCGAACGACCATCTGCACAAATAGGTAAGATTTAGTAGTTTTGTCTATATCCAACGTACCATAGAGTGCCGGTCTATCGGCTAAGTATGATGAAATAAAAATGTGGTAAATACTTACACATCACTATGAGTAGTAAATATTCGATGTGTTAAAGACTCCAGTGCCATCCACTTGACAGGTAACTTTCCATTCCCCTTTTGCTTGTACAGGTTCTCTTGGTAAATGTCACGCGATAGACCGAAGTCAGCAATTTTCAGAGTCTTGTCGCCGGTTACCATAACATTCCTCGCCGCTAGATCTCTGTGGACAACTCTGTTTGAGGCGAGGAACTCCATGCCCATCGCGATTTGTCGGCAGAAGGAGAGGAGATCGAGGAACGTGAGCTCGTCGCAGACGTCTTGCAAGTTGTACAGCTTGTTGACGACAGCTTTGCTTTGGTCGTGTTCGTCAATTTTAAACAGATCCGTTCCATATTCTAGATTGTCTTTGGTGTTGTAGTATCTCGCGTTGCGTTTAGTTAACATCACGTCCCAGGAATTCCTGAAATTTTACACGTTTAGAAATTGGTATAATTTTCATCGCTTAAAAACCTTCATACTTTGATAGCTTAATTTATTTTATTGGCATTTGACTCAAGATGACCTGAGGAATGTGAGTAGGTCACCGCGGCTGCAGTACTCTACAACGATGAGTGGTCTGCGGCCGCTGCAGCAGCCCAGCAGGCTGACGACGTGCGGGTGCGACCCCACGCTCTTCATCAGCTCCATTTCCGCGCGAAACGACCGCACCTCGTCCGCGGTCGGGAACTCTACACAAAAAATGTCAACTGTCATCTCGAGACTTAATAACAAGCTACTCTTTATTGTAACTTGTCCACTACCAAAAAGAAGAAAGGTCCAAACTTTTACTACCTACTAGTTTTTTTTTCTAGTTTTTAAATATTCTGTTTTTTTTTAGTTTTTATACCCCCATTGCTAACTGAATTTAGTGTTATATAGTATACCCTTGAGCATCTTGACAGCGACTTCGGTAGCGGGCGCGAGGGTAGCGCGGCGCACACGGCCGAAGGCGCCCTCCCCCACCAGCTCGTGCAGCGCCAGCCGCGACGCCGACACCTCCCACCTGTCCTCGGACACCACCGGCTCCGACACCGCCTCCAGCGCACCCTCCTTGTACAGCTTGTCTTTCAGACCCTAAGTAACATTTTACTCATGCTAATTTACCAATTTTCTTTTAGTACTTGATAACAACGAAAAGAGAAAGAAGATGAAATGGAATCACCTGATAACAAACTTTACATGAAATATGAAATTATTATTAATATTAATTAATATTATTAATTATTACCTGAAAGTACTCAAATTTGTCTTTATTCGAGTTTTTCTTTTTGAGGTAGACGAGCATGGAAACCGCTATGATGAACACGAGCGCGGTCAGCCACGCCGCGCCCACCAGCAGACCCACGCTCAGTGTGTGGCCCAGTCCTAACAAACGTAAGTAAAGGTTTGGGTCAAACCATTCATTTGATTGTTTATGTAACGACATTCTTGACAAGACGTATTTTTCTAAAACTTTTGATTACACGTTGACCTCAACTTTAGGACAAAAGACGCTTTTCAAGTGACTAACTTACGTGGAAAGTTTCCCTGGTGGCTGGCGTAAAGTTGCTTGCCTGAAGACGTGATGGATAACAACGTGACATTGTATGAACCCTCGCTGTATACCTCATCAAATGTCACTTCAGTTGAGTTCTGTAACACAAAATATTTTGATAATAAAATTGTATCTAGAAGCCAGTTTTTTAGAGTTAAATGCAAAGAGAAAAATAGTATGAAAAGGCAATCCGGGCAATAGTAAATCAAAGATCGGCTTCATAAATATTTTCGATAAATCCATGCACTGTAATTCTTAGCATTGTGCCAACTGTAGACAAATCGAGGATATGTATTATATTTGGGTATAAGACGACTAATTTAATAAGTAACTCACCCCTGGTAAGTTAATGTTGTAGACAGTGTCAGCGTATAATGTAGCGTTATACTGCACTGGCTCGTCAGTTTCGCGCGGCCAGCTCGCTCGTACGCTCCAACCACCGTTCTCGCCTTCCAACACCTTCACAGTCATGTTGCTTGACTTCTCACCTACCAAAAACCATAATATTGACTCTTCGTATCTTTTTAATAAGTAAATCTTTGCTTTGAAATTCTGGTGGAGCCCCTATATTCTAGGAAGAAACTGACGTAGGTTTAATAGCGGGAAACGAAACGTAAATTTCACAAGTTAAAGAAGTATCTTAAACAAGTAAAATGTTTTAAATGAAAATCAAATTAGGCGAAGGAAACTGTACTGAATGTCAGTTCTTGTATTGAAACTCACTTGGGAAATATCCTTCGCTGCTCGTGTACGCTGTGCCAATGGTCGAGGTGGACATCAGACTCACGTTGAATAGACCCTCACCGTATACTTCGTCAAATATTACTTCAGTGTAATTCTGTAATGGACGCAATAAAATGGTCCGTAAATTATCCCTCCGATGGATCGTAAACTTTTTATAAATTGTCAGGGATATCCCCTAGTAAAAAAAAAATATTCACCCCTGGAACAACCATGTTATACACAGTGTCCGAGTACAGCGTGGCGTTGTACTGTATAGGTGTTGAGCGCGGCCGAGCCCAGCGCATGCGCACGCGCCAGCCCCCGTCTTTTGCTTCACCGATTTCCATAGACAAGTTGCTGATTTTCTCCAGTACTGTGAAATATGTACACTGTTTACTAGGCTCAAGTATTCGAAAGAGACTAAAAACAAAAGAGTTATTAGAGCATAACGCAAGAGCTAAAACTAGGTCGCGGTTCTCAAAAATGGGGAAACGATGTAGAGATTGGAGAGAGTGAACGAAAAACAAATAAAAGTTAAATGGATGTTCGTGGTCAAAGAACGTAAACAGTAAGCTGGTAGTCGAGCAATTAAGTACTTGGACGAATACTAGTCTTCTAGTTTACTGTACGTACTAGGGAAGTATCCAGTGCGGCTGGTGCGTGCTGTCCCGCCTGCTGTTGTCGCTGCTAAGCTCACAGTATACTGGCCTTCACCAGATACATCCTCGAACATTACCTCAGTAGCATTCTGTATTACAAAATAGCATAACAATAATTTTAAGAAAAATAAACGTAAAATTCCAGTTTTAAATATGAACTTGTTAGGAATCAAATTCGTCTTGTTGCCAGACAAAGTCCACTGGCTGAATCTGAGCTTATCTTTGTTCATTAATAATTCTTTACATTAATTCATAAACACAAAGTGAATACTTACTCCTGGCACAATAACATTATGCGTGGTGTCAGCGTACAGTGACACATTGTAGTGTGTTGGTGTGACTCGCGGTCGTTTCCAACTCACGAGTACGCGCCAGTTGCCATATGCCTCCGTCACCTTCATTGACACGTTGCTGAACTGCTCCGGTACTTGGAATTAACATCTTCAGTTGTACAAACTTCAAAATATTAGGTTACTAAAATATCCTAGCAGTTTCAGAGCCGATATACAAGTAAGTGTGTTCTGATTTTTTGTATATTTATCAAGTTTATAATATAAATATTCATATCCCAAAAGGGATCGCACTCTCTTCTAAGATGAATATGGAATGATATAATTGGACCATTTGAAATGATTATACAAGCGAACATTAAATTCTCTGATGGCATAGAATATTAGTCCAGTTACAAAGACCTCATGACATCGTTTACATCATTATTTGAATCCTTGTACATATTAAGTAGAATAGATGTTGTTCTGTGTGGCAAATATGCACACATGGGACGAGCGAGAGGTCAGCGCGAGTTGGGCGTCCCAAATATCATTGGATGGATAAAGATCTTTAGGAGCTAGGAGCTCTTGTTCTGTGGACAAGGTTGTGACGTAGCCAAATCAGGGAAACTGGAGACTTTTGCTATCGGTGGCCAAAGCCCACTTCGGGTCGCTGCGTCCCTCTAGTTAAATTAACATAAAGTAAACTTACATGGTACGCAGCCTTGTATGTCGTAGCATTGCGGAGTGCGGTACTTCACCAGCGTCTGCCCGTATTTGCCGGTAAGCATGAACACGCACACATCGTCCAGTGGTAGCCTTTCTATTACCGCAGACCGGTTGCCGTCTGGCTGGAAAGAGGTTGGTCTGTAGTGAGCACAAACAAGCGTTTCGCAACTTGGATGTGGCATTACTTAGGATTCGCATTGTAAACTTCGACTTTAAACCGATGTTTACAACATGATGAGTCTTATTGGAGACATAAAAGCAACTTGGTTGACCTTATACAAGTAAAAATGTCGATATTATCTTAAAGTCCACATAAAATATTTATTGTAGTTCATCATTTCATACCATAGGTAACAGTAACCACGAGTAACCCTAAATTTATTTTTAAACGCAGTATCTTGCACCATAATTGTTTTTTTCTAGATAATAGATATGTTTGCAGCCTTAGTTATGTTTACCTGTATACTGTCCGAGAAGAAAACTCCTTGAGTATCGTTGTTACATTTGTTCACAACGCTGAAGCAAGAATCACTTTCTGAAAATTAAATAAAACGATACTTAATAATTCAAAATACTTATAGTATTCGCTAATTTCTATGAAAAGCATTAACGTAAATATTACCATCAATAGCATTCCACGTAAACTCTGCTGGTATATATCTGGTACCATTCTTGTAGTGACGCAGCAACATTTCAATTTTAACTTCGTAATTAACATGCCCCGGATTTGTCCAAATATAGACATCTGGACCACGCTGCCAGAGCAATGGAGTACCATCTTTATCCAGTAGTGTTGTCCACAATGTGTAATTCCTAGATGGCGTTGTATTCAATTGACCGATTGTATCACTACTTTCCAGTATTGTGAATGTTACCTGTTGATAAAATATTTTTTATTTGGTTTAAGCAATTTGTACACATAAATTAAGTGATAATAACTGTTTTAACTAAAACGAGGAACGCTAAGCGCCATCTGCGCTCGGCCACCTCAAGCCCGGTGAAGCTGTAAATGCCTCTTCAAGGCAAACAGTGATTTTTTTTATGAAATTGCTGAAATAACGAAGTGACCGTTGCCCATAGACATACGCAATTGCATATGCGTTGCCTACCTTTAATCGACGGAGGGGAGGATGCACAGAAAGAAAATATTTTCCCTTTCCATGCATCCTCTCATCCGGAAAGTCCACTTCCACTTTCCATCCTTTCCTTATAAGAAAAAGGATGGGAAGGGAAAGAGGACTAAATTAGGCCTCCGGGACGCCCACTCATCAGACGAAACGTGGAATTGCTTCCACTTTACGCCTGTTTTCTGTGTGGTCGTGGTATTTCACCGGGCGAGCCGGGCCAATTCGTGCGAAGATGTTAAAGCGGGCTCTACCACTGTTAAAACTACTACTGTAACTACTCAGTCACAAAAAAAATGTTTTAACTAGTAGGTTGTACTAATGTTAAGTTATGTCGGCTTGAGGTTAGCTCCGAGCGCATATCTTCCTAAGTAGTACGTGCCAAAGTTTCGCTGCGGATGGAGGAGAGCATGCGCAGAAGTCCACCCGATAATCTCGTATGAAATTGCATGATGGCATAAAGTTTAGATGGCACTGTTTTCAGTTACTTGTTTCGGTTTCTAAATTAAGTTTAAACTATTGTTTAGTAATATTGTGAGCTTACTGCACGTTCGAAGTCTTTCTCTTGCGGTATTAGTACTACAAGTTGCCAGCCCTCCTTCGAACTTCTCATGAAGGTAACGCTGTCCACACTTTGACATCTCACTGTTAAACTCGGCGGAAGAGACGTTGCAGGTTTTCGGTATAGTCCTTTAAAATAAATTGGTCATGAATAATTGCTACGTCGAACGCGCTGTCCGCTTAAATCATAAACTGTTATATTACTAAAGAACACCAAAGAATTGTAACTTTAACATTAAACAGAAATGAAAGTCCTGTATATGAAAAGAGATATCATAATTAAAATAAACAATTAATTATTTATAATAAATTATTCAAACTGAGACATTATACTAAACCGATATATAAACACGGCTAAAGTGTGAGCGACGGGCCGCGTCCGCGAAATAATACCAGTATCACTCATCCTGATGAAGGGCCCCCGATGGGCTCGAAACTAGTCGGTGCCGCCACCGGACGAATATAAGTGAGTGTTTAGCCGTGTTTATATATCAGTTTACTATTTATAATAAGTAAGACATAAAATACTTACTCAGAAACCTTTTCTGACAGTAAGATGTCTGATTCTGTAAACTCAAAAAAACATTAGAATTAATTTGGTGAAGTATTTCACACCCTAACGAGTATAGTAACTAGACATAAGATTTTTTAAAGATTAGTATATAGTATAGCAACTAGTAGGACCTGATTTTGCTACCACTGCCCATAGTCATCTGCATACAGAAAGAGGATATTTCCCCTTCCGCTAGTCCCTCGGGATTTTTATATCATAAGGTGGCAAACGAGTGAGCGGCCACCTGAAATCGCTGAAATACCGAAGTGACCGTTGCCTATAGACATACGCAATTGCATATGCGTTGCCTACCTTTAATCGACGGAGGAGAGGATGCATAGAAAGAAAAATTTTTCCTCTCATCCGGAAAGTCCACTTTCACTTCCCATCCTTTACTTATAAGAAAAAGGGTGGGAACGGAAAGAAGACAAAAATAAGTCTCCGGGACGCAAATATTCTCTCCGGGGATATAGAATTAGGTAACGTGCCACACTTTCTGGATCGTAAAACTAGATTACAATGCGTGAAACCAAGCCATCGATAATTGAAGTTATTTTCGTTTTGTTGTTGACAAACACGAGGCAAGGCTAGCCCTAAGCCAATGACTCAATAGCTACGTATGGAAATGCACTCGGACGTAAACACGCCAAGATAGCTTTTATCAAGTTCACTTTGTAACCTTACAATGATAATTTTGTGTGTACACGGAAACATGTCTGCTATGAAAAAAGAGGAGCATTATTTTTCTGTCATATATAAATCATATTTTAACCAAGTTTATTAAAAATTGAAACTTGTATTTGATTTGCTTAAAATTATTGGTGATGTTTAACAACATATTTATTGTATTTGAAGTGTTAAATAAAGCTACTTGACGAGGCGAACTGTTGAAAATTATGCTGTATCATGATTGCTTTTTGTGTTCTAATACACAGATGTTGCTTCTAATATAAGTCCCGTTGATCCCGTAGCGGGTTGAATGACTGACTACACAAAGAAAATTAAGTATGCAGTATAATACTGGCCGTATTAACATCGACCGAGTTTAAATAAAAAAAAGTTTCTAATACTGATACAGGCTGTATAAACACCGAATAAGGTTTAAAAAAAATAATGCTATGATGCAATAATTTTCGTATTGCATCATGAAATGTGGAATTTAAATGGGTTTTATAAATCTTTAATTAAATTATTCAATTTATGATTCGCTTTGATTGACATTATTATAATTGACTATAGGTTATTCAACTTCTACAAAAAGTAATCGTTGAATAAATTTAAAGTGAACTTAGAATAATACAACTGCTAATTTTCTAAATAAGTATAATGCAACAATTAGCTACTACCGATGTTATAGTTATTTTTATTAGCAAAGTGGTGCTTTAGGTTGTCTGTCGAAGATTTTCCTTCATAAAATATTATATCTTTCAACACATATAGGACTTTTAAAATAGATTGTTAAAACGGAATGTAATTTGTGATTGTTTAAATCTGAAATAAAAATAGTTTCGTGATAAAGTTTACCAAAAACGGTAACCATTATGGTACTCTACTCACTCCTGACAAGAAAAATCAAGTAGTGGGTCCAGTTTGAAGTAGAAACAGTACTTATGAGGCTTCTTTGGTCACTTAACAACATATTTTTAACAATTATTAAATTTGTTACATTTAGCAAATAGAAAAAATATTTCCTAAAATAGTCGAAAAATCATGATTTTTTATCAGCTATCAAGATTAATTTTGATTAGTGTTCAAACGATTTTTCGGCCTAATTCTTGTTCCGGTCAGGTGTGCGGTGTGCTTTTTAAATTTTGCTTAGGGTTGCCATCTCTTCAAGTGCATGCAAATTCGGCTACGAGTCTCACATCAATATCTTCAAATTAGGGTGAGTTGTGTGAAAAAAAATCACTAGTCTTTTATCATTTCCCGCTGAGGATTAGGGGTGGATGTTGGTTTGGAGCGAAGCTTTATGAAGAACTGAGGGCTTTCATACTAACGGCCCGCTGTGTGTTCATTCAATCCGTGAATAACGTCAGTTTTACTCCAGTTATCCCTTACCCGTTTATGTACACGATATATGTACGTAGGTGTACGCAGAATGAAAAGGTAAGTATAATATGTGAGAGGAGGTGAATAAATATTTTAGGATATTTACGGCTAGTTTTCCGGTTTACGTTATGAAAATTGACATCCCTATTTTAGATTCATCGAGCGGCGTAATGGCAGTCAATATTTTAGTATATTGATTTAGGATTATCTCGATATCGGGAGCCGTATATATCCATGTTTTGAACAGCGAACAACTAGATAACCTACCAAAGGTCACTGCGGATGCATTTATAACAAAATAGGTTTATGAGTTTACGCGGTTATTTTTAGCAATTGGAACAAGAAATATTTATAGGATATTCATCCTTAAAATTCGAATTGATAATGTGTCTTTAATTGTTTTTTATCTTCGATAAACAATTAAGATTAAAAAAAGGAAAAGTGATTGTTGATTTATTATTGTATATTAATATTAATTATCGTTAAGCGGAGTGTTCACATTATCACAAACATTTATTTATAAACTGCCGTTTACTATCTAGAAGGAGCAGGAAAAAAAGTTGACAATTAAAAAAAAAGTCTCAGTGAACATCATACATTAGATACGTAATAAGTATAGAGAAAGATAACCAGTTTATTAGGCTACTATGTCACTAAGTATAATCGGTCAATCGATAATCCTATTGTATAATTTAAGACCGTTTTCCACTAAACACTAACGCGATAGGGAGAAAGCCAAATCTACTTTGTTCCTATTCATGACTTACTCCAAATTTATAGTAAAACTGACTGTCGCACGCGACTCCGTCTGCGCGAAATTAAAAAACATGATTAGTAGCCTAATTGTTCTTCCAGACTATGTTCTATATGTATACCAAATTTCTATGAGATCCGTTCACCCGTTTTGGAGATACCTTCAAACAAACAAACATCCATCCATCTAAAAATTCGCATTTATAATATTAGTAAGATGTTTCAGACAATTAGTGGCCGATGCCCGGATATACTTCCAAATAAATATAGAATTAGGTGACGTATCAATAGTGCACTAACCAACGTAAAATATTATACTACGTCGAAAGTTAACAGATATTAGTATCTCTTGAATTTATAACGACTTTAATAAAACCTAATTTTATCACTGTTATTGCACACATAATCTATAAATAGCAAATTATTTATCATAAGCTTCAGAAAGAAACACGAGAGTACTAAAGTAAAGGTAAACTTAAAACTTTCATGACAAATGTACTTCGTGCTTTTTTCTAATATTATCAAAACAATATATCTTAATACGACTAAATAATATAAACAATTTAAATTGAATGTACCAGCATTTAATAATTTAATTATCTGCTTTTCGTGTAGCGAAGGTTCTGACACTAAACTACGTCTAGATTTTATGAACATATTTTCAATTTGTTTCTAAATATTTTTAATTAAAATCAAACACTTATTATATAATTGTAACTTAAACTTTATTATTATTTAATCGAAAAGCTTTAAACAATAAGTTAAATAGAATTATCCAATAAACGTACCTCATCAAAAAATAAATATGAACACACATCTTCGGATAGTTTTGTCCGATTAAATAAAATAGGCAAGTCTTGGGTAAGAACATCTTCCACTTCACACTTCACGTTCACTACACTAGCAATTAAAACTATAAAAACAATAATTCTTAACATTTTACCACCGTCCATTATGTTTTAAGCAGATAGACTGGGGTTTAAATTTTATATTTAAAAAAGTTTACTGCCATAGCTTTGTTTTTCAATCTGGCATCATGTAAAACACACTCGTTGTAATGGAATACGATTTAAAAATGTACATCACCACTGGCAGTATTAAAAAAAAATAATTCGAAATTCAAATTTGTAAACGTCAGTATGAAAAAGGCGCGCGATTGCGTCCGTTTTGAGCCGCGCACGCCGATCGCTCCTCGTTTCGAACTGGAGCGCAGAGAAGCACTGCAAAGCTTATGGCCGGACGTAATATGCTTTTCTACCTGAGCGTTAATACTACATATAGATGAAATCTGTTATTATCAATGTCGTAGGCAATATCCTGATTCGTTGATTAATCGTGTTCAAAAATATTGAACAATGTCAGTACCAATATTGGACGAACTTTTAGCTAAGAAGGGTATTGCCAAATAATCTATGTTTTCAACATCCAGAAACGGAGAGAAGATGCGGTATTGTCCGCAGCATATTTCTAGAAGAATTATGGATTTAAAAAAATTCAAATTTGAGAGTTGTTATTTTTATGTTAAACTTTAACAAACATAGAAATATTATCTTCTATTACTTACTAGATTTACTATCTCTTAATATTTTTTTGTAAATTACGAGTGTATTACAAGAGCAGTATTTAGCAAAGCTTATTTCCTAGTACTTCATTTGCGATTTGGATTGATGAATGATTCATTTAAAATATTTTTTGGGATAATGGGTCATTATAGTATTAGGTTACAGTTGTCCGTGTACATTACATAGCGCAAAAAATATATGAACTATACAGAACATGGTCGTCTATTTTTTTGCTAACATAAACGATATAGAACATTAGTGAAACACACAAGGAAAGCCATTTTTAATTAAAAGAATTTTTTTTAAACAATTTTTTTTTTCGTTTTTCCAGATTATCAGAAAAGCTTTTAATGCATAAAAAACGTTAGAATCTTATTGTTTTATTCGATACATACCAGTATTATCTTTTACACTAACAATAAATATGCAAGTGTAAACCTGTCATTTTTTATTGATATTTTTTTATTAATAGGCACTTATTTATGGCAATTAAAAATAAATATTTTTGTTATATTATTATATCCGTGATTATACTTTGTGTATCACAAAAGCCAATTAATATTAAATTTTTCATACATCTAATAAGCCTTATTGATAAAAAAATCAAATACATTGATAGATTACTAAACAACATTGATACAATTTTTTTTTAATTTGTTAACGTCACACGATCCTAAAGACGCATGTACAATGACAGGAAACCTATTTATGATAGAAAAAAAGAAAAAAAGTATTTTTATTTTACTTACTAACTTTACATTAAAATCTGTTCTTATAGTGACTGTAAGTCATCTAAGTCTTGTCATCAATTGTTTATGTTGACAAGGTACACTGGGTGGCATAACTTGATACTTTTGATTGCCGAAATAGCCCTCTAGCCCAGTTTTTCTCACTATGTTTTCACTCCTTAATAATGTTATTTTTCATTATCTTTTCTTTGAGTACTAATGCTAGATGAATACATTTTTCTATGTCCAGATAGAAAGCATTAAGTGTGATTGTAACTTTATATGTAGAGGTCGCCGCGCTGCGGGCTCCCCTCACTCGGCCGAAATGGGCGCGAACCGATCGCCGGTCACCTTGTGCCAACGACACTATGTCAAAACTGTCATTCCAAAGATTAACAGCATTCTTTACACTTTGTGTTATGTCGAGACGTCGCAATTAATTTATATGATAAGTTATTGAAATTGATTTATGCGAGTCTTGTTTTTTGCTCTTAATTAATTGATCGTATTCGCTGAACAACATCGGGTTGCAAGGGAAAGTTTATATCGTTTTGATATGATAATTACAATGTAAATTGATTGTTTAATAAATACATTGTTTATTGGAGATTTAAGAAAAATAAAATATCACTCTGAAATGTAAAATGAGATAACCAAATGAATATGACATCTTAGTAGCTAGCCTAGTGTAGCGCAGGGGGTGGAAACTTAGAAGAAGGACGGTTTGTATGGAAAGTGGCGCCACCTTTTATATAATCGTAAACATCATTTCATCTCATGGCTGAGAAGAAGCATCATTTCTGTCATCGAGACATTCATGTGTCATCAAACCGCTACGTTTTTTCGTATTTCTATTTCTGTTCTTGTATTCTTAGTTAAATGTTGTTTCATTCATTTTGTTTTTAATTAAAATGTGTTTTCGTGAAAAACGACGCTGTATGCAACTGTGTTTTAGATGGACTGATTATGGTAAGTTACAATTCAATAAAAATTTTCATGTTATTCCCATACGTCAGACTCATTTAAACATTTAAATATTTTCGTATTTTGGTGTAGTTTTTAGCACCACAGTGATTTATACTTTCCGGTTATCATATTGAATGGTGCCCTACTTCTAATACATTTTACATATCAGTTCCTATACTTGACAGGAAATCACATTCTGTTTGTTTGTTGTAGGTGCACATATACACGGTTTCCCCCTTCCTGAGAGAAGGTCAGTGAAGTTCAGAAAATGTGTGCCAATCACTGGAATTATAGAGCCATAAACTGATGTGTCTGAAATTAGTAGGTGGGTCCATGTGTGTATATGTAAAAAATATATTTTTTTATTTGTAATTTTTTATTGTAAAGAAAAATCTGCTTGCCTATGTTGTAAGAGAATATGTTCAGATTGTTTAAACTCGCAAATAACTACAAATTGCCAGTTGCCAGCTTGCATGTGACTGAAAATATTTTGGGGGTTGGTTTTAATTACAGGGTATGCATTTTTTTGTGACCGCGCTATACTATTTATTACCGTAAATGTAATTTTTAAATATATATATTAAATATTAAAATATTGAGCTGATATCTTGAAAGTCATTGATGTATATGTACTTGCATAGATTTAAAATTAAGTTATGTAGAAATATAATAAATAATGTACAAAAATATAAAAATATTTTGTTTTTATTTCCCCAATAATAATAGGATCATTTTAATAGAGGTATTTCATAGAAGGCTACTTGATATCGGCTCACTATAATAATAACTGATAAGTGGGTGTATTATTTTTGAACATTGATTTAATGTCAATTTTAATTTCATAAATTAGATTCCCACTTATCAGTTATTATTATAGTGAGCTAAATAAGCGTGCCTACGTATATAGATACCAAAAAAAAAAAAATTAGTTCAGCGATTATACGCATGGAGCGCCACAATCGCCGTGGATCCACGACTTCGTGCGAGTTGCCCCTCTTTCTATAGTATACTTATTATACTCTTTGGTGTAGCGAATCACTATGACAAACTCAAACTTTTGTTTTCTTTTTAATTAAGTACTTAAAAAGACAAAATTTTTGGTTGCGGCCAATGACATGTAAAAATGATAAAGTTTTTTATTGTTAGAAACACATCTTTTTTGAAGACGTACATTCACCTTGTGCTGTAGATGATATTTTCAATTTGATTTTTATCTTTTGTACTAAAAAGAACTACACTTAAGACTGTACAAGTAATCCTTAAATAACTCTGAGTGTGGCTGCTTTTTTTTAATTCAAATATTTTTGGCAAATGCTACATTGAAATATTTTTAAGCAAACAAATATTATTTAATAACAAAGTTCAAGTTTTAAGATAGAACGTAGTGGATTTTGCATAATACTTTATTAATGCAATGAATAAATTTATTTCCCAGGTGTTTGTTATGAAATTAACGAATTAGGGCTGCCAGTAATTTTTTTAAAATCTGGAAACGTAAGATTTGCGTCCCGGAGGCCAAAATTAGTCCTCTTTCCCTTCCCACCCTTTTTCTTATAAAGAAAGGATGGGAAGTGGAAGTGGACGCTCCGGATGAGAGGATGCATGGAAAGGGAAAATATTTTTTCTCTGCTCCGTCGATTAAAGGTAGGCAGCGCATATGCAATTGCGTATGTCTATGGGCAACGGTCACTTCGCTATCTCAGCGATTTCAGGTGGCCACTCGCTCGTTTGGCACCTTATGATATAAAAAAAAGATACATCTTTAAATATTTCGCGATGTAATAAATTTCCCGAAAACTTTTTTCTTTTTACTAATTGTTTACACAGCTTATTCTTGGTTATATTTTGGTAACTAGGGAAAAGATCTCCTGCTTCTGTGAAAAATATAGAATAATGAAACACTTAAAGATGTCTGAAATCACATATTGTAACTCTTGGCACTGTTGTATACACGTCCTGGAGACTAGCCTAGCAGCCCTACAGTAAATAATAGAAATAATGACATTTGAGTAACTGCGTGATGTGTCCGTGGCAAGGTGGGCTCGCGGTCGATATCGCGCGGCGCCAATGACGAAGTTGGTCTCGGTATCGCGCGATCCTCACAAAAAACTTTTGATTTTGAAATTGTAATGTGCGTCCGGACGACTGAGCGCGAGCCTCCTAGCTTAACGATACTGTAGCTCGACTAGTTAGTATAAATCACGCGAGTTAAGACTCTAAAAAAAGTCATAATGGGGCTTATCCATAGTCAAGTTACAGTCACGAAACTTCACACATACATCCCGAAATATAAGTCTATGTGACTTCTGACTAATATTATAAACTAGCTGTCGCCCGCGACTCCATCCGCGTGGATATATATATAAAAAAAAACTTAATATATAGATAAGTTAAATAAAAAGCAGCTCTTTAAGGAATAAATTCGAAATAAAAGAAAGAATAAATAGTATCCTATGTCCGTCTCCTGGCTGTAAGCTACGTCCTCACCAATTTTCAACCATATCGGTAAAGCCGTTCTTGAGTTATAAATAGTGTAACTAACATGACTTTCTTTTATATATATAGATGTGAATGTTTGGATGTATGTATGGATGGATAAGCTCAGTGGATCTCATATGTTTGTCATTGACATCAATCAATCTCACATTTGTCACAAATGTAGAACGTAGTCTGGAAGAACACATTGGCTAATAATTAAGTTATTTTTACTTTCTTGCGAACGAAGTCGCGTGCGTCAGCGAGTAAGTCGATATAGCAACAAATGTGTTTACTCTTAACGTGTTTATATGTAGGATAGTGTGAAGAATTTATCCAAACAAGGCAGTAATTATAAAAAATGCGACGCGCTACACATTTATCAGCCATGTTATACGAGATTGGCCTTATTGGAAAATCAAAATTGTTGGAGCATGTATAATGAATACGAACATTGGCATGTTTAAAACTGAATATCTCAAACATCGTGGAACAAAAAAATAACCAATTTAACCAAAAATAAATAGTAATATAAAAAAAAAATTATTAAACTTACAAAGAAATATAGAAAATTATTGTACCCAGTTAACGTAGGAAAACTAATTACTTAATTATTAAAAAAAAAAAAAACATTTATCACATGAAATCTTAACTATATTAAAACAGTGAGCTTTAGTGAGAATTAGTTTAAGATTTTAAAAGTTTCCAAGATATTTTTTTTAAGACAGCGGCCACGGGTACCTTCCACACCTGAACAGCCTTCGTATTTCATCATTAGAACGTACGGTCGATGAACCTAATGAATTATTCAAACGTATTAATATTTTGCAATTTTGTCATATGATAAGTAACCAAGTAATAACAATCGGGCTCGCTCGCCTGACATTTGAATGTTTTCCGACAACTTACAAAGGACATATTATTGTAGCAAACAATTTTTTGTATCACTATATTCGATTTTAATTTTTCATGAAGCAGTTTCATAGCTAAGACAAATACAGATAAAAAAGATCTTTATCGTAATACATTTGTTCTTCCAATCGTTTTTATTTTAACCTTGAAATTGACATCTAGTATTTTATTAACAATGCCTTTTATACTTGATTGTTATTTTTATAACAATCGGAATAGCGAAATTATAACGAGACTTTATTCCTTTTTCAATTGTTATGTTTTTTTACAATGTAATAGTCGCAAGAGAACAGATTGGCTACATTTATATCAAGTCAGGCGTACGTGTAGTTAATGATTACTTGGAATAACACTTGTACTGTCCTTCCATAAGGCCTAGTCGTAGATTTCCGAGACCAAAACCCTTGTTTAAAACATATTGTTATGCCTGTTTTGTCAGCGTTAAGGACAAGACAGATTAATGTCAGAAACCAACGGTAATACACTTATATTGTAATTATAATGTTGTTTATCTGTTGAAACAGATTTACTTTTTCAGGCAACCCTAAAATGCTACAGTAAAAACACTCCTTCTTTAGTTTGTTTTATAGGGGAACCGCAAAATCTATCTTATTGCGCGAATGAGTTTATAGCAGCTAACTGTATCTTCTTGCCGGTAATTTTAAAGTTTCCGAAAATACGTTTTTAAAGCTCAGTCTTCTTGCACATCAATGTATTGACGCTTAATTCACTACGTAGGAAAAAATTGAACGTCATTAAAAAATGATACTGCTGTCGCTACGCCAAATCTATTATGAAATGTGTACTCAAGTAATTTAAATGTTCACAGCAGAAAAAAGTCGCTAAAAGAAATAAACGATTTAACTATAATGTAAGTAAAACGTGGAGATTGTAAAATAAAATGGTCATATAAAAAGAAACAAAAAGCAACATCGAGTGTTTCCGCGTCGTCGATCTAAATATTTGTTTATTCCTCATACATATCCAATCGGAAGAATAACAACGCGATCGGGCCCCATTCGTATATTAAGTGCGACATTCGAATTGCGTAGGAAAATAATATATTTCATATGTATTGACATAGTACCTTTATTAATCATAATAATTGTTTGGCGCCTAAACTACGCGCAAAAACTTCTACCAACCGGCCATGACTCGGGCCGCAAAAAGTCGAGTGGTATTGAACGCGGTGATATTTTGATTACAATCGTCGTAAGATCTAAGTGTACGGAACAGAAAAAAGCTTTTAATTTTGATGAACTGATGCACGCCTCACGTACCTACGCTTCCATTGTAACACTCTTTGTTTAAGAGGCAGGTCAAAGGCTTCTTCTATGAGTTCTACTGATATGGGACCGAATAGTTTGGCAACATTTAAATACATTGCAACCAGAAAGTGTAAAGTATAAAAGGCAAAGAAAACTAAATTCGATTAAAGGTAGGCAACACATATGCAATTGCGTATATCTATGGGCAACGGTCACTTGGCTATTTCAGCGATTTAAGGTGGCCGTCGCTGATTTGCCACCTTATGATATAAAATAAATAAATAACTAAATGTCATGTTAAATAATAATTAAGTACGTTTTAATTCATGAGGTAATATCGTAAGCCTCGTAAATATAAGAACACTACATCGCCAGAAATTCTATAAAATTCTATTTACTTAGAAGCTTCTAGCTAGTTATTTTTAGATAACCTAAGTATCGAGTTTAGCACTGCGTGTTAACACGTATGAGACAATTATAAAACTTTCATTATAAGAATGGCATTAGTATTGCAGACAAAGTTAACGAGTCAGAGACACGACAAACGACATTCATTAAAAACATATATGCAAGAAGTCACGTAAAACATCGCATCACTTAAATTTTTTGACGAAATAAGGTTAAAGAAGATAAACCCATCGCTATCGAGTCCCATTAGTTACAGTTGGTTCCTGAGACAAAAATGTTTTGTTTAGATTTTGTTTGGTTATCGTCTTCCCTCTTACTATCTTTAACAAAACAGAGCTAACAATATGTTTTTAAAGGGTGTTTTGGTCTCAGAAACCCATAGTTATTCTTTAACAGTAAAAGGTGGCACACGAGCAAGCGGCTAAAACATTTTCATCTGCAACAATGTCCAGAGACAGTCCAGAGAGATCAGAAACAACGTATTCTTGATTGAAATGCGGAGGAGATATCATCTTTATATTTTTTCCACCTTCATATACGTCTCCTCTCCCACCATATCAAATTGTCCTTTCTTTCCTGACAAGTAATATTCTTTTATTCTAATAACTCCTTGGCTTGCAAAAATACTCATATTTGTTGCTAAGTTGACATCAGGTCAGACACCGCATGTCTACTTCCTAAAAAAATTCTATAAAAATCGTCTGGAGCTGTGATAAGTTAAGAAAAAAATGAAAAGGTGGAATTTATCGTACGGTGCAGATCGATTCGCATTGTTAGGCATTGTGTCCCATTTCGAACTAGTTCTGGATCAAATCACGATTAGAGGCGCACAACTCCTTTATAAAAACTATTCTATTGTTCCAGTTCGTTTGTTAACTTGGCTAGACCATCGGACTAACTGTTGATTTCTGATGCCAAATTCTATATAGTCATACATAGTCGTATATCGTCATCCCTGTCATTAACTTTTGCCAAATAGAGATAATGATACATTTTAAAAGAGAATTTTGGTCTCCGAAACCCACGGTAACCATGCTAAATTGTGAACTCTAAAATTTAATAATATAATTTACAATATGACTTGTCACCTCAGTTTCTCAACTGCCGGAATCGAATCGTTACATTGTAAGTTTTGCTCGACTTAAAATAGATAGGTGAGGGTAGATAATTGGTTTGGTTCGTTAGGTCGGACATGATTGGAAAAAAACTGTATCTCCTATTAACGTCTTATAGCATCGAAGCGTAAAAATTAAATAGCAAAACCACAGGAGAGGTCGCGGTTGTGCGCACAAAAGCATGGCGTTTAATTTATGATGCTACCGTAGTTGAAAACAATACCAATTTAGTGTTCACTGTTAAGAAATGATATAGTAGGAATAATATTCGTTTACTTTTATTAGATTCCCAATCTTTAAATTTAAAAAAATAAACACTCAATAGCTGTCCACTCTTGGACTACAATATTTTTCATCTCCAGTCAGTTTTCCTTCGGCTATTTGACGATCCCTTTCTTTGCGCATGGCCTGGAAATAACGTAGCCTCGTTAAATATCTAGCACTAATAGCGCTTGGTCTTTTGAGTAATTACTCAACAACTACACCTCTGTGTGAGGCAGAGTCTCGGCACACCCCTAGCCTCCAAATTCATTCATCAATGGTGGCAACGACTAGGATACAAATTACGATACCATAAATCTACAAAATTGCTTCCGATTTGACTGGCACTCTTTGAAGTCATCTATTAAATCTTGGCATTTCTTCAATCCTCTGTCGAAGCCGTATGCCTCCAAACAATCCATCATTTCCATCTCCTGTTTAGCGCACCGATCTAGCATTTGGTGCGAAAGCATAGCGCCCGTTATATCCGTCCATGGTGATCGAAAGAATGGAGAAAGATACGCCATCGTAGAAAACAATTAGAACTATCAGGAATAAAATTCTATTACTTTTCCGACAGTGATTTTACGATTTGAAATGTCAAATGACGTTTAGATTTTTTTTTAAATTGTTTTCGGCCAGTGTTTTTTATTGATTAAAATCTTACTTCTTACTAATATTATAAATATGAATGTTTGCTTGAAGGTATCTCCAGAATGGCTGAATGGATCTTGATGAAATTTGGCATACATATAGAAAATATGCTGGAAGAACACATAGGCTACTAATTTTTTTTTAATTCCGCGCGGACGTTGTCGCGAGCGACCACTAGTATTAAATATGACCATGCAAAATTAATGACATGAGGGATAAGTAAAGTAACTCATAACCCAAGTCTATCCTTAGTTCCTGCAGTTTTAATTGTTTAAATGTGAATAATTTTAATGTACTGGTGTATCATAATATAAGTATTAGTCCATAATAGTACTTTAAAGACTTTTATTCAAAGACAACAATATTTAGTACTTAAAATGATCTATTTTGCAATATTTATACAACTGCTCTACAAATGATTAATAACTGTCCACTTTTGGGCTGACATATTTGTTGTCTCCTTTCAATTTTCCATCAGCTATTTGTCTATCTCTCTCTCGACGCATGGCCTGAAATATTAAATTCAAAAAATAATAAGATTTTTTTTAAATATTTATTTTCTAATTTTTTAATCTTTACTTAGTTCATTTTTATTAGATCTCTTGGAATAATAAATTTCTGAATCTTACACATTTTCAGCATTATTTTATTAATTCATATATTTAATGGATAACTCCACAAGGGTTCAACACATTTATTGAAATTTGGCATATGCTTTCTCGAGTAACACATGAGATACATTTCACATATTTTTAATAGCATTGAATGCCATAAAAAAATGTTTTACACTTTTTTTTTAATAAATGATAAAGATATAGATTAAAAGCATAAAACCTACCATAAATCTTTTAAACTGTTTTGTATTGGTCTGGCATTCATGGAAATCCTCAAATATATGTGCACATTTGACTCGGCCCCTGTCCAATCCATAGGCCTCTAAGCAATCCATGTATCGGATTTCCTCTTTCTGGCACTTGCCCAACATCTGATGGGACAACATACCACCAGTGATATCAGTGAAGGGGGATCGCAGGAACGGTGAAATAGACATTGTTTACCTGAAAACGCACACAAAATTAACCAATAAATCGATTTGCTTGATAGTTGTTAAATAATGCATTACCAGTTAACAACACTTTTACAAATAAATACGTTTTTAATTTTACATAAATAGACGAATATACACAAGCTAGGTTAACAATTACGTAAACAAATTCAATTTGATAAACAAGAATTTGAAAATGTCTTTTACTTGTTTCGTAATTAAGTAATCAATTAAAAACCGTCCATATTAATTTAAAAACAGACCTTTTGATTACGTTTAAATAAGAAACAAAAGATTGTCGAAAATTATCGACTGGAAACAAGAAAAGTTTTTTTTTCAGGCAGTTGTCACTTTACTTGTCAGTGTCAATGTCAAGATAGATACAACGTTCGTCATCACATATGGGCGTTAAACATCGTCCTTTGGCATCTTTTAAGTAATTTATTTCCATCATTCTGCTTCAGCATAAAGCTAAATAAATGTAAAAAAAAACATATTATCAAACTTACTGGCCTAGGACTTTATAGATCAAATCATATCAAATAATGTATTACAAAACCTAAAAAAAATAATTGATTGATAACCTGATAACAAAATATCGTTACCAACATAATATAAACAACTAAATGTCAAATTGTCAATTGTCAATCGCCGCCACTCAAATTAAATCAGCTGTCGATTTTTCTTTATGAATAATTCTTATTTAATACTTTTACAAGCAAATAAAATGGATTTTCAGAAACATTGCAGCCTTTAAAACGTTAAATCTGAATAAAGCCAGCAAAGTGGTGTTAGTATTAGGCGGTGGTCTATGCCGATGGGGTGTAGGGAGTGAGAGACGGGACAGCGGTGGCAGCGGGCGCGGCTCGGAGCCCCAGGCATGCAGCGGCATGGCCGGCGAGGCTGCGGGCACGTCGCGCGGCCTCCGCGTCTACAAGATCGTCGTGCTCGGAGACGGCGGCGTTGGCAAGTCGGCGGTAACTCTGCAGTTCGTGAGCCACAGTTTCCTCGACTACCATGACCCTACTATCGGTAAAGTACTTTGTTAAAGCTTGCCAAACGTACGAAAGCGATATTTGCGGTTTTAATACAGTTCATATGTTATAGACTCTCTGTATTGCCACAATAACAGGATAGACTAGCAAAAAACATTCCCAATAAATTTAATTTTAGTACAGGGGATAAAATATTTATATTTTCATGCACATTATTTCTTACAGAGGACTCATACCAACAGCAGGCTGTCATTGATGGAGAACCTGCATTGTTAGACATTTTAGATACAGCTGGCCAGGTGAGTTCAAAATTAAAATAATAAACAATATATTTACTAGCTATGAGTATTTGAAATACATTAAAAACTTACAAGCTGGAGTTAGATCGCTTTATTAATTATAATAAGTGTTTACACTATACAAAGCTTTCTTATTCTTTTCTTTATAATAAATTTTTAATAGTCTCGTACATTGTGATGTAAAAGACTAGCAATTTTCACCTCTAAAATTCATACAGAATCATTATCTCATTTTTTCACAATGAGAGAGAGTGAGACAGAAAGTAAAACAAGTAAACTTCTATTAATAAAATACATTTACACATTATTGTATTACTATTTGTGTAGGTGGAATTCACAGCAATGCGGGAGCAGTACATGCGTTGCGGTGAAGGCTTTGTGCTGTGCTACTCTGTGACTGACCGGCGATCATTCCGCGCTGCTTCAGAGTACAGGAGGCTGCTGGCACAGGCTCGACCCTCGGAAAGACTGCCCCTAGTCCTTGTTGGGAACAAACTGGATCTGGCACCAAGGTTTAGACAAGTATGTAAACATATCATTACAATTATAAATTAATATAATCAAGGTATTAACCCCTTATGGGTAAAAAAAACTAGATTGTCTGATGCTCAGGGGTTAAGTCCTTGACTTGTAATCTGCAGGTCCTGGGTTTGAATTACACCATGTACCAGTGTGTTTTTTTTTTGCATATATACATTTATATGACATTTTTATGGTGAAGGAAAATATACTGATGCAATCTGCACATACCTGCGAAGAAATTCAAAGATATATGTGAAGTCAATAAGCTCTCACAGAGCTAGCATCGTTGACTGATTGACTGATGACATTGATTGATCATATTATGAATTAGCTATATGTTAAATATAATTTAACATTTTTTTTAGGTGACAACAGAAGAAGGCAATGCATTGGCCACTCAGCTCGGGTGTCCGTTCTTTGAAACGTCGGCTGCCTTGCGGCACTTTGTCGATGACGCCTTCCACGCCCTGGTGAGAGAGATACGACGTCTGGAAAGACAGAGACAGGTAAATTAACATATAAAGAGCCTTTTGCATTATCACATTTATATAAACACATATCTACATGTCCTGGACTATAAGGCCCTTCATATATAAGGTAAAATAAATCTTTGAAACCCGGCGATTTTACATTGTTTTTTTTTAACAAAGCCTCAAAAAAGTTGCAAAATAGTCGCCGTGATTTTCTAGTTGATGGACCAAATGTGTACAGTTGACGTTTTGTCGCTATGTCTGTACTTACCGAATAGACGACTTGCGTCGACGATTCAACGTTGCGTGTACGTAACGCAAGACGATATTCGCGACGCGACGCTATACTATTTTAATTTCCTAGATTTATGTTGCCTTGTGTACGAAGGGCCTAAATGTACAATTATCAAGACCAGTTTAGGCTTATCGCTGGATCTACAGACTAGTATATTGAAGAAAATATTGCTAGGTTGGCTTTGTCGAAGCAACAAAATAAAACTATTTCCACAGTCTTCGCTAATGGGTACGGGTATATCGATGAGCGGTGGCAGGCGACGTTGGCGGCGACTGCGCAGCATTTTCGCGCTCGTTTTCCGACGCCGCAGACGTCATCACACATAGCTGACGTCACGCAATACGTCACCGTGGCTCTCTGACGTCATACTATGACCAACTGTTTGAAGTGACCAAATATGGAACTATAGTCGATATTCTTCTGATTAGCTGTATTATCGACAGTGGCGCCACTGCTTCATAGATTGGTGGGTAAAATAACCGTGACGTCACACATTGTGTCACCAGTATTTTACGTCACCGATGTCAATATGTCCTTTAAATCTTTGTAATCCAGTTTGCTAGTCCCAGTTGTTATAAATTATACGCTTTTGTTACGTCATTTGAATGCATTCTATTTTTATATTACTGGAATATAGTCATTTTCTTTTATTTTCAACTTAATAATTCGGCTTTTTTTTAAATTTTGATATCATGGTTTTTGAATGACCAATTTCTTTTTGGTTAGATTGTTTTAAATGTTTAACGTAACAGGATTTGATTATAGAAATGTACTGATTGAAGATTAATTGTTTGTTTATGTAATAGTGAAATTTGACTGTCGTAACACTTTTCAAAGATTATAAGACGGATGGGATGTTTTCATATAATTGTTTCGGCAGTGGAAACCCACGGCAAAGTATGCTTTGACCTCTTACTACCTCATGTTGTATATTTTCGTCGGCTTGTTCTTGTTGAATTATAATTTAAGGTTATTTTGTATATTTGAATGTGTGATTTATATCACAAATTACTCTTTATATTATGTATAAATTATTTATTTATCACGAAAGCTACTATGCATACACAATAACATGGTAGTTGCTTAATATAATTATAACTCATGTTGAGGTTTTTATAAATATTTATGAAAATTGTGTTATTTCTTTTGTTATAAATTGTTTATGTACTTAATTGTTTTATATTTTCTTAAAACTGAAAGAAGTGGAGCTATTTTTAAAAGTGGATATTTTTGTGTTTAAGTTAATAGAATATTGGAAAGAATATTTATTATATTTACCTATGGTTTTGCAATTAAAATACGTGTTCTTTAACACGTTAAGACTTTCCGTTTAGGCCGCGTCAGCCATCGGTGGCTGACACTAGATTTTCTGTTTATGTCGTGGCCTGAACGGGATTGTCTTAGAAATACGGGTGGCGTTCAACGTGTTAAACTTTGTGTCATAAATAACAATTTATTAGTATTTATTGGTTATTGGTTTTTCCAATATTAGTATAGATATGATTGAAGTAAAGTTTTGTCGCGATATTGTAAAACTGGCCTCAATAGCAATTGTAAAGTTGCAGATGTCTTCCGCGAGATGGAATCAGAAAAAGCAATAAGTAAATTTAAAAATTGTTTAGCCATTGATGTTATTGAATATATAATTTAGAGTTTTTGAGTAATGTTTAGCTTAAATTTCATTGTAAAAGGTAGGATTTTTGGATTGTCTATGTATAGAGTTGAAGGATAATTGTAGTTGTTTGATTAGAATTCCAGATAATGTACTATTAGGGAAGCTGGTGGTAGTCCACATTAAAAGGGACGGTTGTTTGAAAGTTTAATAGTTGGTTTCTGAGACCAAAATTTATAAAACATGTGTCCACCTCTGTCATTATCTTTGACAAAACAAAGATAACAATATGTTTTAAACGGGGATTTTGATCTCGGAAACCCACGGTAGCATCAAGACGATGACGTGGTAACAATAACCAATAGGAAGCACCTTATTGCTTTTTACTATTATGCCGTGGTTTGCGCAACTCACTGTAGTTGGATAGCTTGTAAGAGGCGGACTTTGTCTTGCAAGGTTACAATTTTTCTGTAAGTGGAACACTGCGAAAGGCTCTGACTGTACCATAGACAAGTGCACTTTTTTTTAAGAGTCCTTGGTAAAAGGAATTCCTATAATAAAGTAAATGAATGTTTTTCGTCACGTGACCATAACCAAAGGGTTCAATGTAATGTAAGATTGTTTTTTTGCGAATTATTTTATATTTGTCGACATTTAAGTACAATTTTTATGCAAGTTTAAAAGTGAGATCAATCGAGCTCCTTGTTTAATCTGTGTGACAGAGATAGCAATAAGATTATGAGATAAGAGATATATTTATATAATAAATTAGTGTGTGTTTTTAAATGTTGTCGTGTTAGGTGTAAAAATGTTAAGCGGGAATTTCACTAGTATTTTATCAAAGGTCTGAATAACAAAAGAAATCGTAAATGATCCCTGGCCGTTGAGAGAAGCTTAAAGAAAAAAAAAAGTAAAACCTTCATAATAGGCATAGAACATCAAGACAGATATGACCAAAGACCTACAGTCTGACAAGGATTTAGTGTCATTTTTTGACACTGAAAAGGGGAACCTTTAATAACTTTAGATTCAATTTTGTCTACCGGGTCGGATGAGTTTGTAGCACTGTACTAATATTAATGAAATTCCTACTTAAACTAAAATAGGTCGATACGCACAAATTTTAGTGTAGTGATTAAAATTGTATGTTGTTTATTTGCATTTGGAATTAATTTGTCGCATCCAAAGCGACCATAGCTTGCGTACGTATTAACCCCATTAAGAAGTAAATGTTGTATAGTCTGACCAGAAATATAGAACTCCTAAAAAATATATAGAAGGAATTTGCGTAGGAATTGAGGCAATAAAGGACACGATAGAGGTTTGACTTCAAGACAGGTTTTCTATTTTCCTGGTCAGACTATAGTTAGAGTTCCATGGATTTAGACTTTAGGATAGTATACAACGAATATAATTGAAATAATAAACCCCGGAATAGACAAATATTTAGAGATTAGGTGATTTTCCATCCTTTTGAAAAGATTTTTTTTTGCTTTTCGAAAATGTCATAGAGATATTGTGTATTAGGCAGGGAGTTTATAACGTCCTTACAATAAGAACCAAAATATCTTTAATTCAGAAATAATTGTTATCTGTTATTATTTTTTTATTTTTTGTTAAGTTTTTTGGGCTTACTGTATAATGAAATGAAAATTATTAGCGAATTCTGTACGATTTACCTGCTATATAACAGGATATATATCTATATAAACTTTATGATTTGAATTTTAGCAAATTTAAGTTTCCGAGACCAAAATCTCTGTATGAAACATCGCCATCCTTGTGATTGACAAAACACAGATAATAATATGATTTAAACGAAGATATTGGACTCGGAAACCCACGGTTAACCAATTACAGGTACTTTTTTTAAAATTAATTTCGTATTGATTGCAAATACAATGCGATTTGTTTTTGTGGAAATTAGCCGGTGTCCTAGTTTTAGTTAGTTGCTACGGGTAGGTTTTGTCTCTAGTCAATATTATTTATTGTAGGTGTTCGTCTGTTGTTTATATTTACTTGTAAAACAGATCTGAACACTTTAGTTTTTTTTTTAGTTCCTTGCAATAGAAATATATTATTTAATATTGTGCAATAGAAAAACATGACACGATAACAAAACAGTAGACAGGCGTGAAATGAAAGTAATTCCGCGTTTTGATGGACGAGTTAAAAAAGGCGGGAAGGGGAAGTAGATTTAATATGAACGCATGAAAATGGAGGATATTCTCTTTCTATGCGTTCCCTTCTCTGTCGGTTAAAGGCAGGTATCTGCAATTGCGGATGTCTGTGGACAGCGGCCGCTTTACTATTTTGACGTATTCAGGTGACTGCTGGCACGTTTGTCAAATTTCAATATATAAACAAACATACTTTAGTTTTGTTCAACAAAATTACATACACGAATGTTGGTAAATTTATGACTACATATTAAAATAAATTTTCGATCCTATGTTCTCTACTAAACTACCAAAATCTACTAAAAATTTAAAAATATTTTTTGCACATTCGGATCTGTTTTATGAGTAAAGGTTGTAATATTTGTGGTAGGTGTCTGTTGGAACCAAGCCTCGATAATCTGTAGAATTTATTTAAAACTTATTAATTATCGTAGATATTTGACCATAAATCTGTTTGCCATATTTACTTTGTTTATTTTCTTTTGTATTTGCATATGTATGTGCTGGCCTGAAGTAATCTCAATATTTTCAAAGAAGTGAGACGTAAGTAGTTTTATTCAAAACTTGCATCATAATTATTTTGCATATAACCTCTTTGAATCACTGACTTCTGTCTATACATAGACAGGCTATAGGCCATCGTTTTTTGTGCCTATTTGATTTTCGCCATTTTGATGCCGACGGAAGCTGTTGTTAACAGAGATGATGATTCAAACTAATAATAAAGATGGTATTAACTGAAAGTAACATTAACAGAAGCTTTAAGTGGCCGTGAAGCAAAAGCTGTTATTTCAAGTAGCGGCCTATACGTAGAAGTCGGTGGTTTGAATTCATGATTACTACGAATTTGTTTCAAAAATTACTACATACTAATTTCGTAGTATAAGCCAGTATTAATTAAAACATGATTAGTGTTGTAGTACATAAGGCTAGCCCATATATAAGTAAATGAGATAAATTATATTTACAATTTAATACAAGTATGAATTCCTATCGGAGAATATGTCGTAAGTGATTTGAACAATAATGTTATAAATACGTGTTTTAAAAGTGTATACATTAAAATATTGTTGTATATTTTGTTTGATTACGTTTATATATATCAGTTTTGTTATGTGTTAAATGAAAACACCATATAAGTACCTTTTATATATGTTATTAATATATTTTATGGTGAATATGTAAGCGATGTGTAGAGATTTTGTTGAATAAATGTAATGTTTAACATGTTTGGACTTTTTATACCATTATTTCCTTTTAATAAAACCTTTTACAACTATTTTAGAGGATTTAAACGGAATATAGATCCAACCTATCTCTACGAAAAACTGACTAATATAACAAATGCGTATGTTTGGATGGATGTATGTATGTTTACAACGGCTTGACAGATATCAGTTTGGCTTGACAGATCTTGATGAATTTTGGCATAGATGTAAAACATTTTCTGAAACACATAGACAACTTATTAAGTTTTGTTTAAAATCCGCGCCAGCGAATTCGCGGATGGCAGCTAGTAAATGTTAAAAGTAATACATCTAGACATACAAGATAATGTAAAAATAAATTAAATCATCTGAGAATTTCATTTATTATTGAGATCCATTACACTATAGTAATCAGTGTTTCAATAAAGTTTACTGTCATTTTGAACGAGTTACGCTCTAATAATCTTCAGTTCATTCCGAGCTGTGCTAAGTTAGTCGGCGTAAGGACTTTTATTATAATAGTTGTATTGTAGAGCTCAGGTCAGTGCGTCTATAGCAATGGTTCTCAACCAGTGGTTCGTAGAAAATATGGTCCCAGACCGATTTTAAATTTAGTGGTCAGTGAGCTGTTAGTCGCTGTGCCGTTAGTGAAAAGAACGCTGGGAGTGAAGCTGGTACGCGGGATCGACTCCTTGGCGAAGACAATGTAATAACGTCTACGATCCATGGGCCTAATACGATTTTTTTTAAATATTCGTATAAATATGAACAACATTTTTGTGAGATTTATGTAGCTTCTCTTTTTACAGAAAATAACTTAAAACTTGTGTTAATTATCGCATCGCAAATGTGTCGACCATTACACAAAACTCGAAACTTTTCGTGAAAGTTTCGAGCAGAAATAGGTTTAGACATGGGCCTATCACTAAAATTTGCGGAAAAATATTCGTATCGATATCGCCAAATAATATAGACCCCTGACCAAGAAAACGTTGAGAACCCCTGGTCTATAGTATCGTTGTGCTAACGACACTGCAGATAAAGTCTAAGTTAACGTGCGCTATTTCAATTGCATTCTACGAGTACGACGCACAGGGTTGCCTCATTCGCTTTTAACACGAATTCTTTAGCTTTGAAAAGTACATATTCAGGCTATGGCTTTAACATCGTAGAAGTATTTGGATCTATTGTTTTCGTCGTCAATTGAGGACCAAGAGTGGTTCATCGTTTTTCTTTATGGTGTCTGTGATCCTCTAAGTTTTCTGAAAGTTGACAGCCCTAAGGACCTTTGTTACATTCGCCCCGTCTAACCTAACGACCAATTAATATGTTTTAAGGCCTGTCTTTTATTGTTGCTATCTTACAACGTTGTTTTAATTTTTCTACAATTATTTCTAATATCTATATTAATTTGCGATATTACATTTTATTGTGCTGAAAGTTTAGCAAAATATTTATTTTGCTTATATTTACAATGGATATATTTTAACATGTGAATGGTATAAAATACATATGAAATGAATATTCCAACCATGATTTTCCACTATAGACCTGTACACAAGCATATTGTTATCTTTGTTTTTCTGAAAGATAATGAGAGTGAAAGAGATGTTTTAATAAATGTTTTTCAACAGTGGAAATCTTTACATTAATTTAATCTCAATAAACAGACATGTATATTGTTTTGATTGTTGTAAGATTGTGCGGCATTTAATATCGCTCGCCTGAAAGTTATTATCATTCTTATTAGTCGTAAAACGAAAGGATTTCTATCGCTTACGTGCCTTTAATGTCTCTGTCATGTTTCGGCAATATAGATGTCCCTAAAAATAGAAACATTCAATCAACTACGATTTTCTTTAAGAAGTTTATAGAACGCTACGTGTGTTTGTTTAGGAGTTCGGATGGTTTACCAATAGTGAGAAAAACAGGAAAGCCTGAACGGGTCAAATGACCTTTTTTGGTGGTTTAAATAACTGTTAATTCATCTTCTTCTTGAGGTGCCTCTCCGACTAACGAAGGTTGGCGTTCAGTTCTCCATATTTTATTGTTAATTAAAATGTTGCTATTAATTCTATGTTAGATTTTTCCCTCTTAATATTTTTTTTATTTGCTGTAAGTAAATTACCGTAATTTTGTTTTATAACCTAAAACTTCAAAATTTATCTAAGCCGCATTTAAATGCTACTTTTTATAAATCTCGACAAATTGTTGATACAATGATGGTCCTTCAAGTTATGTTTTAATGGGTCCGGACGCATTAATTTCACGACGTCTCATCAAGGGGTAATGGAGGAGAATCGCGATCTGTTGCGCCACTGCCTTGCCTTGCCAGTCCCACCCTCTCACACCCTCCAACCCTCCACGCGATACGGTCAGTTCGGAAACAACCCCGACACCGGCGGACGCTTCCACTGATTGAAACTGTTCGACTTACTCGTGTTGTCAATTTTCCCGCCTTTTATGCGTCATTCAAACTTTATAAATAAAAGTTTAATAAAAATGTTTTACATTGTCATATTAAATCTGATTCAATTTAAAGTAAAATTAGGAAATTATTAAAAAAACACGTATTTTTTAAAAATGAATTACCAAATCTTTATTTTTATTATAGTTTTAAATGTTGCGATTTGTGAACGTACTGTTTACAATATTGGGGTACTAATGGCGTCTAGGTTGGACTCTCCTTTCGATCTTGAGCGTTGTGGGCCAGCAGTGGACATCGCTCTGGACGTAATTAACGAGAAGTTTCTGGCGCATCACAACATTGAATTGAAGAAGGTGCAAGGCAGGTAAGACTGGATTTTATTAAACTACGTGTTTTTATTGAGGTATAATAATACAATTGTACATTGGAGTTCCGATGAATTCACATAAAAGATAATTAAATCCTGTGTAATTTCGGTGCAAATGAAAAACGTTTCCTGTACTCTTAATTTTTAATTTAAATTCTCTGTATTTGTAATAGATAGAATTTGTGCTGTAAATTTATATAAAAACAAAAAAATATATAAACCGTTAATATGACCATATGATGCTATAACTTGCCAAAAAACATAAATTACTTGAACATTGCCTTAATTGCAATTTCATTATACTATCAAATGTTGTGTACAGAACCACTTATTTCCTATTTGGTTTTTTTGTTTAAGGCAGGAGTAAAAATGTTAAAATTTAACAATGAGTTTCTGACATCATAATTCTTGTTAAAAGTTTATTTTTATCTCTGTTTTTGATAAAGATAATGACAGAGACGACGATATGTTTTATACAGAGATTTTGGTCTCAGAAACACATACTAAGAGATAATTTAATTTTCTTTGATAAATGCTATTTTGAAATATTACTATTTTTTTTAATAAATTGAATCAATAAACAAAAGAACAATTTCACGTTAAAGTTTAAATGAACCTGATTTAGTTAATGTAGGTCAGTCGTTTCGCGTGAGGGGTTGATACCCTTTATCAGACGATATGTGACACGGAATCCGGGTAACACTACTTTACGGAACTTTAAGGTAAAGTTATTTCAAGAAAATCTTCAGAAATAACTCTTAATACCAATCTAGGAGTTTATAAATGGCCAGATATGGAATCAGTTAAGTGTATAGTACAAGAAATCCTAACTGATATAATTTTTAATCGTATTAATTGCCTGTACTAAAAGTTAGGACAAGATACAAATTTGTAAAGGCACGGGAGAGTATTTTTTCGGGGTTATGCTGTAGTTCCATGCAGTGGGTCCCGTTGCGTTCCTTTCGATATCCCGGGACTCTTGCAATCGCTCTCGCCATACTATGATGGTATTACTTAGTCACCTAAAAGGCAAGATATCTTTTAAAATTTCCTCCCAAAAAAAAATTTGCACCGTCAATGACAATCATAAATTTCAACCAACCCTTAGTACAGTAGACACACTCACGTATGTCTAATAAATAGTGCTATAAAGGAGAATAATAGGCATTAGGTAGTCGATATAAGTCTATGACGCAATTTGCAAATGTGCCTTCACGCCGAATAAGATTTGGCGATTCACATGTCGGATAACTTCGCAAGATCTGGAATCAGATGTTCGGAATATTCATTAGAGATTAGGAGAGTCATTTTTTTTCTTTATTTTATAAGGACCTTGGTTCTTATGTACATGTCAGTCCTTATAGCAATAAAATAATTACATATAAAAGTATATACATAAAAATTAGGTTGAAAAAATATACAAATAATAATAATAACAAGGGAAAGTATTTAAAAACATTATAAGACTTTTAGCCCTATGCTGCGGTCTTTGTCTGATAGAGCCAAAAGTTGGGCCAAAGCAAAAATCCGCCAAGATTGAGTCCCTCCAAATTGTGCTTTTTAAATTATTCTATTCTCTCCTCCTCGTTCAAGACAAAAGATAAGAGAGTCTTTATACGAATGTATTAGATTGAAATTACTCACTACTATATGTTCTAACTGTATTATTTAAGTGCATTTCCACGACTTTCATTATAATTATACATACATTTGGTAAACTTTGTTAGCTTATTGTTATTGCTTGACCCCTGTCTCTGGGATCTAATAAACTTGGTAACATGCGAATAGCGATTACTATCTCGAGCCCAATTTAAAATATCATTATCAAAATTCACGCACAAAACTTGAATTATCATCAACTAGCTGTCGCTCACGACTACGTCCACGCGGAACTGAATAAAAACTTAAAGAGTAGCCTGTCTGTTCTTCCAGACTATGTTCTACATCTATGCTAAATTACAGCCGGATTCGTTTAGTCGTTCTGGAGATACCTTCAAACAAACATCCATCCAACCAAACATTCGCATTTATAATATTAGTAAGAAATAAGAAGTAAGATTATAATTAAATTATTCAACCTTTCGTGAGACATTATACTAAACTGATATATAAACACGGCTAAACACTCACGTATATACGTCCGGTGGCGGCACCGACTAGTTTCGAGCCCATCGGGGGCTCGAAACTAGTCGGTGCCGCCACCGGACGTATATACGTGAGTGTTTAGCCGTGTTTATATATCAGTTTAAGATTATAATTCTTAAATTAAGTACATAACAATAAAATTAAGTGATATTATCACTGCAGTGTAATAGTTTTGGAGTAGTAATTTTATACGTCTTTCTTTACTTATTTTGCTTAGAACTATGAAGTAATATAATTCTCAATGTAAGTGACATTTTCTTCGCAGACTAACTTACAGTTTGTTTTCATTTACATTCAGCTCAGAAAATATGAGAATTGAGTGTTATAAATGTTTATTTTTTAGCTTTAAAAAGTAATTTGTTCAAGGAATTTTCTCTGTAATGTATTTATTCTGAATCTTTCGAATATAAAGAGCTCGTTTTATGTTAGGAATACAGGAAATTAGGTTGAAAAACTCATTAAAGTTAAAAATTGTGAAGGAAGCCTTATAGTATACCACAATGTTTCAGTTTCTTAAATATTGTTTGAGAAAAGTCTAAAATAAGCACTTGTATAAAACATATTGTCATTCCTTCCATTCCTTTTTGAAAAAAGAACGAAAAAGTTTTGTTTATGTCATGTGTTCGATTAATGTGCCAGTTACCCGTCGTGTTCCGGCGCTATCGCTCCGGGTCTAGCTGCGGACATGCACTTCAAGAACGACGTGATAGCATTTGTGGGCCCAGCTTGCGCCTTTGCTCTTGAGCCCGTCGCCAGATTGGCTGCCTATTGGAACACACCAATCATCACTGGCATGGGAGACCAGGTATTTTACACACCTTTTTCAGCGCCTGTAGAAAATACACTCGTACATTCTCGCAACTAAAGTTGCGCGGCAAGTCGCTTTTGCTCACAGATATGTATAAGGCGCGGCCAAAGTCCGCATAGCTTGTCATTTTATAGAAATATACGGGGGCTTTTACTATGTAATTCTGTTCTATATCTGGTTCTATCAGCACATGGTAGTCGATTTCTAAGTAATGATGAATAAATGTAAATTAATTAAACAATGTATATTTATGAGACAAGATTTCTTTGGAATTAATTCTGATAGCGGTCATTACATGTTAAGCGCCAGTTCGCATGTCTAATGAGAAACAGCGGACACGCTATCAACTATCTCTGCCATTGTCAAGGTCCGGTTAAATGTTATTTAATTGTTTACGTGAATTATAACCATTAAACGAAGTCTCAGGAGTATTTCTATGTATACGTACTGTAATCCTGTTGCTTTGGCAAAATAGAGTTCGGTATGGCTGGTATTGAGACGGTATTTTTCACATTCAAGGCTTTTGGTAAAATTTAGGTTGATTAAATTTATGTGCACGATTGAATACGTAAGAGAAAATGTGACGTGGACTAGGTAATGCATGCTTTGCTGATCAGATTACGAAGCTCGTAGTGTATTAGTGTGAAACTTTTTTAGTGCTTAGATTATAATATTTAAATATTGTAATTCGACTACAAATTAATATAAGACTCAGTGTTAGCAACATTTTCTTAAAAGAAAATAAAGCATTTAATCCTTAATGAGAAAAACTACCTCATAGTTTCTGCTGCGCCGTTTTATTTTATCACTTTTATCTTTTTTTTAATATAGTAAAAACGGTCATTGTATAAAACCTCATTTTAAAACTATTATAATTCTTCAAAAAGTATTCTACTTTTGGTATAAAGTTTGTTACATTTTCCAGACTTCGACGTAACGGTATTGTAGCTAAAAATAATCTCGACAACCTAAAGAAAGCAATTTAGTTAAGATAAATTCGATGAAACACTTTTTATTAATCGGGATTGAAAATAGGATAATATCAAATTAGACTTGTTGGAAACTTTGGTTGACTACAAATTTTTGGAAATGAAAATTTCACAGAAGAATAAACTCAATAAGTTTTATTCTCTAATCGTATAAGTTATTAATAAATTTATTACCGTAGCCACCGTCAGAGGGTGAGCTAGCGGCTCCGGCCAGCGTGGTCAGCCGTATGCACAGGCTAAGGAACTTGCGCAAAGGGACACAGGTATGTGTTTTTAACAACATTTTTTTGGGAGAAATCCGTACTAAGACAACATTTGAAAACGCTTAGGAACTCAACATTTGGACGTTAGGAAATTAATCTTTAAAACTTTACTCCAGCCACAGACGTTGTTCAACGACAAGGGCAAATACCCAACGCTGACGCGTATGTCGTACTGCCAATGCCGGCTTCCGCGCGTCTTCACCAGCGTGTTCGACCGCTTCGGTTGGGCGCACGTCGCTCTGCTCCTAGACAAATCAGATTTATTTTCACTTACTGTCGGTAAGTCTGTTTATTGTTGGGTTTTTGTTTTAATTACTTTTTGTATTTTAGCTTAGCAGAATGATTTGCGGTCTGATTGAAATCAAGATCATTTTGTTTGTAGTCTACTGTAGGGAGTTGAATGCAAAGTATTAAGAGTTGCAACCCCCAACTGAAGTTGTTTAAATAAAAGTGTTAACAAAGTGTTTTATGTTTTTCATATACGTTAATAGGTAATGACAAGTCAAATTAAACATGTTTAGTAGATAATGAAGCGTTGATTATTCGACGTCCGCTCAACCGTGAGATGTTACATCATTGTTTAGGCAAATGTTAATTTGAATAACCATTCGTTCCTATTATCGAGAGAGTTATTTTGCTTGAATATTTTGAGGAAAAATTTTCAGGTACTTATTACCGAAGTCTTTAACTAATGTGATATATCAATTTAATTTTATATATACAGGTAAGAGTTTAGAGTGGGGACTTCGTAAGGAGGGTGTGCTGAAGGCTGTACGGGAACTGGACGGCAACGAAAAGGAGTCGTGCGAGGCACTGCTACTTGACGTCAGCATGTACGCCCGAGGTACATCACATAGACCTCATTTCCACTTATGCGACTTACTGCGCACGACTATAATTTCTGTAAACAATGTACCATGTTTAGGTACTATATTGGGCCGCGAGTGCACACAGCGGTCGCGCGTGGCTAATCGCTTATTGGAAAAAAAAGTTGTGATTGCAATCGTCTGAGAGCCTTTACGTTTGCACAGTGTCTGTAATGTTATATTAAGGGGTCTGGTTTGTTTGCCTTTTAATGTAATGAAAATATATTTCATTGTTTTCGAGTTAGATTTTTTACTTACGTAAAAATGTGTAGATAGTCATTATATTTTTATCATAATCAGAATTGAATAGGATGGAAAATAAATAAGGACAAACAGTTCTGGAAAATCTGGAGTGAAAAATGTGAGATTTGATAGCACAGAGTAATCCGGACTGGATACATTGAAAGTAATCTTGAATAATTTTAATTATTCTACATTCTATTATTATAACATAGTTGTGATCCTGAGCGTGCGCGGCTCTCTGGTGCGGGAGTTCCTGCTGGCTGCGCACGCGCTCGGCATGACGCGCGGTGACTGGGCCTTCCTAGATGTT
Organism: Papilio xuthus; assembly: GCF_000836235.2. Taxonomy (NCBI): domain Eukaryota; kingdom Metazoa; phylum Arthropoda; class Insecta; order Lepidoptera; family Papilionidae; genus Papilio; species Papilio xuthus. Next base: position 1,633,403 of record NW_013530507.1, read on the forward strand.
GAAATATTTCAAGTAAGCATCTCTACTTTCATCTAATGTGGTATTAAAGCAAACTTAGTAATATAAAGGCATATTTATTGTGTTCTGACATAAGGGAGGATACTGGGGCGAGACGGGTTGGGAGGCGGGGGATGAACGCGACACAGCCGCGCGCGCCGCCTACGAGGCCCTTCTACGGGTGTCGCTCAAGCTGCCTACCGGCGACCGCTTTGATGAATTCGCAGATACCGTGCGCACGCGCGCAAAAGACCATTACGACTACAGCTTTTCTGACGGAGAAGAGGTATATACTCAAATCAAAGATTAACAAAGCGGTCCAGGACTCTCTGGAGTCCAAGGAAGACCTGCACGGGGATATGACATTCACAAGTTAAACATATTATTGCTGTTGGATCAATTAAAGCTAGCGATCTGCTGCTCGTTCATCCCCTTTTCCTATAAAAAAAACTATTACCGATCAAGAGATATTTTGAAATTGTTCTACGACGATTTGGGAATATTCAAAAAGAGAGTAAGAAAGTATGAGGGAAAGTAACGTCGCAATGGTGAAAAGGTTTCGTAATATGAGCTTTTAGCTCGTGGTAGCGATGTGCAAAATTCAAACTTTAAAATATCAATGAACATTGAATTTAATAATTGTTTTTATCTGTACTTAGGTGAACTTTTTCATCGGTGCTTTCTACGATGGCGTGTATCTCTTGGGCATGGCGTTAAACGAAACTCTGACTGAAGGAGGAGACATAAGAGATGGAAGAAACATAACGAGTCGCATGTGGGGGAGAGATTTTCATGGTAAGATAAACTTTATAGAAGTTATATTCAGAAAGTTATAAACAACAGACTTTTAGTAAGATTTAAAAATACTGATAGATAAAAATTGTTTCGATATAACATACAGACATTGCAATTTTATTAATAGATGTATACATTTTTTGGCTAGAATAATTTCTAAATTGCAATACAACTGAAGTCATCAAAAAGTCATTACATACAGTTTGCTACGAGAACTGTAGCTATTTAAAATGAGAACAGTTCTCACGTACTCGATCTGCACGGCGTTGAGATAAGGTGATTACGATTGTTCGGAATAAAATCGATTTTGTCCAGACAACTGGTTCAGCAAAGTAGTTTAGTTTAAGAGCTTGTACAGTGTACTAACGAGCTGTATTCGACGGAAAAACTCTTACTGAAACATCTAGAAGAAACGCAATATCAGACTCTTATGCACTTCGATAGCATTAATGTCACACATTAAACCCCCAAAGTTCCCGAGACCGCGCGAGGTGCGGCGACCTGCATGGCGTGGTATCTACCCGTTGAGTACGCGTAGTGACAGAGCGATGATCTTTAGACTATTTGATTTTCTTCAGGTATCACGGGCCACGTTCGTATAGATCCTGTAGGCGATAGGGATGCTGATTACGCCATATTGGATTTGGATCCTGTCACGGGCAAGTTTGAGGTAAGTCTTCACCATTTATGTGTAAGTATTTATTAAGACATTTATATGATTTATGGAATATTTGAAAAGAATTACTTCTCTTGTTATATTTTTATAATACTATACGAAGTATAGTATTTTTTGTAGTTGACAGATCCGGCGAAAATTGAAATCCTAAAATCTTGAATAAAAATTTGATAAATTAGACTTGTCGACCGGATATTAATCAACGGAGATTTATCAGAATAATGTTTAGTTTTATTGTAAGAAATTCCAAAGATATTTTATTTAATGTTTGATTTATTACGTTAGGTTAAAAGTAAGGTACTTAATATTTTTCATCCTTCGAAGAATTAGCCTCATCTGGCCTACTACATAATTTATCTAGATAACTAAACTTAACAATATCAAAGCACCAGCCTTCAAGTGTACAGTAAACTTGCTGTCGTGGTTAAAAACCAATATAATTAGTAGCCTATGTGTTCTCCCAGACTATAATCTACAAGTATGCTAAGTTTCATCGAGATGCGTTCTACCGTTCTGGAGATAACTTTGAACGCATCTGCGGTTCTTCTGGTATTGCTGATGTCTATCGGCGTCGTTGAACATCTCGGTGTTCCCGCGGCTCGTTTGCTCTCTTCTGTTATAAAAAAAAACATCCATCCATCCATTTAAACTTCCGCATTTATAATATTAGTAAGATTTACTAAATTACCTCGTACATTTGCGACATCGTCACTTAACGTCTGGTGTGATGGTATGCCAAGTGCTATTTATTTAAAAAATATCAGACTAATTGTAATGATGATAAGGTGGTGGCGTTCTACTATGGCTTGAACAGCAGTTACCGTCCGGTAGCGGGCAAGGCAATACACTGGCCGGGCGGCCGCCGCGCCCCGCCCCCGGACACGCCGCGCTGCGGCTTCCTGGGCACAGACCCCATGTGTCAGGGAGGTTGGTATATTATTTACTCATAAGAAGAAAACAGTTGCATATTTTATACCCAATTAGAGTTGTTACCCTTTTCGTCGTATTGATCAATATCCTTCTTTTAATGCCTCTAGTGTCTATTAGTGGATTTTTGTAATAATTTTAGTATTAATGGTCTTCATTCACATTGCTTTAAATTAGGCAGAGTTCAAGACAATAATGGTTATGGACTAAGCAGATTTTTGACCAAGAATTTATACAACGTTAGCTGCCAGAATGATTTTTCGAAAAACTAAAAAAATTGACCTGCCGTTTATAAGCTTTATGTGACAACAATTCGATTAAAAAGCGTCCGACAAGCCACAGCGAGGTGTTGAATGGAAGTATGGCTTGTCGGACTATGTGTCCGACAAGGCTTGATTCAAACATTAGCTTGTCGGACATATAGTCCGACATGGCAGCTAATGTGTTAATCAATGCAAGCAAACAAACAATCAAATCTTTCATCTTTATAATATTGTAGTATAGATACAGATGATAAAGATTTTTCTTTAGTTCAAACAAACGGTCAACAACTGTCACAAACAAACTTTTTTTTTAAACCTGTTGAACGGTTTCGATAAGTGGTGGCTTAAATAAGATAAAAGAGAAGCATATCTCTGTAATTAACTAAGTGATCTCATTTAAAAAGATTAAAATAATAAATAAAACAGGATATACTTAGGCATGGAAATATCTTTCTTGTTCATTACACTAATTAATGAGGATGTTCTCGACTTGAATACGAAACTTTATAATCTTAAACGACGCTACTAAAAGATTTATGTTTTGTAGTAAAAATATTGCATTGCTCATAAAGTTATTCCGGACTACAGGGTGTTATATTCAATGGCCTTTGTGAAGCAATTTACATGAAGATTATCGTCACTGTTTTAATAAACTATGCAATCAAGGAAACCTAAATTTATATAGTCTTAATTATTTGAATTCAATAAAGCTTATTATCGGACAATTCCTTTTTTGGTTTCATACCATGGAAGCGTTTTTAAATAAGTTCTTGACAGTACTTATATGCCTTAACTGTATCAAAATCTCTCATTTCTATGTTAGAAGTTGAGGTGTTACGATGGTCAGAGTATAATTAAAGTCAATTTCCATTACGGCCGTTTCCCTAATAGTGTGCACTGTAATTTTGAGAAATGAAGTGAAATTGTAAATACGGGTAGGGAAAAGTTATAAAGTAAACGTGAGAAAGCTGAGTGTTTTCCGAAAATTATTTGAATTTACGTGTTTTAACTAAAAATGCGTATATTTACAATATTTATATTAGGTATAAATTTTATTATATTTTAGTTAAGAAAAAAATATGAATATTCGGCGATGTTTTTATTTTGTGTAATTCCTATATTGGCTTTGTTTCTTTAATTTAATTTTGTCGATGTTTTGGTTAAAAAAATTCTGAATGTGTGTTTGTTAATTTACACGCTGCTAGAAGCACAAACAGTAATAATATACTGTTTTATTGGACTCGCGTTGTTTCTGATGTTCGCTGTAACCGCTGCGTGTATCGCATACAAGTAAGTTATCATCATCACATCATCACCATCATATCATCATCATCACTATCATGTTAGGCACATATTGCCTAAAACAGGGTGTATATTTTCACCCAACATCGCCACCATGGTATTGTTCCAACCTCATCCATGATACTCGTATATAGTTATAAAACTTTTTAATTAAGATCTGTGTATTGCTTCTGGCAAAAGGAGAGAACATTCTAATAACAAACTCGCGATTTAATGATGTTAAGATATAATGGAAATAAGATATGTTGCCGTTTTTAGCTTTAATAAACTAATGACGCTGATATTATCGGCTCATTACTGTTTTAAAAACATCAATAGTAATATCAAAGAGTAAATCCTAGTCGCAGAATGGTCAAAATTCGTTCATAATTAATTATAAAAGTGTTTTTCTCTTATTTTTTTTATAACAAATAGCTTTATGCATATCTTCTATAAATAATTTTTATCTGTGTCATTTTCATAAAAAGAGGTACAAAACTGTTTATTTCACGAATCAATATGTGTATTGATTTATAAATACAATAATATTTTTAGTTGAAATTGCGCTTGAATAGTATGATGTAGAAGTTTTTGTTAGAATTAAATTAAATTCTGAAGAAATGTTTACGAGAGAACATTGTGGAAGTCATGTATATTGTTATATAGACAGGCGCGTATTGACGCGGAGATGAACAACATGGCGTGGCGTGTTCGGCCCGAGGAAGTACTGCTAGAGGTTGGCGCGCTGGGCGCCAGTCCCGCTCTGCACAGCCTCAACGAGGTCCTCAAGGTATACAAGCATAGTATCCAAAGAATCCTACACTTTCAATGACTTTCTCGTGTCGTGTATACAAGAGCGTTTTCACACTGTTCGCGTCTTCGGCAATTGTGCGAAAGATAAGTTTTGTTTTGGACGCATATTCGGTGTAAGGATGCGGTCGATTATTCGAATCCGCTTTGGCTAGGTATTATTAATCTGCTAACAGAAGCTTTAATATAATTTCATTAATAAGTAGTCTTCAATTCCCTCTTTGTATTTTAAGATTTCATATAATTTCGTCGAGAATTTTTTTGTAGCGAAATACGGTAATTAGTAGTACTTCAAATGTCAAATAAAAAGAAATTTCGTTATATAAACTGTGGCTTCCTAACGCTGTGCTTTGATCTTAAGTAATAAAGAAACAATTTAGTATTTGTTTAGTTACAAAACTACTTTGTTTACCTTGACATTGTTAGAAAGTTAATTCTATAAGAGAGACCTTGGAAACTTTACGGTACAGTTTTGTATTGCCCCTTCTTAAATTAATTGAAAATATAAAATATTTTTTCATGTTTTATTTTTTAAGAGTAGTGGCAAGCTCGTCTACATCCAAAAATAGACATTTTCTTAGTGGTAATTAATAAAAAGGTCACGTAAATAGTTTGCCATAATTTTTATTTTTAACTAACAGTCGCCCGCGATTCCGACCGCGTGGATATATAAAAAATACTTAATTTTTTTTTTATTTATTTATATAAACAAGGAATAAAATACAAATTTACAATAAAAGTGTCTATAAACCCATTGCGGGTTTAGTGTAGCTCACCCATCCATCCATCCACATCACATCCATCTAAACATTCGCATTTATAATATTAGTAAGTTAAATAAAAAGCAGCTCTTCAAGGCATAAATTCGATAAAAAGAATAAATAGTATCCTATGTCCGTCTCCTGGCTCTAAGCTACCTCCTCACCAATTTTCAGGCATATCGGTAAAACCGTTCTTGAGTTATAAATAGTGTAACTAACACGACTTTTATATTATATATATATATAAGATTTGGATTGTCTATAATTACGTTGTTTTTGCATGCGACGTAATTACGTTGATAATTGTTGATGTTTAAATTCGTTTTTACAAAAAAAAGGAAGGACCTAATAGTAATAAATTCAAGGCACGTATAACTTTTCGGTAGTTATTCGTATTAGATAGATTAAATGACAATCAGGAGCCGTTATCTCGGAATAATGGTAGCTTTTTAGGATTTTTCGCTAGCTATAGTACCTGGAATGCTTTCTAAATGCCTCGATCTTAATATCTTTGTCTTACTCTATTGATCTGAAATTTGCTTTCAAACGCAAAATTCTAACTAAATACTAAATAGGTATTAAATATAAGGATAAGGAGCGTCGGTGGCTCAGGGGTCAAGCACTTGACTTGCAATCTGCAGGTCCTGGGTTCGAATCCCGCCATGTACCAATGTGTCTTTCCATTTCCGATTTACATATGTACATTTATCAAATTCAAAGATATGTGTGAAGTCAACCAACCCGCACTGGGCCAGCGTGGTTGACTATGACCTAATCACCCTCAACTTAGGGTAGGCTCCGTGCCCCTCGGTGGGGATGTATAGTGAGCTGATGATGATGATGATGATAAGGGTATAATTCATAACATTACATCGTAACAGTGAGTTTCCACTGACAAAAGTATTGTACAAAAACATATAACCTCTTTCATTGTCTTTTAAAAAACAGATAATATATTTTTTTTCGCAAATGTTTGTATGTGGGTTGAAATTCACTCTAATAATCATCAGGCAAAATTGTAACAAAGAAAAGCTTGTAATCTTATTAATGATGTCATAAACCCACATTCGCACGGGCGTTTTTTAAACGCAGCTTTAAAATTGCGTTTGCGGCTCTCGAGCGTGGACGCTTAAAAATACCCTTGTTCCGCTCGTGCAACGCTTAAAAGACACTGCGCGATTAAAAAAGCGTCGCGTTGTTAACCCATGATAAAAAAAGCGCCCGTGTGAATGAGGAGTAACAACGCACAAGTGAGATAAAGTTATCGCAACTAAGTTACAGCTTCCTTTCCTACTTGTTATAACTTATTTATGTGATAAAATGATAATGCTTATTTATATGTACACAATAAATATTTTTTGACGATAAAAATAATAATAAATAGCTAGTAGATCCGAATCCGGAATTGTAGATTACGAAAAATTATACACTTATATAAAAACGGCTAAACACCCACGTATATAGTTTAGCCGTTTTTATATAAGTTTATTATAATGTATCACGAAAGTTTGAATAATTTAATGACGAAAAGTTATGTTGTGGAATTAAAAATATTAATAACATCGGTCAATGACTACAAAACGATAACTTCTCAAAGGTCACACGAAAGATTAAACAAATTAATTAACTTCTTAAATATTAGCCTTAAAATACTTGATCTCAATATTTATAGTTTCAAAATGCATAGTCGATTCTAAGCAGATGTCTGTTATAGTTTTATGTAAAATGTCTGGAAATTTAATGCACAAAATTGTAATATTTTGAACCGTGAGAACGAAACGCGTTGCCGGCGACCGCTCGTAAAGTTCGAATTACGAGGTGTTACTTACAGCATAACCATAAACCACTGCTAAAGCACATGTGGAACATATTGTCATCCCTCTCTTTCGCTCTGAAAACAGACAAAGTCGACAATATGTTCCTTGCAGGTTTCGGTAGATTCAACTGATAGTAAGTTATTCTCTTCTGCGGGCGTTCATTTCAGTTAAGGAATTTAATATCTTGAAGCTTGCAGTCTTATTAAATGGCGGTATTACCTTGTCACATTACAAGTCTCGGGTGATATTCATTTTCTAAGGTCTTGCTGTACAGCGTTGTTTTATTTTATTTAAAAATATCACTGCAACAACCGTGTTGTGGAATGGTGTACTTAGCAGGGTTCTTCAACAAGCGAGTATTTCTTTCTATTACCGTTTTCTGAGCCCAACAACTCTACATAAAAGACATCGCCATCCCAATCATTATCTTTGACAAAACAGAGATCACAATATGTTTTAAAACGAGGATTTTGGTCTCCGAAACTCACGGTTAGAATAGCAAGGCTTTGGCGTTGTCATCGGTTCCAGTGGTGCAATCAAATTTGATGCTATGTAAGACGGTTCTTCTTATATATATATATATTCTAGGGCATTAAAATTAGACGACTTACCGTGCGTTTCTGATACCTGAATCCCCGTTTCAAACTGTTATCTCTGTTTTGTCAAACATAATAACAGGGATGACAATATTTGTCATATTGTACTTCTCGTTTGCATCCTTATTAACATTACCAATGTTAAGATGTTATTAAGGTCCTAAACTTGTGTTCAGTTGTCACTTAGTTGGAGTCAGACAAGCGCTGTGTCGTCAGTGGGTGGAACTCCGCTCACCCTGTCATCTTTCACTGTTGGCCTCTACAAGGGCAATAGAGTAGCTGTTAAGAAAATACATCGGAAGAAACTGGATTTGAATAAGAAGTTACTATGGGAGATTAAACAGGTATGTATTCAAAACGAATCTTCTTTGTACCATCATCCTTTATCTGCCTGCTTGCTTCTTTGAATTAAAGTGACACATTATAAGAAGTCATAATTATTGAGATGTTATTGCGAAATTTCATAATTATGAATTCATGAAAGTGTGTTAAACCAGGTTTTTATGATTTTTTTAGGTCCATAATTTAGCTATAAATATGGCTATATATTCGTAATATTTTGTATTTTTATTTAATTACCACCAGACCGTGATGTATGTACATTTAGTTTGTTTAAGAACTACCATAGTTCCAGTTGTTGCAATAACTTTCGCTTATATTTTCATTTCTATAGCAGAATATTTTATCGAGTTCATAACCGATCCTAAAACAACATTACATGTATCTAGCTTTTTATAATATTTTCATCTAACAATATGCAATACAATACAATAGAAGTAGTTACGGTTTATTAAAACTACTGCTATGTTTATGTACGTGATGTGAATTCGATTAAAAAAATCTTTTATAATTTGTCTACAATCTAAAGGCGCGTAACGTGTCCCATGAGAACACGGTGCGTTTCATCGGTGCGTGTGTTGACTGTCCGCTGGTGTTCGTACTGACTGAGTACTGCCCTAAGGGCTCACTAAAAGACGTCCTCGCTAACGAGGAGCTGCAGCTCGACTGGAACTTTCGCACCTCGCTGGTTCATGACATCGTACAAGTAAGTAGACGAGCAGGCAAAAGTTTAAACCACTTTTGGAAAATGCTATTGACTGAATTGTTTCAATGTCAATGTATGTACCAATAAATATTAAGATATCGCAAAACACTGAAGTCTAAAGCCTACTTTAATTTTGTTTTTTTTTTGTATAGGAACCATGGTTCATTAATTTCAACGTAAAAAAAAACAATTATTTGTATAAACTATCATTTCTCCTAATAATTAGCACTTAACGCGTTCCGTGCCACTACGTTTTTTTATGAAATTGCTAGTCGGTGGCACTGATCGTGTTAAAGTCTATAACAAATAAACATGAACGTTTGTGGTCAGGGCATGTGCTACTTGCACAGCGGGCTGGGCGCGCACGGCAAGCTACGCTCTTCAAATTGCCTCATCGACGGCCGCTTCGTCCTCAAGATCTCCGACTACGGTCTCAACACCCTCTGCACGCCTACCGACTTGATAAAGGGCGATCTTTATTATTACAGTAATTGCAATTTAATACTTTAACTTCTTTTGCTCCTTAAATTTTTCCAGACAGACAGACATGTAAATCGTATCGGACTACTAAAGCATTATAGAATGGTATGTCCAGAGTTACTATGGACGGCGCCGGAGCTGGTGGCGGGCAGCCTGTACCCGGGCGCGGTAGCCTCACTCAAGGGCGACGTATACAGCTTCGGCATCATCCTTGAGGAGATCGTGCGTCGCGCCGGACCCTTCCACCATTATACGCCTACAATGTCCTACAAAGGTCAGTTTCCTAAAA
>NW_013530507.1:1644383-1745563 GCF_000836235.2 Papilio xuthus
CCGGAGAGCTTCGAGTGTGTGACTGTGTACTTCAGTGATATTGTTGGCTTCACCGAGCTGTGCGCTGCCTCCACACCCATGCAGGTCGTCGACCTCCTCAATGACCTCTACAGCACTTTTGATAGGATTATCGGATACTATGACGTGTATAAGGTAATTGGCTAGAAGAAAAACCGGCATTAAAAGTTTTGTATTACTAAATTATGCTGTTAACATCGTGTTTTATTACGTTGAATATATAGAGTTTTTAATAAATTATTGGATATTTCAGAAATACCGACATGTCACGATAAATATCATCAATGTAAATTGAAATGTAATTTGTTAATATTTCAAAGGTCTAATAAGTAAATTGACAGCCAGTCTTCACTGTTATCTTTATATATATAATTCTTCTGTGCGTGTGTATGTCACTGAACTTCTCTCAAACGACTGGACCGATTTTGATGAAATTTTTTGTGTGTGTTCAAGGGGATCTGGGAATGGTTTAAATTCACAATTTTGTCCGCTGGACAATGTTTTTTTAATAAAATATTAATTTATTAGTAGTTGTTGATTTTGGAATGTTTTACATTGGATCCGACAGACGGCGCTACCATCGCAGTGTCAAATTTTAAATAATATTCGAATTTTAATTTTAGCTTATTAAAAAAAGTTTGAAATTTTCAAATTTAAGACGTGTAGACAGGACAACGTCTGTCGGGTCCGCTAGTATCTCTGTATAACGACAACGTTTCATGTATTACGACAGCTGAAAAGTATGAATAAGAGTGTTATGTTGTGTGTAAGGTGGAGACAATAGGCGACGCGTACATGGTGGTGTCAGGTCTGCCGAAGCGCAACGGCGACATGCACGCGCGCGAGATCTGCCTCATGGCGCTCGCGGTCGTCGAGGCTGTGCGCACCTTTGCTGTCAGGCATCGCCCCTCACATCGCTTAGAAGTAATGAACATAACATATTTGATATTTTTTCATTAGGTTTGTTAATTTTTCAATCTTTTATGTAGTAAATTTTACTATATGTATGTAATGAAGGTGCGAGTCGGAGTACACTCTGGACCAGTGTGCGCGGGCGTGGTGGGCGTCAAGATGCCACACTACTGCCTGTTCGGGGACACCGTTAACACGGCCAGCCGCATGGAGTCTACTGGACAACGTGAGAATAACTTTACCTTTTTACTGAATAGGAAACCTTGCCATATCAACTTAAATCTGAATAAATATGGATTAATAAAAGGAAGGAAGTCAACCGGGTACTTTATAGGTCTGTCCGATATTTGATTCTCTAATCTTTCTTTACTTAACAGCTTTGAGGATTCACTTGAGCGAGAGTACGCGCGCGTTGCTAGAGCAGTGGGGCACGTTCACCGTGGAGCGGCGCGGCGAGGTGGAGCTGAAGGGACGCGGGCGCATGTTGACACACTGGCTGCTGCGCTGCTCGGAGCCCGCGCCGCACCAGGCCGGCCCGCCCGCGCCGCCGCCGCACTACCCCATACTCTTCCCCGCACTACCACAGCCGATTGCATTACACACGCCGTATATTGTCGTTGAACAACCAACTATAGCTGGATAAAAAAGTTATTTGATATACAACTGGACACCGCGAAGTCCGCGCGGCGGCTACGCGTTAACGATGGATATGGCTAGACTTAATCATCTCTCCATGTCTTGCTTTCACTGTATCCGAGATCAATAGTCGCTTTCCAGATAGATTTATCAGCCATATAAGTTGTCTTAGCCTTTATCATGTTATTTTTATCACATAAATATAGCATGGTCTTCAGTTTTAAATTTTGATAAAGGCGCGCTCCCTCTGGGGCGAGTTATTCCAAAACCAAGGCCTTATAAACTTCAAAAGGTTATTTATATGTTACATATAAGTGTGTATGCAGGAATGATTAGTTAGAAAACAGTATTAAGTTTAACTAAAGATTTTAATCAAGTGTAATTATTGAAAAGACTTGAGTTCAAAAACACAATTCTCTTTGTTACAATGTTATTGCGCGCACTCTGAACAGATAGATTCTTTTGTTTTCCAATTAATTACTTGCTGCAGTTTATTCGAAAGCAAAAGTATAGAAATAAAAGTATTTATTGTACGTTATTTACCTTTTCTTTGCAGATATTTTTTTTATTTATGGTCTTAAAACTCCGTAAATGTTAAAAGCAATTTTAATCATCATTCACCTTTTAAATACTGAGATATTTTATATAATAAGGTTATGTTTACGTTTAATTTACTAAGTTACTAATAATTAAGTATTTTATTTATTTTTATTTAAGATAAAATACAGCGGACTTAACTGTTGCTGAAATGTGTATACTTTTACGTGCCAAATAATCATTTAGATTTTATGTTAAGTGCGGCTTCACCGATATGGCTGAAAATTGGTGAGGAGGTAGCTTAGAGCCAGGAGACGGACATAGGATACTATTTATTCATTTTTTTTTCGAATTTATGCGTCGAAGAGCTGCTTTTTATTTAACTTACTAATATTATATATGCGAATGTTTAGATGGATGTGATGTGGATGGATGGATGGGTATTTGAAGATATCTCTAGAACGGCTGAACGGATCTGAAAGAACACATAGGCTACACTAATTACGTTTTTTTATTTATCCACGCGGACGGAGTCGGTGGCGACAGCTTGTATAAATATCTGGCTTTAATGTACTAACGAAAAGTAAATCGACATCACAGGGAACCGAAGAGCTGGCAACTTCCTCGGACAAAGAGTTACTATAGCTATACAAAGGGGGAACGCTGCCAGTATCTTCGGAATCTTGCCTAAAGAGACTCCTTTTAACAATATATTTTAGTTAATTATTTGTTTTTAATATTTTATTTATTATCATATATTTAAGACTCTTGTTACTAGAATATGTATTACTTAATGACAAAATGTTAACATATTTTGGGATTATGTTGAAATACATATTTAAAAGTTGTTCTAACGTAATACATAATGTACTTTGCCTATACATAAAAATATTCAAATATCGATGTCATATCTGTCAATTAACATTTCTATTACAAAATGAAGAATGCATTTTGATGTTTATTGTGAATAAAATAATTTGTATTTAATCCGATGTTTTATTTCCTCTTTTATTACTCTTAGATCAAGGCTAGACGTAAAAACGTTTCAGTTCTAACAGTGTTCAGTTTTAACAGTGGTAGAGCCCGCTTTAACTAATTCGCACGAATCGGCCCGGCTCGCCCGGTGAAAGAAGAAGACAGGCGTGAAGTGGAAGCAATTCCGCGTTTCGTCTGATGAGTGTGAGTCCCGGAGGCCTAATTTAGTCCTCTTTCCTCTCCCATCCTTTTCTTTATAAGGAAAGGATGGGAATTGGAAGTGGACTTTCCGGATGAGAGGATGCATGGAAAGGGAAGATATTTTCTTTCTGTGCATCCTCTCCTCCGTCGATTCAAGGTAGGCAACGCATATGCAATTGCGTATGTCTATGGCATCGGTCACTTCGCTATTTCCACCTTTTGATAGAAAAAAAAAGTTATGTTACGTGCAATAAACAAAAACAAAGAGATAAGCGATTAACTTAATACAAATACAAATTAAATATATTTAAGTTAGTTTGTTATAATTTTATAAAATTATAACAAACTAACTTTTGCCTGTGACTCAATCCGCGCGAAATTAAAAAAATAGTAGACTATGTGTTCTACCAGACTATGTTCTACACCTATGCCAAATTTCATCAAGATCCATGCCGCCGTTCTGGAGATACCGTCAAACAAACATCCATCCATCCATCTAAATATTTGCGTTTTTAATGTTAGTAAAATGATTATCACATTAATTTAAATTTATATCAATATAGAAAATATTTAAATTCATAGTCAAGTTGAATTTCAATTTCCTTTCACATAAATTCCTTCGGAAATGTGTTAACATGGCTTTCCCATCTATCCTTGAAACTCCACAGGGATCTGATGCTTTCAAGTTTAACATTGTTTACCGTCTTTGTATATGTCGTATAACTTCTATAAAATATTTACATTATTTGTGAGTAAACTTAATATGAAATAGCAATAAAATTAAACTGTTGTTCTGTAGTTTTAAGTGACGGAAGTAGAAAAGAGATAAAGCGAGGTAATTGCGTAAAACATTCATTTCTATTTTGCCAAATAAGTACTATTAATATTTTGAAATTAGACAACTAAGACATAATTAACATCCCTAACATACTATATAGCTGTAGCATAGTATCATCCATTCCAATCGTTTGTATGATAGCGTATAAATAATGTAAGTATTCACTACTTGTAATAAGCAAACTTCTTACATTTTTAATATCCAAAGAATGTTCAAGAAACATTTAAACAAACAGAACATATTAACGTGTGGTTTTCAATAAAATTAAAAGAACGTATACATAAGAATGTATCCAGAGATTCATTAAGGACGATGAGTGAAGCGCGATGGAGGGTGCAAACACATCAGTGGAGGTCGCGCGGAATGTTCTCGATGTTGACTTTTAAAGACAGGACTTGTCATGATCGCATTCGCCTGTATCAAATAAAAACAAACAATAAGTTTGAAACTCGCTTGTGTGCTCGTGTTGTGTGTGTTTTTTGAGTCATAAAAGCGTAGTTAGCAGCGAGACATACATGTGTCATCTTTACCTCACCTCCCACGGAACGTGCTGAGTTTATTTAATACAACGGTAGCCTAGTCCGTTTCTTTATAGTGAAAGGTCGACATTGAACCTGAAATCGCTCGCGGACGGCATTGACATGTGATTGAATTGAAATGTAATCGAGCGCAGAACACATTTGTGTAGAGATAGAATCTACTAACAATACAGTTAATCTTAGGTTAACATAATAACTATTCGTGTTTTTATTTATATTCCTATTAACTTTGAAGTAATTTTTTTAAAATATTAGCAGATTTTTTATAAATTTACTAATATTTCTTTTACCATTCCAACTAAGCTGTATGCTTGTGCTAGGATATGGTTTACGACAATAGTCGAATGGCAGGATTCGAATCCCCGACCTCGTGATCGGAGATCCGTACCCTTAACCATTAGGCTATCGACGCTTTTAAATGTTACATTATGTTATTTATCAAGTCTCAGAATGTTACCATTACCTTGCTTATCTGTTTTACATCAAATAATATTATACAACCTATAGTTGTTGGAAAAAATAAGTTGTTGTTATGAGGGAAGAATACCACGGTCGTAATTTATTTTTAATTTTATCAGCAAATAAAGCACCGCAATACATTTAGGGATAGTGTTTTGTTTGGAATGAATTTTGATTAAATTTTTAAATATTTTTCGTGAAACGTGATCGATGTCTCCAATTCGCATATCACTTGGTACATTTTTGTTCAAGGGTGCCATCAAATCAGCGTGAAAGCCTTTGAGGTCGCAACCTGCTGGCCTGAACCTGACATTGACGTCAAAACTGATTGAATTGAAACTTAAGTGAGCGAAAACAAATCTTTGTCTTATTACTAAGCGTATTCTTCAATGTGACCTTATAAAGTAAGGTTAGGTTGGTATTTTGAATTTCCATATTGAACATCGTCTTACAAATTAACAATTTTAAATATTTTGGTTATATATTAGGTAACTAACTTATTCATATCATATAATGTATTATATAATGTAAAGAATATGAATTTATTTTTTCTAAGAATTTCTTCTAAGAAAAGTCACAACTGTTTTTTTAACATTTGTATCTAGTTATAGAAAAATTTATCACACTGTAGCACGGCCCTGTGGCGCAATGGATAACGCGTCTGACTACGGATCAGAAGATTCCAGGTTCGAATCCTGGCAGGGTCGCTCACTTTTTTGTACACAAAGAAAAAGATTTTTATGCCAAGACGCCCTAGTAATGTTTTGTATTTTACATCTTGCGATTTTTAACCATTATTCGATTAAACTAACATTGGCAACAAGGCCCTGTGGCGCAATGGATAACGCGTCTGACTACGGATCAGAAGATTCCAGGTTCGAATCCTGGCAGGGTCGATTATTCAATTTTTGGAATTATTTTGCGAATCATAAAACTTAATTTTGATTTTTTTTTCTGCAGTTTAAAGTAGTTTCTATAAAAATAATATGCTCAGATACAATAACATAGAATGAATTTAATATTTGAATAAAAATAAATTACAGAAATAATACTGTCGCTGACCTCTTGAGCTCCGAGCTTAAATTTAATTTAAATAGTAACTAGATGAAATATTGTGCTCTGAGAGGAATGAAATGTACTGTTAATGGTCTTCACGTGTCGGATATTAAGTAAATATGTACCTAAAACTTTTACCTAAGTGGTTATGTATTTGTGTTGTGTATTTTACGATTATTGCCTACAAACACCAAATTGTAGTTACTTAACTTAATTTATTTAATTAATAAATAATCTGTTTAGAGATAAAATGTCAAAGCAAAAATGCAAGCATGATAGACAGGTATATTGGGTATTAATCACAAAATCATTCTAACCAAATTCTTTTCTTGACGAAATTTAAATTTTCAAAGAAAAAAATCAACAAGCTTAAAGTATACCCAGCTAACAAACAAAGAAAGCAGCTAAGAGTTTGGTTACGCGTGAGAGGAGTTGGATCCGAAGACGTCTGAGATGCCACTCGGGTTACCGGTTTTGTATTAATCTCAAGCAGACCACTTTCTAAAAATCTTTGAAGCATCGTCGACAATATTTCCAAAAATGGAGAATTCTTTTTCATCCAAACCACTAAAGGTACTGTCATAATAGAATCTGATAAAACATGTCCACATTCGTCCTCCATAATACCACGTGAAAGACAATAAGCCCAGGCATATTCCAAAGATGTAGCAAACACAAACTTTCTTTTACCCTCTAAGACTTGATTAAATACTTCTTCGAAGCGAATTTCAGACACGATTTCGAATTCCTCCAGTATCTGTGGATCATGTTCAAAATACAGCAGCATACCAGCTCGACCGCCAAACTTATATCCGTGTTCATAAGCATCTTGCAAGCTTGCGTAGTTTCCAACCACCGTCTCTGTCTTCAATGCACCTATTAATACGCTTTGATAAGCACTCCTGACAACAAAAGTAAATAATATCCATAATCCAACAATGTAAAAATCACGAAAACGTTTCGGGGAAACTTTCACAGGTTGTCCAACCATCACGCCCCACATTCGTAAAGCGACACCTTTAAGTTTATTTATCCCAATAAAATGACGATGAGAAAACTTTTCAATCGACTTCATCTTTAATATACAAAAGATCGTTTTCAGGAGTATTATTAAAATCAAAAGAATAAGCCACATGTAGCCATTTAAAGGCGACAGTAATCTTAACCAGACATGTCCCGGTCTCGTGGGAGGTGCTAACCAAACTATTCTCATTCTGAAATACGGGAAAGAATAATCTAACAAGGCCAATTTTTCTACACCTATTGAAATACTGCAAGTTGACACATTAGTGACTCCTGCAATCACATCATCTAAAGATTCCAACCAGTTTTTATCTTGATTTGAATCAATACCTAAATAATCCTTAGTGGTAATAATTGGAGTAAAATTCATTGCCTCTTGCAGGAGTTTAATCATAGTTTCGGTTACTATCTGCAATTGGATCTTCCGATTTGTAAGAGAATGATATAGTTTATTCGTTGAAATATAAAATGGGCATTCTTGCATGTTTTGCATTTTATCTGGGTATATTTTAATGTCTACATTGTTCTTTTCCTTAACAGTTCCAAGGAGAAAGGGTTGTGTGTTCTGACAGTCAGTATTATTTTTGTATGGATAATATGTATACAATGCAGTAATTTTCTTCTTCTCTCTCATTAATATGACAACATTCGTGACATCATAACTCCATAGGATTCTAAAAATCTGTTCAAGTCTACGAGAACGATTCAATAGAACTATAATAAATTTTGCTCTGCTGTGCAATAGTGATTTACCTTTTAGATCAGGTTTTAAAATATCTAATATATTACGAAAAGATTTCAAAGATTCTATGAATACAACTATTTGTTCCGGTGGTATTCCATCTTTTTTTACTTCTATAACAACTGTTCCTTTGAATCTCTTAAGATAATTATTAACTAAAACTCCAGCGACATCTTTCCACAGAATAACAGTTTGTAATCTATAATTAAAATTATTGTTTGATAAATGCACTGCTACATCTAAGATATTATTGAATTTGTTAGTTCCTCTTTCTTCAAGAATGGCAGAAGCTGCAAATTTTAGTACTAAAAGAAACGAAATAAAACTATGTTTAGACAACATTGTTTGGTTGTAACTGTTAGCAGTGCTAACTAAAACTGAACTTGCATTAGTAAATAAAGTTATCAGCTTGCATTATAATAGCAACAATAAAACAATGGAAGATGTTTTGTTCCATCAACAGACTATAAATCACGGTTTTATAACAAAGCATGAATTAACCGACTTATTAATCATTGTATCTATGTTCGCAAGCAATGATTTTTACCAATTTTACGTTTACAACATAAATGCTGATCAACAGTATTGATTCTAAACTTTAGTTATAAAATAAAATTAAGATATGGATTTTAAGGTCCTTAAAAAATTCATTGAAATCATTCAAATAGGAAGTTTAATGCTACAGAATAGTTTCGACAAAAAGTTTTCATCATTTGTAAATACTAGGTTACTACCTAAATACATATTTTATATATATATAATTCTTCTGTGCGTGTGTATGTCACCGAACTTCTCTCAAACGACTTTACCGATTTTGATGAAATTTTTTGTGTGTGTTCAAGGGGATCTGGGAATGGGTTAGATTCACAATTTTGTCCGCTGGACAATGTTTTTTTAATTTATTAGTAGTTGTTGATTTTGGAATGTTTTACAAATAATATTCGAATTAAAGACGTGTAGACAGGACAACGGCTGTCGGGTCCGCTAGTATCAATCTATTTATTAATTATTATAAACGAAGTAGCTATAATTCCTTAAAAAAAATTGGTTTTGAATGCATCATAACCTATTAAGCATCCAAATGTAAATTCTAAAAGAAAAGAAACCACTTTCAACATGTTTCGTATTCGTATCTAGGCAACAATTTTTACGTAAACAAATAGAGTTCATTTGTTTCAATTTGGATATTCCTTTGTTTTTTTTTATTTCTATATAAAATTATGTTTCGATATAACTTTCTTTATATTGTTTTAACTTTAATAGGCAGTTTGTTCGGACTTAACTCGCCGAACTGCAGTAACGTGGAGTTCTTTGAAATTAGTAGTTTTAATTGTCGACCATGTCCATACAATGGTTCTATGGTTGCGTCTGTTGATGGTAAGAGAATATTTCGTATTATATTTCTATTAACAATCTAATTATTATTCTTTATTCAAGGTCTATCTTGCACTTGTGGAAATCACAGTATAATGACGGATTCGGGGCGCTGCAGAGCATGCAACGTAACAGAGGTTGTATCCGCAGACGGGAGCAGTTGCGTACCTCGGAGATGTCAGGCCTCTGCCGGCAGGGTAGCCTGTAGGAGATGCCCTAAAGACTATATTGCGGGTAAGTTATTGAATAAGCATTTGGATAACATTAAAATGTCGCTAGAGATAAAAACACGTAGTAACAGGGTAAATTTGAAGGAGAAATTCGAAGGGACTCAATACTATGATCCAATTATGTTGGTACTACGTAAGAAAAAATGTAGATAAGATGCTAATGTATGAAAATGTCAAGTAGTTAGGTTAATAAAAAGAGATTGAATGACTTTCAGTGACCCAAAATTACGATGGATCCCCAATGAAGGTGGTGCAGTGTGTTAAGTGTGGGCGTGGATACCGCCCACTGGGGGACACCTGTGTCAAGTGCTACGGCTGCGACTGCAAGAGACACGAGGTGCACGTCCATGGTACATGTCTGCCAAAAAAATACGTCACAGAACGACCTAAGTACGAAGAGAATCTTTTACACCCAAGTTATCTGCTTGATATTGTTAAATACGAATACTTGTGTGTTGTAAGTACTGTCAGATTTGGCAACATTAGTTTTTTTTTAATTTGAATAATAAGATGAAAAATTATGCAATTCTGCCATTGGCTTTATTGCCATTATTATTCATCCATTAGGAAAGATTTTCGGCTAAACATCTTTGTCATATTTGATTATTATTTTCTTTTCCAACTAACACTTTTCTATAAGCTCACATCTAATAGTTTTCAATGTCTTTTATATTAGAATTATTTAAGTATAACGATTGTAACCTTTCAGATTTACAACATATCAGCTTGTCGCTGGCTAGCTAACTCATGTGTGAGCAATTTTTACTCTTCGGATCCTGCGGGAGCATGCAGATTGTGGATGCATCCTAACCTAAACAATCATACTAGTAAGTATCGACGTCAAAAAATCAACAAGAGTCATTTTCCTGTCACTGGGAATGAGAAGGAGATAATAATTATTGACTTTAATTACTTTAATATTTATCAGCTTATTTTTTCCATTTTCAGTTCTGCCAACACTGTCGGTAAATAAATCTGAATCGGATCAAAGAAAAGATGAAATACATTTATCTAATAGGCAGGTAAAATAAATCCTTAATTATTTTTGCCAATGAATCTGATATTACGTTATTATTTTATTGTGATTTTTCTTACAGAATACTATATTAATTAGTGCTATTAGTTACAAAATTGATGGAAACTTTAAGCAACATTTGGATCCACGTAAAAGAATCGTTCCTTGTCTTCCACCTTTTATGATAACAATTGGCGAAGATTATTCGTAAGTATTATTAAAATAACTACAGTTTCATAAAGCAACAATTCATCATGAGCTCTCTATACGTACCCACCGAGGGGCTCGGAGCCTACCCTAAGTCACGGGTGACTAGGCCATAGTCAACCACGCTGGCCAAGTGCGTGTTGGTTGACTTCACACGAGGTTTTCCTTCACCGTGAGAACGTCGGATAAAGGTACATATGTAAATCGAAAGACACATTGGTACAAGGCGGGATTCGAACCCAGGCCCTGCAGATTGCAAAGTGTTAAAACCCCTGAGCCACTGACGCTATCGAAGTTACAATTATTTACTATATATTTTCTTACAGGCTAGATTGTCCAATTAACATTTCAGAAGAGTTTACTTTGTATGATGAATTACATTCGTTATATATTTCCTCTGATAAAACTAGAAAACCAATATCTATATTAATACGAAAACCTAATGGACAATACGTAAAGGTGAGTGTTACAGTAAGGATATTAAAGCTTTAGATTGCAACAAGATTAACCTTAGGGTCTACCTAAGTAAGCATTTAATAACTCCGAGTGTGAAACGTAGAGTAAACTAAATAACAAAGATAATGACAATTTCAATGTTTATTCGTATAATGAAGAAGTTTCTCTATTTGTAGAAAGGCTTGTGGTATACGAATAAGTTTTCAAAATATTTCGTATTCCGTCGATCTCTATCTGCGTCATCGAATGTTACCAACTTAATTTATTTGAGAGAGATGTTGATACAAGTTCGGTAAGTACAAAACCTTTCTTTTTCGTAATATCTATTTAGGATATTGAATTTGTCTATGACGTATTTTTAGGACAATAAAAAGACAAACGATCAGAAGACTTTAATATCAAAAAATATATAATAAGCGACAACATGGAAATACGTAAAACCACACAAAACTTTGTCGTTATCTGGATAAAAAGATTTATCTTCGGTCCTTTACTTATTAGCTTTAGCTTTAAATAATAACTACTTACTTAGTGAAATAACTATAATTAATTTATAAATGCGATAATGGTTGAAACTTTATCTTATAGGATTGTGAGGGACCAGAATAACGTGGGCGCTTTAAAGATATATTTAAATGTGGAAGTTCATTATGCTATTAAATCTCCAGCATCTGATGTCTTCTTGATGTCTTTGCGGGTGACTAATGACTTACCAAGTGCTGGAGTTATACGGGGTCTGGAGGTAACTATTTAATATTTGACTATTGCTCAAACTACACTCTAGTATTCTACTAATCGACTACCAATACTAGACACCATTCCCACCAGTCTCTTAAAAGCAAATGATTTGCTGTCGCCCGCGGCTTCGTCCGCGCGGAATTAAAAAAAAACATAAGTATCGAAATCCGTTCAGCCGTTCTGTTGATACCTTATAACAAACATCCATCCATCTATTGAAACATATGCACATATAATATTAGTAAGATTTTGTCATTACTAAGTCGCAAATACATACTTTTTTGCAGATATGGGGCAGTATCCTCTGTATTCTGATGGTAGGCTACGCGTTGCTCCAGTGGCGCGGCGTGTTGCGGCGTGGTGGGCCTAAAGTATCGTTATTTCCAATCATGGCTGGATGTATCGCAGACGCAATCTACTTCGTACGATTTATTTGTATTCCAATTTTTTAAACGTTTTTTGAAGTGATTGATTATATACTAATGATATCTTTTAGGCCTTATTTCCACTAAACGGTAAACCGCGCGATTCACGCGTTGCGTTTCCATCCTATATTACAACAGTTGGCTAGTGCAAGTAGGTATATACTTGACCATAGATTATTTATGCTATCTATTTTATCAGGCAACCTGGACCACATTACTTCATGCATTGGCTGCAGAAGCTGGCACACTTGGACTGACATTACCATTAGCACAGTCCGAGGAAGAAGTGACGGCGGCCATGATTTATACAATTCTTACTTTGAAGGTAACTGTGGTATTTAAGATACTGAAATTACATTTATATTACTGTAAATTTCCATTATGTTGTAACCTCTTTACAATAAATGTTGATTTCTTTATGCGAGTAAAAAGGATAGCGATACGTTTTAATTTCACGACGGTGGAAATACACTTAACTATGGTTGATTTGAATGAAACTTTTTTTTAGGTTATAAAAGTGGCATACGTAAATTGGAAATTGTGTCGCTATGACATATTTTTTATCGATTGGTCTGAGTACAATCCATGTTTTAAAGGTAATATTATTGCAATATTTTACTATTAAAATGTATATAATTTATTTATTTATTAATAATACAGATACGTTGTTATTTGATCAATCAAATGAGAAGAAAAAAGGGATTTTAGCAAGGGAATGGATCGAGATGCATACAAAAAGAAGAACATCCCCTACACTTACTGTTATATTAACACTTCTGACTTTACATGTACGTATATTTTATATTTTTTATCTTTAAATGAGCAATTCTTGTTTATATATTATATATATAATTGGAATCTCGGAATCGGCTCCAACGATTTTTATAAAATTTAGTATATAGTGGGTTTCGGGGGCGATAAATCGATCTAGCTAGGAATCATTTTTAGAAAATATCATTTTATTCGTGTTTTATCGATAATCAACTTAAACATAAACTTAACTTTTTCTATCGGTAAGATCGAAAAATATTATTCATATTTCATCATTTTATTAATGATAAGTATTTAAATATAATTTCCAAAAAACATAATTTAAAAAAAATACCGATCGGTCATCCAGATTTTATTTATTACGTACCAACTTATTACAATTTGCCAATATTATAATAACAATTAAAATTTCTTTTTTTTTTTTAATTAATTTCTTGGACTGTCCTTATTTAATCTAAAACTTTGTTCGTCATTATGACGGCAAAGTTTAATTTATTTATTAACCCTTTTATGACTGGAAAAAGTTACTTACAGTTATTAGTTATTAATACTTCGCCCTTCATCCCTTAGTTTTCTAAAAAATATTATTTTATTTTATAGCTACTTCGACCTTGGCAATTGATAATGCCCAACAGCGAAGGATATAAATGGGCCATTGCTACTATTGCCTGGTGGTCTTCTTATATAATAGTTTTCTTGACCCAAATGGTTGCAGATAGGCTACTAGGATCCTTCCCCATTAAGCTCCAAAAGACTTGTACTGGTTTAGAAATTTCCATGTTGGTATTTCAAGAAGAATTGTATGCACATTACGTCCATGGTCGGTGAGTTTTTTTTTTAGAGTAAATGGTGGTAAACGCGCAAGCAACCAGCTAAAATAGCGAAGTGACTGCTATCCACAGACATCTAGATCAGGTTAAAAGGTAGTAACGTAGGTAGAGTCTGTGGACTCGGATTCTAAATTATCAACAGAACCATCGACAAAAACACTTTTTATTTTTTAATAGAAAAAATAATGTCTAATTAAAATTTTTACGTCCTTAGCAATGATGAATCATCTGATACAAGATATTTGTCAGGTCCTTTAACGACTTGTCGGGTATCGTGTGCGTCGCAATTTAGGTAAACGTAAATCCTTTTATTAAAAATTAAGAAATAAAAAAATAGATTAATAATGATTTTTAAGTTTTAAAGGGCCATCTGTAAACAACTCCTTGAAACAGAACAGCGTAAGTTTAATAATTTTTAAATGTTACTAATTTCGCCAAATTTCGCTATGATTTTTTTTATAAAATATTTATTTTACAGATACTTTAGAAAAATATGAAAACAAACAAATTCTAATATCAAAATTCTTAGCAGCTTTCTTTGAAAGAGTTAAGTATTTTAATTTTTTTAAAGACTTATTAAAATACTATTTTTTAACAATATTTTTTTTCACAGGCTCTAGATGGTCTGAGCTGGGTGGCTAGTGAACGAACTGTACTAGAAAAACTTTTAGACTTGGAAATTAGAAACCGAGAAGGTGGCAACACTAGTATTCTATTGTATGAAACTGACAATTTAACGCCATCTTGCTTTGCAATCACGTGGTAGGTGAATTTAAATCTTTTGCTTATATCATAATAACACATTATACAATTTATGGAGTCTATCGGTAGCTTTCATACCTATTTAATTTCACCAACAGGTGGGGTAATGAATGGACACTGGCAACATTCGATTCCATAGTATTTAGTAGTGTACTATTTTCTACCAAGAATACATTAAATGCCGCCTTCGTCACTATAGCACTGTGGCAGGTAATTGATACTACGTAAATAAATATTATAAGCAAAAGGAAACCGATAAAAAATAATTATTATTACAGATAATAAAATACACGATCACATGGCTGGCCATTAGGAATGTAAGGGAGAAAATAAAAGTAAAAGGTCTTTGAATCGTAGACTAAAATTGTTTGGAATATGGCTACCATAAGAAAAATATCTTTTTATTGTTACTTGTGCGAATTTTTACTTACATTACACAGAGGGACAACAATAACGCTAATTGGGTGCACAGATTACAAAAGATATGTTTTAAAATGTTACCCTTTTTTTAATATAAAAGAAATCAAAAATATATATAGAAATGAACGGACAAGCGACATTAAACAATATGTGCGAAGACTTGACAATAATGTATTAAGCAAATATTTCATTAGCGATGATGATTTATATAAGAAATATCTTAATCGATTTCTTAATAATAACAAAGAACAAAACGAAGATATGTCTGGGGATTTTCCATCAATAAATTCATCGACAACTCCGCCACCCACTTCTCAAAAGGGTTATTTTCACGATTTTATAGTAAGCCTCTGTAAAATAATAATCAATGATCTGCCACCATCAAGAAATCGTAAATTATTATCAATATTAAAAGTTAATCTCAGACATCCACGATATGAAATACCTTTTCGACGTGCATTGCGAATTTTTTCAAAGACAATCGATAGAATGACGATTTTAAAAAGTGTAGCACTAAAACAGAAAGTTCGAGAATTTTTATCATTTTTCAGAAACAAAAAACCAAGAAAGCGAGACTTTCTCGTATTACTAAATTCAATCTTTAATGTATATGATAGTAACAAAATGGACGAATATCTTTACAGCTTAAAAAAATACGCTGTTAGGAAAATCAGCAGTATTAGACGTAAAACAGAAATTGTAATTCAAAAAGTTATTATTCATGGAATACATAAACAACCAAAGTCAGTAAAAAAGGAAATAAATGCTAAATTCCGATTAGCGTTGATAGAATACTTGGAGGAACATAAAACGTAAAACCACGTTGATTAATTTTGAAGCAAACGTTACATTATAACGACTGTGCCGAGCTACACGTGACTATGTGACTAACGTTACAATGAACAATGGAAAAAAGATTTTTATCATTACTTTTTTTGTGGTTGTACTTAAAATTGTGTGTACAAAAGAAAATGCTATAAATATAAGGAGGAATGACTTAGATTCGTATAGGTTATTTTATGATTTTTTAAGTGATTACGTTGATTTATTAAGAACTTCATTTCCAGAAAAGAAACTTGTGGAATATTGTAGAATTGTAAGTTCATGTTTAAATGGTTTGGACTATAAGTACGGTAGAAAATTTCATAGATATGTTAAAAGACTATGCAGAAGCCCTGTGCCTGATATAAAAGAAGAGATAATATCCTATCGATACGTTTTAGATCAAGAGCTACCCCATCGAATCGGTTTCCTTTCTACTATGGACGAATTATTTTCAATAGATGATAGAATTATGTTTAAGGATTACATAAATGATTTGAAAGATTATGGATATGGAGATAAATTGTACATATATAAAGAAACTCATAGAATTATTTACCAAGTAATATTAGATAATATTACTAGCCGTAGTGCAAACCATCAAAACAAACTAGCGTTAAAACTTAAAAGGGCTATCAAAGAATATAACCAATACACGTCTTAGTTTAATGCGATGCAAATAAATGATAAAGGGTTACGATTGTCTTACTTATTGAAAACCTTGGAAAGAAAACTCAGTAATTAAAGTCGTGAAGAACAATTACTCATGCCCATAAACCAGAGACCAGATGAGGCAAAGATTATATAGACAGGTGAGGTTGAAGTACAATCACTCCACTATATACCATTGTAAGAGTTTTATTAGAACCGATGGAGCTCAAGAGGATTTAGTTATCTTATTCTTCGAGTGTTAATTAAGGTTCAACTTTATAATACTGATTAGTCCTTCCCTTTAGCGGCACTTAATCTAATCATTCTATAGTATGTAGATAATAAATATAAAAAACCTTGTACTTCTTTTATTTACCTTAAACTTCGTTTTAAACTGTGTAATACCAGAAGCAGCCCTTATAAGAAGGGCGTGACATCAACGATAAATATTGTAAAATACCTATGACTTCAAATTAAAGTGAGATGCTGTATCTATTTCTTAATTGCCTTGTTTGATAGCTATCCACTTTTATTCCGTTTTTCTACATACATCTTTTTATAGCCCAAATATTGAATAGTTTACGATTTACTTTACCAAATTATGTAGCTATATCCGGTACAACATAACGGTAGGGTATAACCGTGCTTTTATAATTTTGTTGCCATGAATTAGTAAAAAATACTTACCCCTTCACACCAACATTATATTTCGATATATAAAACGACAACCCATACTATAAATTTTTTTATTCATTTGTATATTGTTAATAAAATATAATTTGTCGAAAAAAAAATTAGAGTCTATAATCCATAATTCGTGTTAACTTGAATGACACCTACATATTTTGTTAATATACTAGCAACACTGTAGTCATCGATAGGAACAAATGAAATACGGCAACGTCACGCACTTCTAAAGTGGAAAGAGACTATTCATTCGGCGTTTTGAAACTGTAAATTTACTATTATACATTAGATTTGTGTTAAAATGGCAGACAACAAGAGGTAATTGCTTATTATTTTAAAATAGACATTTTACAAATTGGATAACACCATTAAATCAATGAAACCGTGATTACTGTAAACTCAACATCAAAATTTAGCTTGTCATCATGTCTCATTGCAATATTACAATACAAACGAAAAATATTCACATGTTGAATAAGTATCAATCAATGTTTTTACGAATAATTGTGTTTTGTGTTGTTGTTAAATGTGTAAACTGTTGTTTTCCACATACTTTCAAT
The DNA here is from genome assembly GCF_000836235.2 of Papilio xuthus. NCBI lineage: Eukaryota > Metazoa > Arthropoda > Insecta > Lepidoptera > Papilionidae > Papilio > Papilio xuthus. Next base: position 1,662,268 of record NW_013530507.1, read on the forward strand.
ATTCAACATTAGTTGCTTTAATTTTCCTCGCAATGTAATCGATTATTTTGTAGCCCTGATGATTTATCCACCGCGATCCTCCGCCGCAAGGACAGGCCGAATCGTCTCATCGTGGAAGAAGCCGTCAGCGACGACAATTCCGTTGTGGCATTATCACAGGTCAGATTTCCTTTGTCTAATTAGTTATACCTAACAGTACTAAGGTTACTTACGCAAAAGCATTCTGATAGGAAAAATATTTCGGAATTACTGCCGAACATGGATAAGCGAGACTCCAAGGGACCGCAATATTTTTCTAGTTTATAGAGGTTTGTCATTAACCCAAGTTTTTCACCAATAGAAGTTGTCCATCGGGCCTGGACAATGACTTGCTTTCAGAGGTTTCACGCGTATCTATGCTCGACTTTATAATTTGTTTAGTGTTGGCTCTAACATTTGTACTTTGCTTCATATTGGTGTCAAAGATGCCATGAAGCTATGACTTTGAGGTCATCACATGATTAAGATGATTAAGCAGGCAGGTTGATCTTCATGCTTTTCTTTCCTATTTATCATTTGCTACAACATTTTAGGAAGAGCTAGCTTAACATTGTTTTAGAAAATATACATGGACTTCAGTATTCTTGATGCTTGGAAGAACTTTTGATGTAGGCTTAGGCATTTTTTTAACAAATGGGTATATCATTTAAATCATTCATCAATCATGTTTCATTTGAAAACTATGTTAAATGTACAAAATATGAAAACACACAAAAAAATCCCTCTGCCTCATTTAACAGATAGAAAAACATTGTGTGTGATACATTTGTATTGATAGGGGAAACCAATTATATTATACAACACTAGCTGTCGCCCGCGACTCCGTCCGTGCGGGATTAAATATAGATGTTGGCAGATTCCCAGACCTACTCAATATGCTCACAAAATTTCATGAGAATCGGTCAAGCCGTTTCGGAGGAATATGGGAACGAAAATTGTGACACAAGAATTTTATATATAAGATTTTTATGGAAATAACTTTTATGGCTCATACCCATGTTTTGAATTTGCATGGTTAACACATTCACATCAAATATGTTATCTCCTTAGTAAAAATGAGACCACAGCATATTTTTATCTGAATGTTGTGTGTGTCCAAGTCACTAATACACAATAGTAATGTTTGCTTAACATAATTTTATATCTAGATTTACTTCATACCCGTTATGGCAGAGAAGAAAAAGCTATACTACTAACTAATTTATTTTTAAACTCTTAAAATCTCTCTCTACACTACATTGGTTGTAAAATTCCTACCATTATTGTATTCAGAAAACATTATTTATAGTGAACCTCATACAAATTTGTGATGGTAATTTATTGTAATACAGTTTTGTAACAGAAAATTCTAAATTCTTATTCTATGTTCAGACACATAAAATTAGATACTGAAATAGGACATTCAATAGTATTATTTTGCGTTCTTCACAAAGGATTTTTAACATTCTTAATTTCTAATGTAACAAATATCGATACAGGCGAAAATGGAGCAACTGCAACTATTCAGGGGTGACACCGTTCTTCTGAAAGGCAAACGCAGGAAAGAAACTGTTTGCATTGTGCTCTCAGATGATAATTGCCCAGATGAGAAGATCCGCATGAACCGCGTAGTGAGGAACAACTTGCGCGTCAGGTTGTCAGATATTGTATCCATCGCTCCATGCCCATCGGTCAAATACGGCAAGAGGGTACACATCCTGCCAATCGATGATTCAGTTGAAGGATTAACTGGGTGAGTGGTTTCAGTTCCTATAACCTACAATTGGTGCAGATGTAAAAAAAATGTTAAGGCTTAATTTTAGTCTTCTTTCCATTCCCATCCTTTTCTTATAAAGGAATGATGGGAAAAGGAAGTGAATTTGATGGACAGGAAACATCCTCAAAGGATCTTATGTGCATCCCCTCCTCTATCGATTAAATGTATGCAATGCATCTGTTATTGCGGTTGTTTCGCTATTTCGGCTAATAAAGTTGGTTGCTTGCTTCTTACTCTGTAATTTTAGGTTTTGTTACATTAATAAACATATAATAGAATATTAAAAAGAAAAGTCTGTAACAGTAAAAGTGAAAGATATTTTCAGATTGTCCTATTTGTAACTTTTATTTTTTTCCTCACAAACAGAAACTTGTTTGAAGTATATCTGAAGCCATACTTCATGGAGGCGTATAGGCCCATTCACCGTGATGATACATTCATGGTTCGCGGTGGTATGCGCGCTGTTGAGTTCAAGGTGGTGGAGACGGACCCCTCGCCCTACTGCATTGTTGCGCCTGATACCGTCATACATTGCGAGGGTGAACCAATCAAGCGTGAGGTCAGTTTTGCCATGTTTTGCTTTATTTTCTACACTTTCAGCACTTTAAAAAAGCATCATTACCATTGTTAAATATTGTGCAATCAGCAAATTTTTGAGCTAAATTCGTGTTAAAAGTGTGTTCTCATATCAATTAGTTAATATACTTTTAGAACTTAAAAAGGTATTATTTCTGGCATGTTTTTCTGATTATTTTGACCAAGTTTTGTTAATTCTTATTTGGACTGACTCATATGAATATTTCCTAATTATGTGTTAATTTTATTGTGACCGGTAACTATGACCGGCCCAAAGGGAAACCCCACTGTAGATGTTAACAATTACAATGCCACTGAAACTTCACATTAAACTAGCAGGACAGTTCAATGGTAGTGAACATATTAAAATGTCTTCTTCATCACTAGGAGGAGGAGGAAGCTCTGAACGCGGTGGGTTACGATGACATCGGCGGGTGCCGCAAGCAGCTGGCGCAGATCAAGGAGATGGTGGAGCTGCCGCTGCGGCATCCATCACTGTTCAAGGCTATCGGCGTGAAGCCCCCGCGCGGTATTCTCATGTACGGCCCGCCTGGAACTGGCAAGACTTTGATTGCCCGCGCCGTGGCTAATGAGACAGGTCAGTTTTTACTTACTAGATCTAGGTTTTCATGTCGACTATTATTTAGAATAATGAATAATATTAAGTTTTTTGTTCATTCGGAATTGTTTAATAGTTACATAAAGTCTCTTATATTTTTATTTTATATCTGATATTAAATTTACACTAAGAGACTCTCTTAGCGGCAGTAAGTCAGTATTAAATTGTTGTTTATGATGTGTGCTGCATAACCACTTAAAATTGACAGCCTACATCAAAAATAATAAAACTGGCAAAAAAGTAATGCTAGGATGAATAACATCTGCTTTATACATGAGTACTAATTAGCTTCAAGAAAAAAAATGAGTATTTTATAAAAAAAAATTTTTGTTTAGGTGCATTCTTCTTCCTGATCAACGGGCCTGAGATAATGTCGAAGTTGGCCGGCGAGTCAGAGTCGAACTTGCGCAAGGCCTTCGAGGAGGCGGACAAGAACTCGCCGGCCATCATCTTCATCGATGAGCTGGATGCCATCGCACCGAAGCGTGAGAAGACCCACGGTGAAGTGGAGCGTCGTATCGTGTCGCAGCTGTTGACTTTGATGGATGGTAAGTTTTGTTACCTGGAGATTAGTCCATTCTTCCTGCTAAATAAATGTGCTTGAAGGGTATTGCTAATAACATAACATTTTTAAATTCCTAACATAATGAAGCCATTGCAACATTTGAGTTATCTCAAACTAGCGGTCGCCCGTGACTCCGTCCGCGAGTATTTAAGAAAACATAATAACTTTTGTGTTCTTTCAGACTATGTTCTATATGTATGGCAAATTTCATCGAGATCCCTTCAGCCGTTTTGGAGATACCTTCAAACAAACATCCATTGTCCATTCATAAAAGTTGGTAATAACTTATTTCTATTATTTATCAGGTATGAAGAAGTCATCGCATGTAATCGTGATGGCGGCTACGAACAGGCCGAACTCGATTGACCCCGCGCTGCGTCGCTTTGGTCGCTTCGACCGTGAGATAGACATCGGCATCCCCGACGCAACCGGCCGCCTCGAGATACTGCGCATACATACCAAGAACATGAAGCTTGGTGATGATGTCGATCTGGAACAGGCTAGTATATATATTCATAAAACTAGGGGACGAGAGTTGATTTACTAAAAACTTTGTTCCACAAAGTTTAGCAAAGTACAAACTTAGATAAAATAATATGGGCAAGGTCATTAAATATAAAAACATCTTAATCAATTCGGCCTACTTGGAGGATAATAGAATTTATTCCATGTTACAATTTTGTTTGTACCATCTCATTAATTTGTCACTAATAATGTTAAAACATATAAATTTGTATCTTAGATCGCGGCGGAGTCTCACGGTCATGTGGGCGCTGACTTGGCGTCCCTGTGCTCGGAGGCGGCGCTGCAGCAGATCAGAGAGAAGATGGACCTCATCGACCTCGAGGATGACCAGATCGATGCTGAAGTTCTCAACTCTCTCGCCGTCTCTATGGACAACTTCCGTGTAAGTTATACTTTCCATGTATTTATATAAATCAAATTGTATTTTGTAGACCTACTGTTAGATAATTTTGTTGTCTTCATTGATTAAAAAAAACAACTTAAATAGAATCCAATATTTTGTAATTATATGAATGAAAACAAAATTAAAATCATTATTTTGAGATCTTGCACCTCTTTAACCTAGATTGGAATTGATTATTGCAACAAACCAATAAGTCAATTTTATTGATGCATATTAATTTTAAGTTTATATTTGGTAGTTTATTAATCAGAAATGATTAAAAAAAATCCTTGCGTAAAAGCAATGCTGTTCATAAGCTATACAAAGTGATTGTATTACAGTACGCGATGACGAAGTCTTCTCCGTCGGCATTGCGCGAGACTGTGGTGGAAGTGCCGAATGTGACGTGGTCCGACATCGGAGGTCTGCAAAGCGTCAAGCGGGAGCTGCAGGAGCTCGTGCAGTATCCTGTCGAGCATCCCGACAAGTTCCTCAAGTTCGGCATGCAGCCCTCGCGCGGTGTGCTCTTCTATGGACCACCGGGATGCGGTAAGAATACACATGTATATAAACTACAGATTTCATCCAAACATAAAGCCCTAACCAATGTCTATAATTTTTACTTAATCGCGTGTTTGAGAGAATTTATATATATGTGGAGTTTGAATTAAACATGAATGAATGTTGTACAGGTAAAACTCTCCTGGCGAAGGCCATTGCCAATGAGTGCCAGGCCAACTTCATCTCTGTGAAGGGGCCGGAGCTGCTCACTATGTGGTTCGGTGAATCTGAGGCCAACGTGCGAGACATCTTCGACAAGGTAAACATAAAAAAATATTAAATCTCCATAACCTGCATTGTATTGTTTATAAGACATGTTATATTATTTTATGTATGTATATTTTGTCTGTAGGCCCGGTCGGCGTCCCCGTGTGTGTTGTTCTTTGACGAGCTGGATTCCATCGCGAAGTCCCGCGGTGGCTCTGTGTCAGACGCAGGTGGCGCCGCAGACCGAGTCATCAACCAGATCCTCACCGAGATGGACGGCATGGGTGCCAAGAAGAACGTCTTTATCATCGGTACTTATAAGTTCATTTTAGATGGGATCTTTGTAAAAAAATTATGTTTTGATTGATGTGTGATTTTGCAGTTTGAAATAAATATAACTAATGTGTTGTCCAGGCGCGACCAATCGTCCGGACATAATCGACCCGGCTATTCTGCGACCGGGCCGTCTCGATCAGCTGATCTACATCCCGCTGCCGGACGAGAAGTCGCGCGAGGCCATCCTGCGCTCCAACCTGCGCAAGTCGCCCATCGCCAAGGACGTCGACCTCTCCTACATCGCTAAGGTGAGCACTGTCTGTCGTGAGAAGGAAAATATTACCTATTTAATGTCACTACGTTATACAAATATTTTGGCGGCTCTATGCAGGGCGGTGCAGTGCGTCAATGACCTAGAGCTGCCAATATATTTGAAAGGAAATATACCACCGATTACATGTTGTATAATATTAATGTGTTGTGCAGGTGACCCAAGGGTTCAGCGGTGCGGATCTGACGGAGGTGTGCCAGCGCGCGTGCAAGCTGGCCATCCGGCAAGCCATCGAGGCGGAGATCCAGCGCGAGCGCACTCGCCAGCAGCAAACACCTGCCGCCGTCATGGATGTCAGTACCTACTTGCTCTGATCTCTATTCACTAACTCCACACACTTTTGATGCTTAACTTTCTATGAGATCGAAGGCTGACATTTCGTGATTGGGTTTTGCAGACTATTAATGTGTTTTGATGTAGATGGATGAGGAGGACCCGGTGCCGGAGATCAGCCGCGCCCACTTCGAGGAGGCGATGAAGTTTGCGCGGCGCTCAGTCTCCGACAACGACATCCGCAAGTACGAGATGTTCGCGCAGACGCTGCAGCAGAGTCGCGGCTTCGGCACCAACTTCAGGTAACGTACCCATATCCATCTAAAGCGGTTTTTTCTGATATGATGATCCTGTGCAGATGAGATTTGGCACAGATGTAAGACTATAGTTTGAAAGATTACATAGACTAACTTCTAAGTTTAATTTCAAAATGCAGACGGAGTCGCAGGCGACAGCTAGTGTTAAATATTGTGTGTTGTTCAGATTCCCGACGAGCGGTGGCGCGGCGGGCGGCACGGGCACGTCGGGCGGCGACCAGCCCACGTTCCAGGACGAGGCGGGCGACGACGACCTGTACAGCTAAGCGGCTCGCGGCGGACACGGCGGCGCCCTCTGCCGCGCATAGCTTTACATCTACTTAAGAATTATCGGTTCAGTGATGTTTGTGTGGGTAGCGGGCTTTCGAACACAATCCTCCCTCAATCATTTCACCTTCTCAATTAACAATAACGATTTAGTAAAATTTTAAAGTATTTTTTTTATTGTATCAAAATTTTGTTTGATGTGAATTGTATAATGTTGTAGCACCGAAAGCCCCCGTATGGGATTCAGAATGTGTATGCACGTGTTACTTCCGGCGCGTCACTCGTTTCATTGGTATATGCGAATGTATTTATTGAATAGTATCGGTTTAGTTCGGGTCCGCTTCAGTTTGCGCGCCGACCGTCGTTGTTACCGGTGTCTGATCGTAAGTAGGATACGTCGCTCTGCCGACATGTGTAACGCAGTGATTTTAAATAAATAAAAAGATTTTTATAGTCTACATTTTGGTTTTATTTTTATTGTGTAACCCTAACTACAATTTTGATATTGAATCATTAATGGGCCTTAATATTTGAGGTTTATATTACAATAGTCCCTAACAAATGACCATAGACTATTAAGGCTATCTGATCCTGTTGGCATAAATCAAACTAAAAAAAAGAGAGCGCACTAGCGCCCCCCTTTCAATGTCAAATGTCGAGTACCGCTTTGTACTTAAATATACCATTTTAAGATTTACTGCTCTATGTCCGATGGGCATTTTTGTTTTTTAAATATCTCCTTTAATTCTGGCGATTCTTTCATTAAATTGCTCAAAGAAAGCGCTCGGCTCTTTACGAAAGATTCGACAGGTTGAATCAGGTAGTCCGACGGAAGAGAGCCGTCTATATTGAAACCCTTTTCTGGTTCCGTATAAATTTCAACGGCTTTCATTATATGATTTAAGATAGCTCTTGCTTGTTTTGCATCGAAGCAAGAGCATAAATATTCAAATTCTACGTCAGAATACTGCGTTTCGACATCTCTCGTAGTAGGTTCTGGAATTTTTGGAATTGCGACTGGTTTAGTTTTCCCTTTTGCTCTTTCAACAATTCTTTTTAAGGTTCTCACAGAGCAAGGCTCGTAATTTGGCAAATCCGGATAATCGAATGTGGACATGTTTCTCATGTAAGCCGGCAAATGCTCTTGGAGAGTCTTTTTTGCAATTTTAGCGCATTGACATGTTTTAGGTTTCATAAATTTAAAATAGCTCTCCCATTTAGGTTCGCGAATGTGCACTAATTCTTTATCTTTCGGTAACTCTTTTTGAACCGAGACTAGCTTCGGTTCCTCGATCTGTTCAGTTTTCGTTTCATCAATAAATGGAATCGGTTGCAGAGAATGGTGACAAAAACAATGTGGTAAACTACACGGACAGAGACATTCAGTTCGTACATTTTTTGTATTCGGCATTTCTTTTTGTAGTATTTGCATTACAGAACTCTGTTCCTTCAATTCTAACAGTTGTTCAGATGGTCTATATTGTACGGGTACGTCATAAGTATAGTCATGGCTGTCCGTTAGGTCAGGCTCTTTTGTACTTTCAATATCAAAAAAATGTTCCATTTTATCGGCAAAATCTTGTAAATTATCACAAGCTGCATAAATACATGTCTTGTTTATAACTACGACGGGTAAATGAGAAGAGCTGGAACGGTAAGGTTTTGGACAAATGTCTCTATCGAGCGACACTTTAGAGCCGTCATCGCCAAAAATATAAAAGGGCCGTAGTTCAGGTACGGGCGTGTGGAATTCTTCTTTTTCCGGCACAAACAGACTCTCCGCCGTCGGGTTCTCAAGTATTTCACTTATCTGTAATAACATAAGTTTCTCTATATTTAATAGAAAGTCTGCTTGTTCTGGCAACGTATGTAACGAGTAACTAATAAACTCATGAAACTTTTTAACCACATGGAACACTTTCTCTCTCCATATTTGTTGGAATCTTTCCCGCCTTTCCTCCTTTTCTATTTCTATTTTAATTTCAACATCTTTTCTGGCGACTTCCTTAGTTAGAAGTTTGAGGATTTTATTATGTTCATATGTGGCTTGACTTAGTAGTTTTTCATTTTCTTGTTTTTCTTTCATAGCGACGTAAATCTGACAAGCGAGGTTTTGACATTCCAGCAATTGTCGGAGTTTCTCTATAGTGATATGCTTTTCAATATTTATATCGTGGACTTTGTTACCTAACTCCGTGCGCGATTGCTCCACTTTTGAGATGAATTGTTCTTTTAATTCACATTTCTTTTTTTCTAGCTTCTTTGTGTAACGGTCATAAAGCATAGTTGCCTGTTGTTTTAACAAAGTCTTGTAATGATTCGACATCTTTGTAAACGCTTCCTCTTTAACGCGTTCTATTTCAGCGATGGCAGAATTTAACAGCAAACTTTCGATTTTATTAATTGAAGTAGTATACAAAATTGTAAATTCATGAAATGCGTCCCTTATTTTATCTGAATTTTTCTGAGCCGCTTTCTTTGAAAGTTCTTCAGTTTGTTGTCTACATAATTCTTCGATGCTCTTTTTCCATTGTCTGTCACTCTCCATCAAAGCTCTCTGTTTTTCTTCTTCCAGTCTTTTAAAATGATATTGCAGTATAATTTCTCCGTAATATTCCAGTCCACTGAAGCCTAGTTTTGAGAGAAATTCCTTTTTCAACGGCTTGAGTACAGTTCTTCCCTTTAGAAGATCTTCAGGAGGTGCATACCAATCGTAGCCTCCCCCTTTTAGGACCGGTTCTAAGCCCGCTAGTACCTTGTGTTTGTGTGTCATAGATTTGAAGTACACTTTCGCCAGCGACGGTGTCATCGTTTTCTTTATAACACTCTGTGTAGGCACTTGATTTGACTCGAGGTAGCATTTTCTTAAGTAATAATTATCGCTAAGTCTGTCCATTGTAAAAATTAATAAAAATTCAAACAAAATTGTAATAAAAAATTTAAATTATCACGAATGACGTCTTTTTAATTTAATTGATATCTGTCAGTTGTGTTTTTCTACAAATAATTTTATAAAGACAATATTTATTGCAGCGAGTTTTTATTATAAATTCGATTTTAGAATCACACTATAGAGGTTATCCGGGCCCACTGGAAATGCGTTGCTATCACGATTCGTTCTGTCAGAAAAAATGTAAAATCTAAATTGGCATGGAATTTCAGCGAGATGCGTTAAACCGTTCTGGAGATATGTAGTAACAAACATCCAAACATTCTCATTCATAAAATTAATAAATAGTAAGATTTAAAAATTACTTTATATACTTAAAATTAATATTAAACAATTTAATTTGGATTTTTCTAATTACAAAAAAAGGTGTAAATAATACTTGATAATATTTAATATAACTTTGATTTATTAAAAAACTATTTAATTTATCAAAAAATTTACATTATCTGCTTATAAATATTAAAATTTCAGTCATAATTAACTATGTAACTTCGCTTACTGCCATTTGTTGCAGCAAGTTCATGACGTGGCAGATTCTTTCCTTTATCTCCGTGGCGGATCTGTGCGGTAACAATTCCCTTATTCGTCCAAACACTTGCTCAGATCCAGCCTCCCCTTTTAGAACTTGCAACATAGTCTTATCTTCATCTCTGGTCCAACTTTTTGGTTCCAATTTAATTGGTGCCGTGCTTTGTGTGTTGTGCGTTGTAGTTTTGACTTCATCTCTTGATAAAGTTTTACTTTCTAATTTAATTGTCGCCGTGTCCATTTTTACTTTAGGCAAAATAGACTTATCTTCATCTCTTATTAAACTTTTTGTTTCGTATTTTACAGTTGGTACTTCTATTTTTGCTTGTTTCATTTTAACTGTCTCATCTTTCTTTGGACACGTTTTTACATCTACCTTCTCTTTTTTGTCTCTTTTACTCTCTTTTATTTCTACATCTTTTTTCTCTTTCGTGATTTTATTCTTTGCGACACCTTTACCTTTAACTGATTTATTCAAAGTAACAGTACAATCTTTATGTTTCGTATTATCGTTCACATCTTTGATATTTTTTGTAGGTGATTTTAGTTGCTTTTTAGGTCTTTTTGTTGGAATTTTACATGTACTTTTGCTGTTTCTTTTCGGAGAGGACCTTTCATCGTCAGACTCTGGTGGCGAGAGATGACAATGAGCTGGTGCGAGACGTCTCGCGTGCACTCTATAAGGTTCTTTGCTGTATGGATACGTAACAGAGGCAGGCCGTAACATTCTACCGTGTTGCAGGAATACTCTCTCTTGAATATACTAAAAATAAAAGAGATAATTTCATAATTATGTTACAGCTAAACTCTATACATGGACAGGCTAAAAACGGTGGTATTTTGTGCTTTTTGATTCCCGCCATTTTAGCGCTGAAGGTTGCGTTTGATATGCTGATGATAATTCGAACTATTCATAGAGATTGAATTATCTGCCAAGAACTTCGAAAAACACATTGAAATGAGAACGACGAAGAAAAAGCTGTAATTTTCAAGCAATGATCAATCCAATTATAAAGATCAGATTTATTAGTCCACAATTTTATAGTTGGCTGGGGTTTATCCTAGAAAATATTAAATTCATAGTCTATCTATCCAGTTCTAAATAACAACTTACCACTGTGTCTAAATTCTGTTTTGCCTCCAATTTTCTCTTGCTGTCATTTTCATCTTCAAACTCCCAAATATCATATTCCTTATCTTCAGTTAGAAACTTTTCATCCAATGCCGCTGTGTTGTTCTCATATACACTATTGGGGAGAAATTAAAACTATTAATTCTTAATTCATGGATTGCCAAGGTTCTTCTGCAAGCTGGGTAGTCTGGAGTACCCCTTATTTTGCCTTCACGCAAAATATATGGACACTATACTTCTACTAATTACTATTAAGCCTTTACTACTACTGTTACTTCTACTAGGGAATATTTTTTACCAAAAACATAGTATTGTTCATTTTAGTAACACATAAATACTGATTGTCACAACATATCTATTCTAGAAAATACACTACCAAAGGCTAAAAAAAAACGGTTACGGTTTTACTAAACAAAAGCAAGTAAATTTGTGTCATGTAAAATAACATACCTATCTGGTGGCCTTTCATCGGGAAAGAGTGATTTAAACATCTGTATTAACCGTGGATGTGAACGTAGATGTGGTAGGATACGAGCTTTCATACTTTCACTGGTACCACAGTTAACACCGTTTGTCATTTCACGTAAAATTTTACGAAGCACTGTAGGTTTTCTGGATAAAGTTATCTAGAACAAAAGATTGTGCATCTTGTCTCAGAACATGATAATTATTCTTTAAAAACATGAAATTAACCATGATAATGCCAGATTATTTTTATTAAATTAAAATATAAATTTCACATAATTTTTTAATATAATTTTTAGACATTCCACCATGTTGAATAAGTTTATGCAAATAATATTTACTAAACACACATTTGTACTAATAAAAATGCATATGAAAACAAAATTCAGACCATTTTTAAGTGTATTTTTCAGAGAATATAATAAGATGGAAAAGAATTTATACTTACCCGTAATTCATTTATAAAATTAGTCATTTGTACTATCATAAAATGATCCATGAATCGACCAACTTCAGCTGCCTGTCCTGGCTTTAAAAATAATAAAAACTCTTCTACAACATCCTTGTGTTCATCACCAAATAACTGTTCTACTTGTCTGTACAAATCAACTGGAGTCTCTTTCCTTGGGTCAAATTGTTTCAAAAGTTCTTGGAATTTTTGAAAGTTGTTTGCAGATGAAGAGTTTGAAGTAAATCTTAACTGCACTTTTCTGTAATATGATCTTACTAGAGCTAAAAATACAAAAGTAGGTCAAGGAAAAATTGTTATCATAGTATCAGTTTACACTATTTAAATACTTGTACAAAAACTTGTTATCTTGAGAGTTTTTTTTCATAAAAAACTAGGGGGATGATATATGTTTTACTGTGAATGCTTCCACAATGTAGCCTTATGGTTATAAATAGACGAGATGTTTTGGAGACAAAATTATGTAGATAATTTTAACACAATGGTTACTATTACAATAATAACAAAACAGATATAGATAAGACTTTACACGTATTATTTTATTATAGTTTAAGAGTGAAGGTTTTCAATTGAATATGAAATACATATGGTTAATATCTTATACCTGATTCCAATGCATTTTTATCTAATTTTGGTGGCTCATTCTTTTTGCTGCTGGTAGTTTCTTTTGTTTCTGTATCTTTATTTATTGACTTTGTAACTTTATGTCCAATTTTTTGTACAGGTTCCTAAAAATATTAAAGATTAGTTAATTGTAAACAAGGCAATAGTGTAACTAAAGTAAGATGATGTTTTTCAATAATGTACAAGTGCATAGCATAGTTATTCTTTAAAATAACGAAAAGTTCTTCTTCTAGAAGGAATCTCTATAACAAATCTTAACATACACGATATAAATGAAAAGTAGTACAGTTATATAAAATAACAAACACTCTGACTCACTTCTGGAATAATGGCGGTTTTCGAGACAGAACTTTGATTAAAAAAACAATTGCTCGGTTCGATTTTATTGCCAAATCCATCTCGACTTTCCCTCGTAAACAATATTGGCATAGAAGGCAGCATCTAAATTCTTGGAGCTTCTCTTTTAACTCTATATTTAACACTTAACAACACTGTCGTCCACCTATTCACGACTTAATGCTATTTTTTTATCAAATAAAACATATTCTTATCAATTCTAAACGTTGAAAAAAACATAATAAAATTCTAAAATAATGTCACTTAAACGCATAATTTAAAATATCTATCTATAAAACATAAACACAAGTTAAAATTATAGAAATAATGGTATATTTTTGTTTGACACTGCTACGACGCGAAAGGAGCAAGAGCGCGGGCACGTTTCATTTTATGAACAAAGTAAAAAAAATTAAGGCACAAAATTAACCCACTTTTACATTAATTAAAGTCATAATTAAATACTTAAACACACTAATAATTAAAGCATAAGAGAATAAATTACTTAAATCTTTTAATAACACGAATAAAAAATTATTAAATTTAATGAAAGTTTTGAGTTTACTTGACTTTAATCAATGGCGGAGCAGCGCGTAAGTTTAAAACTTTCAAATAATATTTCAAGTTTGGTAATATTTATATGTATACCATACATCTATGATAAATTTATTATTATTTAGTAATATTTCGAATATCCAGAATTATTGAATAGATATTAAATTTGTATATCTAGATAGTTTAGTTTAGACATTTTTATGATCATGAATGGAGCGACTAAACTTTTGATACATCCACTTTCCACTATCATTTTTTTCACAAAATTTCAAAAAGGTTATGTACTCGAGAGTTAAAAGAATAGGAGAGATCAAGGAGTATGGACTTTCTTTATCAAATTTTCAAGATATTTATTTGTATTAGAGGCGTTAAGAAGTATAGGGGTTAATTTTTCGATACTTATTATTTGAATATCTCAGCTCCTTAATTATTATTAATGTTGTTGTGTCTCAACTCGTTGTCTGGAAACCGCATCGATTTATTTATTACTTGTTGGTGAAACCGAAGCTAATGCACATTCGTTCTCTCTGCGTAATTGTACCTGAATATTAAAACGTAAAAAAATACAAAACCAAAAAATGTTTTACATGCTGTTGGAACGTATAATACAAACTGTTTGTAAGATTTTAAATATTTGTTATTAGTTACAAGAGTTCTTTTAAGTACATTGATATTCGCCTTGACTCTGAAATTTAAAATGGCTTCAATCTTACCTGCGGGAATTACAAATGGGGTGAGTAGTGATTTTTTTTTAACGAAAGCAGTAAATTAAAAAACAAGTTTCTTTTATCCAGCTTTCATGTCTCAAATATAAGAAAAGAAGATAAAAATCTTGATCTAAAGGATGCATCCAGTATCGTATTTGGAATAATAGATACAGACACTTATTTTTTTTTTAGAAAATACTGTAACCTCCTTGGTCGCGCGATAGGTTGATAATGAACATAGGTAAACTTTCGAGAAATAACAAAATGTATGATTAAATTAAATTCAATTGTATGAATGATGTATTTATTGAAGATATCGTTTCAATTGTTCGAAACTGAATTTTACTGACCTTGTTGTCCGGAAGTGCAAATTACAGCATGTTTTATAATACACAGTTCAGTAAGAATCCGACAACGAATTCGAAAGCACGATTTTTTTTTTTAAACCGAGTGATTTTTTTTTAAATTAAGTGATAATGACTGAAGGCAAAGACAAAGAACGTAACGAGGATATTAATATTGTCAATTTAGATGAGATAGATACGAAGCTACAAGATGCTCCCACAGAAGTGTTTGATGATGTAAATAATTTTTCAAATATTTTTTGTGAATTTACATTGAGAATCTGATATTGTAATTATCGTTAGTCACATTTACAATACTGTTTTTATCTACACGAACAGTTAACTTTATTGTGCTTTAGTATATGTACTTACGCACTAAAATATCTGTTTCAATGGTAAAAAATTATTCATAGAGTGTTTATTTTATCTTCATGAAAATTTAATTTAAATAAAAATTCGCTATGTCTGTCTACCCATGTAGGTTGCGAGCGTGAGTACAGTGTAACAAACTATAAAGACCAATATTAAAACAAAATTGTCTTTTCGCTTGGTTTATCGTTAAAAAAAAATTCAGTCGTGCTAGTGAAAAAGGGTTTTAACAGTGACAGTTCGCGGAAAATACTGCACGAAATTTCCTCTGGATCAGTGTAATACCACAACCAAACAGAAGAAAGACGTAAAGTGGAAGTAATTCCTCTTTTGATAAGTATGTGTCCGAAACCAAATTCTAGTTAGTGGCAGATATAATTTATTGTTTTTTTGCAGGTCAAAGGCCTCGACGCGAACCGCTATGCGACGAAGAAGACGGTCGCTCAGGGCATGCTGGACATCGCCCTGCTGACGTCAAACGCGTCACAGCTCAAGTATGTACTGCAAGTCGGGCAGAAACACGAGTTTTATACTCTACTGGTGATACTCATCAGCGTGTCAATAGTCCTACAGGTAAGACAAACATAATTTTCTGTGAACAGCCGTGACACTTGTCACACGTATAGCTGTCTCTGTTTTAGCAAAGAGAATGAGAGAGATAGATTTAATACAATTGCTTCAACTTTCAAAATGCATATTTATAACTTGGCACATTGCTTACATTATTATTGTCTATCTGCCGCACTCTTTAATTGGTCACTAAGGGCAAGTAACAGTGGTAGAACCCGCTTTAAAATCTTCGCACGAATTGGCCCGGCTCGCCCGGTGAAATACCACAACCACACAGAAGACAGGCGTGAAGTGGAAGCAATTCCGCGTTTCGTCTGATGAGTATGCGTCCCGGAGGCCTAATTTAGTCTTCTTTCCCTTCCTACCCTTTTCCTTATAAGGAAAGTATGCGAAATGGTAGTGGACTTTCCGGATGAGAGGATACATGGAAAGGGAAAATATTTTCTCTCTGTGCATCCTTTCCTCCGTCGATTAAAGGTAGGTAACGTATATGCAATTGCGTATGTCTATGGGCAACGGTCACTTCGCTAATTCAGCAATTTCAGGTGGCCGCTCGCTCGTCTGACACCTCTTGATATAATTATTAATAAATGAATAAGTACAATAGCTGTAGCCATCGCGTGTTTGTTAAATAATCGAAATGCATTATATAGTAATTATACATCATTTGCTGTAGGAATATAAAGGTCAACGATTTCTTATAATTTAACATAAAAACGAGTTTAATTTGATAAATCTTGTCTTAAATTAACATGCAATAGTGTAATTGATTTGCGTTTTCACACGTTTTTTTTTGTCGTCAGCGTGAGTTTGTAGTCGCTTGACCTCAATGATTTCTTTATTATTTCATTTTAAATTTGAAGCAAGAATTAAATTAATTTTGCCAACGTAACAGAAGACCGGAGTGAAGTAGAATTATTTATATTTCATGCGTTTGTTTAAAAATTTAGTTGAGGTGAATGGTCTTCGTTTGTGTTCCCTCAACTCTTCCCCTTGAAACTAGAGACTCGTATCTACAAGTCATTTTCACGTTGAGAACATTCTAAGTATTTAAGCTGGAGGATTAGCGAAACTTGCTGGTTTTTCATCATTTATAAAACATAGCTGTTGCCCACGACTCCGTCCGTGCGTATAAAAAAACGTAAAAAGCAGCCTATGTGTTCTTCCAGACTATGTTTTACATCTATGCCAAATTTCAGCGAGATCCGTTGAGCCGTTTTGGAGATGCCTACAAACAAACAAACATCCATACAAACATTCGCGTTTGTAATATTAGTAAGATAGAGAATACAGCGGTGTTTAGGTGGCGATGGGTCTGGTGCTGTTAACCTTGAATCTGCTGCGCGACTGCCGCTTCCAGCAGCCTCGTCACCGCGCCTCCGCTCACACCATCAACTACTTGACAACAGCAACCGCCTTCGTAGTGACCGTGCTCAATGTTCTTGTGTCCGCTTTCGACTCTTCCTTGGCTAGATATTTGGAATTTGATGCTATTTAACAATTTCATTGGAATTGAACGTGTTAGATATAAATAGTAATAGATGTATTACAGTGTTTATTTTTATCGTTTTCTAACTATAGTTAAATCGTTTGGGCTGTTAATAATAATTAATTCCTGTACTACTTGATTGGATAACTTGGTGGAAAGTTTTTAGACACGTTAAGTAAAGAAGGGACTTAACAAATATATTATCATTTTTAGATTTATTTTATAATTTAGTGACGACGACTTTTTTGCATAAAGCATCCCTGTGACTGACTCATAAGTAATTTTATGGATGTTTTTATTTATAAGTTAATATCGATAATCTTTGTTAGTATATTTTATATTGATAGGTTTTTATTTTTGTAGCTGCTCGTTGGGCTGATGTTCGTTGTGATCGGGGGTCTGGACCTTAACGACCACGAAGACCAGCCGTCGGCCATTATCCTTAATGACGTCATCGTTATCTTTATTTTCACAATTTCTGTCCTCAACATTGTGATCTCCGCGTTCGGAATTGAATACTCCAACAATCCTCTAGTGTTAGAACGTTTGAAACTAATTAACAATGAGTATTTGAGAAAATCGAATACCACGAATATATAAAATTAAGTTTTTTTTATTTATTTGGTTTTGTTATATGTTTTCGATTAATGCATATAATTAAATACGTATATATTTTTTACAATGGAAGAACGGAGGTGAAAGGGCATTTTCTAAAGTCTTGTTTTAATACAGGCAATTGCGGGAGTGCTGGCCCTTATAATATCATCTTTGGACGACGAGAATAATCATAAACGAAAGAAGATAGCTGATGGTCTATACCACCTGTCAGTCGGACTGATGACAGGCGTGGTCTTCTGTGACGTCATCAAAATGACGTTCGGATTCGACCCAGCTCTCTCAGAACAAGATTATTATAGGAATAGTTAGAGATTACAACGTGTAATATTTTCAAGCCAAATAAAATAAGGCAGCACCATTTTTTATTAAAATGAACTTTAGATTTGCTTACGATATTTAAGACAATGACAGTTTCGTTTTTTTTCTTTGTATTGGGTTAAATGCCAGTGTGTATTGTTTATGTTTTTTTTCTTTTTAATTTTGTTTTTTTTTTCTTCGTAGGCAGTTTCCGCGGTAGTCGCTGTTGTGCTGAGCCTAATTTTCAATATAAATCATGTTCGAGATCAACAAAAAGCAGAAATATTGAATAATACCAGTCTGATATTTAAAATAATAAGCATCACATTAAACATTATTATAAGCGTTTTCTACTCAATGCATGTTGAAGATAATTCAACAAATTTAAAAGCTTAATTTTTAATAAAAACTGTAAGAGTTTGACTAAATTATTTACCTATTAGGTAGCTTTATTATTATGAAAGGAATAGTCCAATTTTACTCATATTGTGTACTCGTGCATGAAATGTTATGTATGCCATGTTTAATAAACGTTTTTTAACTTTTATGTGTTTTCGTCTTAGAGGAATTACTTCCAGGAGTTATTACTTACAAGTAATTCCTCTAAGGTTGGTAATGCTGAATAATCCTTTCCAAGAAATATTGTAATTCGAGTGAATATTTTTTTGTTAATCAAATCAATCGTAATCTATAATTAAATTATATACTCATAACTATACAGATACTACAGAAAAATTTGATTGTTTGCATTGAATAGGCTCCGTAATTCAATATATTTCAAAAACTCTTTCACTATTTGAATGCTACACTATCTCCTGGTGACATTGGCTATATTTATTACTAGTTTTTTTTTTTATTCCGCGCGTACGAAGCCGCAGACAGATAGAGGTTAGTAATAAAGGTAGCTGCATCTTAATATTAATAATTATTGTAAATTTTAAACTGAAACTATGTGTAATAATTCTATTTCAATTATTGATTTACTCATGTATATCGTACATGCATATTATAATAAAGTAATTTACACCTTATTCAATTGCGTTTTATTTGAAACTTAGCTGTCGCTCGTAACTCCGTTTGCGCGAAATTAAAAAATAAGTTAAATTTAAAAAAAAACTATATTCTATATCTACGCCAAATTTGAGCAAGATCCATGCAGCCGTTCTGGAGATACCTTTTAACAAACATCCATCTTTCCATCCAAACATTTGAATTTACCATTTATAATTTTACCTTTTACAAAGAAACACACAATCTTTTTGAATACCAAAAAATATGCAGTCTTTTATATGGGTTATCAAATAATTGTTTTGAACTACTGAACTGATTACATTAAGCAGCAACAGCAAGAAGTTGACGATTTGGTGGCGATGGTGATGCTATGGTAGCGTAGTTAAAAGTTTATAAGTCCATTCAAAAGCGCGCGTCACTGACGTTAGCCATCAGCTGCCAGCTGTCACTGTCGACTGACGGCTAATTGCAGGGTGGGATTCAGTGTTTTAGTTTCTCCCAAGTTTCTACCTAAATTTTTAATTTTGTTTGAGAGAAAGAGGGGGACTAAAAATCACAGTGCAACAGTAACAAAACACAATATTATAACGTTTTATTATTTGTAAAAACAGAGAACAAAAGACACATACAATGCAAGGATTTCAAAATTCATGAGTTTTTTGCACAATCAAATATGAACAAATATCACCTTTTTAATTTAATTTTGAACTAAGTCCGCTGTATATGTACGTAGGCTTGATTTTAGATCATAATTAAAGTAACAAAAAATTATAAAATATACCGCACCTCAATCACTTCATCCTTATTGTCATTGCATAATTCGGCCCTGCGCACTAGTATTGACCGGTTGGCCATTGGCATTGCCTATAACTGTTGATTGTTCTTATCACGAACTTTTCGCGTATCGCAAGCGAACTATTAACTTCAACGAACTTTAAAACCTTCGTGGTCATATGGTTATTTATGTCATAGAATTTGATAAAAAGTGAGTGTCGAGGTTACCGCAACGACAAACTGAGGCTAACTTTATGCAGTACGTATCGTTCGTGCCCTACTCAATAACTTGATACTTGTTGCTTTGTTTTATTATAACATAGTTAGTAAGTTTTCAAGCGCGACTAAAGTAAGACGTGGCGATGGCGACCAGCAGAATTGTTGTTTACGGAGGCCGCGGTGCTTTGGGTGCTGCATGTGTGAATCATTTTAAACAAGCCAACTGTTGGGTGGCCAGCATCGATTTAAACCCGAACGAGAACGCAGACGTTAACATCACAGTTCCGAAAGACGCCTCGTGGTTGCAGCAAGAGGAGCATGTTGTTAAGGAACTTGGCACGGCGCTGCAAGGTCAGAAAGTGAATGCCGTGATATGTGTAGCCGGTGGTTGGGCCGGTGGAAACGCGGCCAAGGATTTAAGCAAGCAAGCGGATTTAATGTGGCGTCAGTCAGTATGGAGTTCTACCATTGCTGCTTCTCTTGCGGCTACATATTTGACCCCTGGAGGATTGTTGGCGTTGACAGGTGCTAAGGCTGCTTTGGAAGGTACTCCAGGCATGATTGGGTATGGTATGGCCAAGGCTGCAGTACATCAGCTAACAAAGTCACTTGGTAGTAAGGATTCCGGGCTGCCAGAAAATTCCTTAGCAGTAGCTATTATGCCTGTGACATTGGATACAGAAATGAACAGGAAATGGATGTCTAAAGCTGACTTTAGCACCTGGACTCCGCTATCATTTGTAGCTCAGTTATTTGATAAGTGGATTAAAGGAGAGGAACGTCCAGCCAGTGGCAGCTTAGTAGCGCTTGTTACAAAGAATAATATCACAGAATTAATTGTTCAGTAAACAGAGCAAATAATATAGTATGTGCTGTAATAATAAATATTATTTCAAACATCTTGCCTGTGCCACATATTGCACAATTTTATTATATATTAAATGAATATATCTATAGATGTAATTTATTTAATGTTTAACATTATATTTGTCACTTTAATGTGACTTTAAACTGAATTTGTTTGTCACAATTATGTGTTAATAAACTAACCTGCACTTTTAAGACCCTTTGATTGTATGACAAGGGAACAATCTCATTATTTTAAGCAGAAATGTAATTTCTTGTGTTAATAAATGTTGCTTGTAAATGTGATTTGAATAAATGAGTATGTAATGAAATAAATGTTGTTAATTGAAATTTGTTTTTCTTTCATGGTTATTTTAAAAAGCTGATGTGACTGTTTTATTCCAAGTCTTTCATTAGTTTTATCATCATTTTGATGTGTAATTATTATAATTTAGTAACCCATCATCGTCAGGAATATCATTGAGTCTTTATTATATAAATTAAAACATCAATTTTGTTTTCACTTGTCAAATAAATATTTTTTGTAAAGAACCATAATGTTTCTTGTCTTTTTTAATATATTTAACTTTTGCACTTTATTAAAAAAAAAACAAATATTTACATATTCTGGATTGGAATTTGTTTTAGTAGCTTGGAAATACCCATTGATTTTCTGACTACTAAATATCTCAGTCATTTTCCTCTATGTAACAGATGTGTTATGGGGGAATGCCATAGTATTTCTTATGAATAACTAGGTTTTCCCGCGATATCGTTAGGTTTTTAAATTTAAAAAAATATGAGTGGCCTATGCGTTCTTCCAGACTATGTTCTACATTTGCGACAAATTGCATCCAAATCCGATTCATTCTTTTGGACATACAAAATAATAGTCATCCATCCATCAATCTAAAGATTTGCCTTTTTATATCAGTAAGATTCAAAGTACACGTCATGCAGGGTTACAAATCATTACTCCGTTTTTGACAGGAACCCGTGGCTGTTTGTTACGTAGTTTTAGACATTATTAGTTAGAATCCTTTGGTTCGAGTGGCGCGCTTTCACTATAAAGTGAAGTGTCAGAATCATTAGTGAGGGGACATAAACGTCGACATTTTAATAAGGCTAGTGTTGTGCCTAACTTGTATACCCTTACGTTTCCATTTTCTATGAAAAAATTGTGATAACGATATGTTTTTTGTATTTCAATAATAATTTTCTCGACATTGAAACCCAAGGTAAAGGAGGTCCTTCCTTAGGTTAAAGTATGAAGATTGTTTTTTTAACGGACCGTTAATAGAAAAAACTGTCGAGTAATACGAATGACTAGCCAACAATATAGTATTTTAAAATCGTAAGACGTTCTTCGACTACTTTCACAATCGTTCGCATTAGAAAGTAGATCGAGAGTAACTACTTTTTGATTTCTATCAGTTAAAAAAAAAACTTGTTTTGAATAAATTAATTTATCCCAATCAAAAAAGCCACTGTATTATATAATAAAAAAATATTTAACACGAACGTACGAACACATAAATGTATACCAATGTGTGCGCAATCAATCATGACATTAAGGGTCACTTGTTATCTGTCATTTTTGATAAACTTTTGTAAAGAATACCTATTTTATTAATAGTTAATGAAATGCGATAACGTATGTTCATACAAAATACAGCTTGGAGGTCGATGTATTTTTTAATATCCCAAAAGAATATTTTTTGGTTGATTTGAAGTAGAATTGTATTAAATACGGAAATATGTCAAATCAGATTCATGGAAGCAGAAAAATTAAACACAAATATTTGCTTTAAAAATATAATAGGCGCTTACAAACTAAAACACTTATGTGTCAAATACATTACGTAAAAAGCTAAAACATACAACTTAAGACTAAAATCTCTGACAACTTAAATAATTTACTCTTATGATACTCCTTTTTGTATTTTTCCATTTATAATTTCTTTTTGGAGAAGCCTTCAAGTGTGTTGTACTAAAAATTTTTTTTAAAATATACATATTTAAAAGATTTATTCTTGTAATATAAAAATAATGTCAATCGGGATTTCTTTGACTAGACTTTCTAAAGACATTTAATTTATTAACATTTAACAATTTTTACATTTAATGATGAAACATCGAATTGTACATTAATCACGGTTATATTGTATTGACCAGAAAAATATATTCTCGTACTGTAAAATAATAAACATAATATTAGATGTGGAAATTTAAAATTTTGGGATTTTGTTTTGTATATTTGATATTTCTTAAATATAATCAGTATTGGCAAAAGGTTACGATATTTTTTTTCTCTTAATAACAACCATTTTTTCTATACATATAATAATAATATACTATATGCTTCCTTTACAATTAGTAATTTGTGAAACTCTTAATACTATCCTAAATCAGAAAGTCCTAAATGGATTTTAATAGTATTTTAAAAAGCAAACACCCCATATTCACAGCAAAATATTTACTTTTAAATTGACTTTCGAGACAAAACACATTTGTACGAAGGTTTTTTACCATTGTTTGAAAATTGTCGCAACTTAAAGCTACATCTTTCAGTAATATTTTACTTTTCAATAAATTAATTAAAGGCAAGGGCCTGAGTATTTCCTGTTGGGCCGATCGGCCTATTGATCAATAGTCTCAACGGATATTTTTACTATAGATTCAATGGTAAAAAATGCTGCTGGGCCGATTAATCGGTAGGCCCAACGGGAAATTGACGTTCAGCCAAAGTATAGCAAACTAAAAATTAAAAATAAATAGTTATGCTATCAAAATAACAGCCAATAATCCGTTTTTTTTAACAGATTATCATCGGCTTTGGTCGCGTTCAGCCAACGACCGCTCGAACAGTATTCTTCAATATGTCCGCGACGAATTCGGTTGTACGAATAATTTTGTTTCCGATTTGATCGATGAAAGTGATTGCTGTTGTGTAGGCTTCATTGTTGTCAATCGGTCGATATGTGAACACGGTTGGCATTGTGTCAAAACCAACAGCCGCCCAATCCACTGGTGTTGGCCTGGAGAAAAAAAACAGTTGATTATTTTTTTATTATTAATATCATTATAATTTTTGTCGTCTATTGACATACCTACCTATCCTGAGTGAGGCTTGCTACGAATTAGTTTTTTTTAATTTTTAAACAATAAACCACTTAAAATTCAGTGATAACCAAAAGTTGATACAACTTTGAAGGCGAGATATTTTAAATTCTTTGGTTTTAAATAACTATTTTTATTTTAAATATCAAAGAAATCATAAAGCATGTTTTATGAAGCATATTACGATTGTATATAATTTTAGAATCATATTTTTTTACGATTTCCTTAAAGTTATTAAGAAGTCATACATATGAAAAAATTGTCATCACGTTAAGTTCTTGATATGTAATAATTCTTAGGCAATACAATGAGCTATCATTATATTAAACAATTAAACTTGAATTTGCTACAATTACAAGCTGTTAATGCCATTGTTAACTTATAAATGACATTAAAGTGATGTTGCGAACACCTTGACAACCATTTAACTCGCATCTAACCTATTTCACCGTTGGTTTCTGCTGCCAAAATCCTTGTTTATAACATACTAACTGTCGCCCGCGACTCCGTCCGCGTGGACATATAAAAAACTTTTTTTTAAATTAAAAATTAGTGTAGCCTATGTGTTCTTTCAGACTATGTTATATACATATGTCATATTTAATCGAGATCCGTTCAGCCGTTCTAGAGATATCTTTAAACACAAATCCATCCATCCACATTCATCTAAACATTCGCATTTATAATATTAGTAAGTTAAATAAAAAGCAGCTCTTCAAGGCGTAAATTCGAAAAAAAGGAATAAATCCTATGTCCGTCTCCTGGCTCTAAGCTACCTCCTCACCAATTTTCAGCCATATCGGTAAAGCCGTTATTGAGTTATAAATAGTGTAACTAACACGACTTTCTTTTATATGTATAGATTGCTATTTCTGTTTTATCAAAGATAATGACAGGGATTTTGGGCTCAGAAACCCAAAGTAATTCCTCTGAAATAGAAACAGTTTTTGTGCAGATATTTTGACAGTAGACCACGCTATGATACTTATGTAATACGAATTGAATGAATATATGACTATTATATATTTAGGCTACTTAAAGTCACAATGAAATAAAAGAAAATATCCGCCAAATCATAGGATAAAATTTTATTACATCAAGAATTTAAAAATATTAATTAAATAAATATTATTACTCTTCAAATCATTAATTTAGATGGAAAATAATCTTCGTTATAATAATTTGTAAGCTCGTTATTCAGCGCACAATTAATAACATAAATATTTTTTTTTGTTGAATGGATTTTTTTTAACCTCAAAGTGGCCAGTGTGTGGAACGATACGTAATTATAAAGATGCGTGTGAGCATCATCAGACCATGAGATAATTGTAGCTATCCACTTGTGTAATTCCTTGTAACTACTAGGTAAATATAACATACCGAACACTTTTAATAACAGAAGCCGGCAAACTAGTAAAACTTAAGTTTCCTAATTGTGTCGAATAATAATAACAACTACGTATAAATAATATTAAGATCAACCGAAACCGACGTGCCTGTATGCGTAGATGTATAAATATTTTTTTAAAAAGGTGGCAAACGAGCATGCGGCCATCTGAATTCCTCGAAATGGTGAAGCGCTGCCCATAGACATCCGAAATTGCAGATGCGTTGCCTTTAACCAACGAAGAAGGAGACGCACAGAAAGAGAATATTTCCCCTTCCTATGCGTGCTATCCTCCATCAAATCCCTTTCCCTTTCCATCCTTTTCCAATAAGAACAGAGTGCTAAGGGAAAGACTACTGCCCCAATCCGGTAAAAATAAAGAAGTAACAGCCCGAGCTGAGGCTCCTGAGGGAGCCCTTGAGTCTTGTTACTCTTAAACGAGGTTCAGACTAAGCGCCATCTCCGCCCGGTCACCTCAAGCTATAAATGCCTCTTCAAGGTAAATAATGTCTACTCAGTCACAACAAAAAAAAGAAAGATAACATTAATTAGGCCTCCAGTATAGAAGTGAGATGTGTTACGACCGCGCCAAATGGAAGTCCGTGGTCTCTGCCTACCCCTTTGAATTACAGACGTGAGTTATGTTATTGTGGAAGGAAATAATAAGCAAAGAGAATTTTCTCCATCTAACATACTTTTTAAGGTTATGTTTAATATCAGTTGTTATTTAGGTTATTATTTTTCTGTTTTAAATATATAATGGAATAATTTCCATTACAGAGTATGTATCACCATAATAACACAAGTGATCGTATATTTCACACTAATGATGGTTCTCAGACTAGTTTTCTCGAATGTTAGATAAGGCGAATGGAAAATTGTGATCTTAATCGTCCGGAAGTAATTAAATGAGAATTAACTATGCATTAAGAACATGATAATTGTACAGATGTAATGTAGCGTTAAAAAGGAAAATAACAACATTAAACATATTTCCAGTAACACATTTAAATTGTATGTACCGCTGATGCTTAATTGATGCAGCTGTCAACCCATCCTGCACGCTTAATAATACGATAAATACATCTTGTAAATATGCAGTACTAGTTATCGTGCGCGACTCCATCCGCGTGTATTTAAAAAAAACACAATTATTGTGCCTATGTGTTCTTCCAGACTATGTTCTACATCTATACCAAGTTACAGCGAGATCCATTTAGCCGTTTATATGGGATAAAGAAAAGGACTGTTGTAAAGGTTTCCCGGCAATTATTCGAATTTTTCCACCTTTTAAACCTTCCCTAGAGCTCCACGAACATTTCAAGATCAAGATAAGATAAATCCGTTCAGTCGTACTCGAGTTTTAGCGCGACTAACGAACAGTAATTATTTTTTTATCTATATAAAAATATATTTAAATTGATCGTATTTAAATAATAGATTGGCTTAGAAGGAAATATTTTATATTAATTAAATGCATGTGCTATATACGTAGTTAAAACTTGCTGCTCAAAGCTTTTAGACAATGTATGTCTGAGAAATTTAATCAGTAATTTTGAGGTTAAAATGTGAAACATAGTTTTGTACTTTGGTGTGCTAATGAAAATTATTTGCACATTTAAATATCTAGAGTTTTTGAATAGTGTAGTGTGAAACTCGTAGATTTATTGACCCTCGTTTGTTAGAGTAATAAAAAATGCTTGGATACAAATATGTGGGTCATGAGGACACCGATATATTAAAGTCAAAAAGCAAACACGGAAATTGTTCGACGTAATGTACGAAATTTCTCATAAACGTTTTGTGATAACTGTTTTGTCACTATGTATCCGTGAATCTACTTATATTAATACTTATATGTATAAATAAAAGTGTCTTGTTAATGAAGACACAGTATGAGAAACAAAAACATGTTTTACGTGAATGTATTGGCAGTGCAAACACATATCTACATCAACTTTCTTAATACATCGCCGCAAAAATTATCTCATTTGAGTTTAATTTCGTATGTCGATTTGAAATATTGTTGCCAATCTTTGCGTAACCACTGATCAATTTTATTGTTTGCACAGATTAAATAAATGGACATAGATAAAATCTTGGAATTCTTTTGTTTTTGTCTATACAACCGTTATACGGGCTTATTAAATTAAAGAATTCGAAATTAGATTACGCATAACGGATTTCTTATGGCAACGTTCTAATTTTTTTGTTTTAAATTACAGTTATTTATTCAACTTTTTTTACGATGAAATAATCCAATTAAACTTCAAAGGTTGTCTGGTAACGTTGGGTGAAATTGAAGCATTTATAATAATGATAAACATTAGGCCCGTTGCCACTAAAAAGCTTTCTCATCATTAATTATTCAAATAACTATTATAAATACGATAATAATGTTTAAATAAATATTTTATTATCACAAATTTCTCCTCTGAGTACTCTCGTGAAAAGGACCTGTCTCAAGATTTATAATATAATAACTGCCGCCCGCGACTCCGTCCGCAGAATAAAAAATAATAATAAGTAGCCTATGTGTTTTTTCAGACTATGTTCTACGTCCATGCCAAATTGCATCGTGATCTGTTGAGCCGCAATGGAGGTACCCTCAAACAAACATCCATCCATCTATACTACCATCAAAAAGTTTCGCATTTATAATATTAATGAGATGGTATGTATTTATTTATGTTTACCTTGTCCGCATCGTAGTAGGTGAGCGGGAGTTGATAGGTGGAACAGTTGTCCTTGGAGTAGCCACTGCTGATGATGGACTACTGATCATCAACTCTCCATCATCTGCGAACCTGGAAACGAGGTTACATTCCAAAAAATATTACAATGTAATTAAAAAAAACTACACCATTTTTATGACAAAATTTGTCTTGTTGTTGACCAACACGAATTAAAAAGTATATTATACTTAAAAAAAACATCTTATTATCATGCTAATAATAATGATAAGATTAAAACAGAAGAATAATTTTGAGAGGTATTCAAATTACGTAAGACACAAAAATACACTTTGGAAGCGATTTGCGAATCTGTGTTTAATAAAAAAAAAGATGAAGACCATCTCAAGATATCGAATGCAAACACGTATGGTTAGGTTTTTTATTAAAATAAAATAAAATGGGTATAACCACTTAAAAAATATTCCAACCAGTTCATATCAGATCCAGAGTCGTTAAACGGGTTGTTAATAAACGTTAAATCAAAAATTAACTGTTACTTTAAAATAACGTAACCGTTAACAACTAGTTATTTAATAGTGTAACGTTAATCCATTGCTATTTGATTACACAATTACATGTCTGAGAACAATGTGCAGTATCAAGCGTAACAATACGTTTCCACTAGCGTGACACTCATAACGAACATATTCACATCCTTCTCATTATCTTTGAAAAAATTGAGATGGTAAAATCATGTTTTTGTATGCGTGTAACAGTGGAAATCCACGCTAATTGTAGATTATTCCCACAGTCTTTATATTGTGTGTTATTGACATATTTCGTATAGCCTTTTAAAAGTTAGTTTTTCTTTCTTTAAACGAAGATCGGGTGGAATTAAAAAGAGTAGTCGCCCTATTTCTATTCTAAACTTCACACAGATAAAAAAACCTATAAATCCATCCAAACTTTTAATTTTTTTTCATATCATATGGCGACAAACTCGCGAGTAGCCACCTGAAATCGCTGAAATAGCGAAGCGACCGTTGCCCATAGACATACGCAACTGCATATGCGTTGTTAACCTTTAATCGACGGAGGAGAGGATGCACGGAAAAAAATATTTTCCCTTTCCATGCATCCTCTCATTCGGAAAGTCCTCTTCCACTTCCCATCCTTTCCTTATAAGAAAAAGGGTGGGAAGGGAAAGAGGACTAAATTAGGCCTCATTTAGTATGAGGCCTCCGGTACGCACACTCATCAGACGAAACGTGGGATTGCTTCCACTTTACGCCTATCTTCTGTGTGGTCGTGGTATTTCACCGGGCGAGCCGGGCCAATTCGTGTGAAGATGTTAAAGCGGGCACTAACACTGTCAAAAGATTATAGTAACTGAAAAATTAGATTATAGTAACTTTAACAAAGTCTAACTTTCGATCAAATTATGTTAGATTTAAGATACGTATATCGAATTTACTATAAAAATTAAATTGAGATAAGATTATCGAAGTCAATTAAAATTAAGCAACTATTTTTATAAGTCTATTTCACAAAAAAATCGTGTTTAACGGAAATTAACATTAATTGATATTTATTACAATGCCACACGCGATGTTACAGCTATACCTAACTGATGTTATAAACAAATTCTTTAATTTAATTATACTTTTCAAAGTGAGCAGGAGTTAGGGTAATTGGGCAATCGTCCATCACACCATACGTCCCCACTGAGGTGCTCGGAGACTACTCTAAGTTAAGGGTGACTTGGCCAGTCAACCACGCTGGCCAAATGACGTTGGTTGACTTTACACATATCTTTGAATTTCCTCACGATATTTTCCTTCACCGTAAGAACGTCGGATAAATGTCGTGTAAATTGGAAATCGAAAAACACATTGGTACATGGTGGGATTCGAACCCAGGACTTGCAGATTACAAGTCAAGTGTTGAAACCTCTGAGCCACCGACGCTAAGGTTATTGAGTTAATTTTACCCAAAAGTAATTGTAATTCAAACACAATATAAGTACACAGAAGCATGCTGGAAACATCGATATTGAAAACAATAAAAATATTATAAAACTAGTTTTATTTATCATGTAATTAAAAATATTTAAAGTTGTTTTAACAAATCTCCGCAGTAAACATCGATGTTTTTTTTAAATCAAGTTTATTTGCGTACTTTAAAGCGATTTGGGTAATTCCATAAGAAGACTTGTAATGTTTTTATTTGCAAAATATACCTTAATAGCTTTTAATAATAGCAATTACTATTTTTTTTTGGATTATCGTGCTTGTTATATGCTCTTATTTGGTTAACAATTAATTGTGGCATTTCTTGTATTTTAACGAACTCGTCGTAACGAATCTGGATGTTTTTCCTGTTAACATTTGGTGTCAAAATTAAACAAATTATCTTATAAATAAATATAGACCGACAACCTGACGTTATGTTGCCCGATCACACTTAATTATTATGGTGCTTTAACGCACTTCTGACAATGTCAAAAAAATGTCAGAAGATCCTTGTACTGTAGTTGTCATGTCCAGTTTTTTCTTTTAAGTCATTTCCTATGTTTAGCTTGAGCTGAATTGTCTAATCAACTATTATGATGATACAAAAAATCAGAATCGTTTTTCAGTCTTAATACTTTATATGTGAGTACAAAATGTTTAGTCCATTCCAATGTTTTTTACATAACACTTTTACGAATTGCCTGTTTTTATTATCTGTACCCAATAAAAGAAAAATTTTTGTTACCTGTTAAGTAGTAAAGGTCTGGGTGGTGTAGATATGGTTGGTTTTTGTGGTTGTTGGGGCGATGGTGATATAGTAGTCGGGTTGGTGAGTGGCCGTGATGTTGAGGATCCGGTTGACAATACAGACAGCAGATTAGGCTGCGGCACAGGCTGTGCTGGGGGTTGTGGAGAACTTGGATTATCACCTGTAAAATAATTTGATACAATACTTTCAGTGTTAAAAAGATATGCTGACATTGATAATGGCCACATGAATAAATTTAACCATAGTTATCCACTGCCGCTGTCGTGTCACTTGTTAAGAGAATAAACGACAATATTTACAAGTGTCACAGTAGTGGAATTCCACGTTAAATGAGAACTTTAAAACATAAACATTCTTAATGATAACAAATTGAACTTGACAATTGAAGGTCCGTACTATTGACGGTCAAGGCGAGAGCAATAAAATCACAATTGAAACGACCTCGCGATGCTCAATATTTTCTTTCTATCCTCAATTCTTTAATTGTTTCGTCACGTCCACATTTCTATTTACAGACATGTAACAAAGTCACCTCGGAAGTTAAAAATGCCTACGAGGTCATACTTTAATTAAACGAACATATTAATCTTTACAATGGAATGTAATCTTTTCCTTCCTCCAATTTTAGGTTATGTAAGATGCAAGTTTTTGAAAAAAAGTCTAGACGCCTGGAAGATTATAAAACACTGCGTTTATTCTATATATCTAAATCGTAACTTTAGCATTATAACCATTCTTACATTCACCGTAGGTCTTATTAATTTAATGTAAAACGAATCATCGTCATCAATAAATGGGATTTGTTCTTATTCCACTTCATGTGTGGCAATAAAAAACAAATATAAAAAACTTACTATTTCCAGATATGGTATTAAATTGTTCATTTGCTAAAAACACTTCGAAGTATCTTGTGAAGTCTCCAGTTGGGTCCCATTTCGATGCCAGTTTAGCCCACTCGTCAGGATATTCGCTTTTAAGTCTTTTAATAATCTTCACTGCTGTTCTCTTCTGCCTTTCTGTGCAGCGGACACATTTCGTTCTTAATGCTTCTGGAAGTAACCCTGTTGGAGAAAAACTAGAATTATTTTTTAGCATTGAGATGTTGGCAGTGTCTTAACCTAATTTGTCAAAGCTAGATCTTTATAATATCATAAATGTGAAAGTTTAGATCGATGGATGTTTGTTTGAAGGTATCTCCGGAACGACTCGATGGATGTTTTTGAAATTTCGCACAGATGTCGAACATAGTCTGGAAGAATACATAGGCAACTTATTAAGTTTTTTTATCGAGCGCGGATAGAGTCGGGGGCGACAACTAGTGAATCATAAATAGATGAAAACTAAACTTTATGGTTACAAGATTAATGAGCAAGATAAATAAAACATCTTTTAGTAGAATGCAATAAAGTTCCTATTTTACTCTGCTAGTATTATAATGTAAAAATAATTTCTACCATTAAGATGAATTGTCTCTAAAGCAAAACTTTGAAATATCAAATATCAACGCTTTTAGTAAAAAAGGAAGCATAAAAGGAAACAATATTGTTTGTTGGTTGCGCGCTTTGGTCGGTTGGGTTCAATCATAAAATATAATGACTTTAATGGCGAGTAATAAATTTATAATTAGTTTCATGAAGGAGGATTAGAATTATAAATTTATTTTTTTAACAATGAGGATGTCGGCCTGCATAAAAATATTTATAAAATATTTTCGGCAGTATTGGAGACTTTAAGACACATAAAGTCTAGTCTTATTGTTCTATACTATTGCATTGCCCCCGCAAATCCCCCTTTCAAGTCAAGGATAAGAATCACCCTATCATCGTATTTGTATTTCGAGACTTACAATTCTTAATTCCTCAACTTATAAGTAAATTACCTGCTAGGCGGTCACATAAAATACGTTTAAAATTTGATGTGACCACCTTGGCCTTTCTACAGATTAAAAAATAAAATAGGTCATAAACAGTACACTCGTGTTACAGGGACACCATTAGATACGTAGGATGATTTTTTTGTTTTGTTTATTAAGACCTTTAAGTAATTTGTGTAAATAATCGTTTGGGATTTACGATTATTTTGTTCTTACAAAAAAGCTATGATTGATTATTACTGCTTTTTATTTTATGATCTTATATTTTATTAGGATCATGTTAAAATTATGCCTTAAATGCTAAACAATACTGCCTTGTTACAAACAAAAAAAGAAAAATACTGAATAACAATTCGGTTTCCCGTGGGCTTTATTCATGGTCTACCACTGTGTTTTAGTGATTTAAATGTTAATTATATTCCTTAACCAAAAGAAGTCTTCCACTATCCAAATTTGGAAAAGAAATAATACATCATCTAGTCTTTATCTAGTCAATAATTTAAAATGCAAGCAGATTAATGGAAATTACCTAATAAGTTTTAATGTGAACTTTGAAATAATTTAGATAGCTCAATCAGAAAAATCTTGACCTAAAAAATTCTAACAATCATATTAGTCAGGTGTTGTAAATAATCGGAACAGATTATCGAATAGTTGTACATTACCATAGAGTAGACCACGATGACATAGAGTAGACATTTTATAGCTTATGACTCTAAAGTCGTGCTATTTCATTTTGTAACAAAGGGCCTTAAAATCTGAGGTAAACCATCCAATTTCTTGCATTACATTTATATATATTTTTATTTTTAGTACAAGGTTTTATGGCTACCATAATAAGTTATTTCTATAGTCATAACTGAATGAGATCTTATTGCGATTTTGCGCTGTCAAAAACATTATTTGTTTTTTTTTTTGCTTTTTCTAACAGAATAACTTGTCGTATACGAGACATATACATATTAAAAAACAAACGTCTTAAAAAGTCGCAACGATCTTGAACTTTTGTCCTTAACATTTTATTGTTACTTACAAACTTTTTTGTCATAATTCAAAGATGCTACATAAAAACAGCAGGCGTGTGATGAATATGTAACGACTTTACTGAAGGATTGTGTTTTGCAAACTAAAATTCATATCAACATTATTATTTTTTTTAAACTCTGCAAAGGTCACCTTACTTATATGTTTATAAAATATGGGGACTAAGCTCTTTTTGGTCAATTACTTAATTTTGATAAAAAATAATAAATTGACTTCACCAATTAATAGAGGACATTTGGTAATACCGAAAAAAAATTGCACTGCTGTCACATCGCGCCTTTTGTCACTAATTTCGAGCCTATGGAAGCTACGCTGTCTTACGACTTAAATTTTTATTCATCTTTAGTTTTCGGCATTAACAAATAACCTAATTAGACGAGTCAATTTATTTTTTATTTTTTGTACATCCATCAGAATCAACGAAAAAATTAATTACAGGTAGTCTAAAAACGGTAATTAACTTAATTACAGGCTTAAAGCAATAACAAAATCATCTAATTAAAATTTAATACTTAACTAAAAATTTGTTACTTTACTTCTACAAAATTATCTATATATAAAAGAAAGTCGTGTTAGTTACACTATTTATAACTGAAGAACGGCTTTGCCTATATGGCTGAAAATTGGTGAGGAGGTAGCTTAGAGCCAGGAGACGGACATAGGATACTATTTATTCATTTTTTTCGTATTTATGTCTTTTTATTTAACTTACTAATATTATAAATGCGTATGTTTTGATGTATGTAATATGGATGGATGGATGGGTGTTTAAAGACATCTCTAGAACGGCTGAACGGGTTTCGATTAAAATTTGGCACACGTATAGAACATAGTTTGAAAGAACACATAGGCTACACTAATTAAGTTTTTTTTATGTATCCACGCAGAGTCGCGGGCGACAGCCAGTTTTAAATAAAATATAGGAACATAATAATGCTTTACATGACTTTTTACTGGCAAATACCTATCGTATGAAGAAATAATAAGATGATTTAGATTATAACATTCCCATCAATCATGCACACGCGTTGTCAGACATGCGCAAAAAGTAGTCGAGAAGGCATCTGCTAAAACCGGGCCAGGCGAGTTTTACGAAATTTTCCAATATACATGTGTGAATCGTAATATAACATGCAATTTCCGCTGGTTTTTTTGAAAAAAGAAGTTAAAAAGTTCAAAGAGCAAATAAGGAGGAATGAATAAAAACACACATTCGTATGACCAAAGATGCGAGAGAGAGACAGAGATTTCATTGGCAAGGTCTTACATCTCTTTCTTTTATTTAATTGTCATTTTACGGAACGGGCGGAATGAATTGCCCATAATATTGAATTCTTAATTGTATGTCTAATTGAAGATTGTAAAAAGTATTATATTATACTTGGTTTATTTTATAGATTACTTATTTTTTTCATAGTTATTATACGTCTCTTAATGCGGTCTAAGTAGTTAATTTAAATATGAACGTTTTAATACCAATATGTGCCACGATATAATGTTTTTAAGCCGTGATACAAGTTTTTTTTTAATCCCGGTGATTATGCAAAGTGAGCGATATTTTTACAGCAGATACTTAGTATGAGTTTATTATTATTCTTGTGATGAGTTTTTACACACGAGATGAATTATAACAATTTCCGTACACCGACAACAAAGAACTGTTTTGTTAAGCTAATGATTTAATTTCATTTGTATAAGAAATAAAGGCTTAAATTACTCTAAATTTTACGGCAAGATATTTAATAAAGGATGATGAATCATCATCATCATCAGCCTGATATCACCTTCCACATAGATTGCAACATTACCCGGTCCTATGGCGCCGGCATCGAGCATCCTGCAACCTTGAACAGTTCATCGGCCTATCTTGCGGGATGTATACCCACGCCGCGTCGACCCGTCCGTGGACGCCATTCCAGGACTTTCCATTAAGGCAAAGTAAATGTAAAATGTTATTTATCAACTTGTTCTTTGCAGTACGATTTAACTTTCTATTAGATGTTTAAATAAATCAATAAAGTTCTTATAAATATTTATAAATAGATAAGTGAATCTTTCCGGGTACCGATCCTTTGAAATTCTAACAAAGTAATCGTTTCACACAATGAATCACTTTATTCGTAGTAAATATAACTTCATTGCGACTCCTAATGAATAATAAATAGTGTTTACTACGCGTATAAAAAATAAATAGAACTAGCTGTCTCCCGCGTCTCTATGCAGCCGTGCCGGAGTTTACCTTCTAACAAACATCCATCTATCCATTCATTCAAACTTTCGTCAAGGTGTCTAGTTGAAGCTCGCGACTCCGTCCGCACGGAATAAAAATAACTTAATTAGTAGCCTATGTGTTCTTTCAGGCTATGTTCTACATCTATACCCAATTTCGGCGAGATCCATTGAGCCACTCTCCAGATACCTTCAAACAAACATCCATCCATTCATCAAAACATCCGCATTTATAATATTAGTAAGATGTAAGATGAATAAGAAAAAAATCAATGATAGTTTATTATTTAATAGACAGAATAGAATTTCTACAGTTTTAAATTTGTTTTCTGCGACATGTAAAAATACATTTTTATAAAGTTTCTTTTTGAACCATTGGGTTTTTATACGAATGTTTTTCTTAGGTAACTGACCTTGTAACTTACAATAATGTCCGTGTAACTTTTATTATCAAGCTAAATATGACAATTGATCACGGATTTACGTGCAACGCATTACTTCATATAATTTTCAACGTAATCGAAAATTTGCATAGTTTTTGTGATTTTAATTTAACTAAATAAATTGTTTGGATGGATTA
This sequence comes from Papilio xuthus, assembly GCF_000836235.2. Lineage (NCBI taxonomy): Eukaryota > Metazoa > Arthropoda > Insecta > Lepidoptera > Papilionidae > Papilio > Papilio xuthus. The sequence goes on from NW_013530507.1 coordinate 1,698,954, forward strand.
ATGTTTGTTTGAAGGTATGTATAAAACGGCTGCATTGATCGCGATGAAATTTGGCATTGATATAGAACATAGTCTGGAAGGACACTTAGACATTACGTTTATTTTTAATTCCGCACGATCGAAGCTGCCAGCGACAGCAAGTCCCCTATACATTCCACTGTCAAATCCATGACTACTCGAGTTATTACAGAAGTTTGTGTAGTTGTTTTACGTAATTATTGTGTGAATGTTTAACAGAATAGATCTATCGCACTTGCGTTCACAGTCAAGGCTGTATGACACAATAGTAGCTTTGTTTATTGTCCTACTGTCGTGCGATTAAATAAATTGGATGCCAGTGACTTAGTTATTACAATCATCAAATCAGAATACTTCGAAGCTGTCTTACTAATATAATAAATGCGATTGTTTTCATGTTCCAATTGATGTGCGTTAAAAAATCTAAATTTGGACTATAAGAATACATGGGCTACCAGGTTTTTTAATCGCGTGGACGGACTCGCGGGCAATAGTTAGTACTTAATAAAATTGTCTGACAATATTGTATTTAAGTAAAAACTTGTCAGTAACCTTTTGTATTTTATCTATAATATAATATCGCTGTTTCCTTTCATTTGAATCATTTCTCGGTAAAAACAAATACCAAGCGGAAAGTAAAATAACTTAAAAAGTAATAAAGTTTTTTTTTACTTAAGTTATTTAAATGAATGTTAAATGTACATAAATTTAAAGTCATTGTATTATAAAAATACTTCCTCATTAAACTAATGGTATCTTTAACACTAAAATTCAGGCTTAATTGAAAAATATAACATATAAAACATTTTATTTTTAAAATGTATACATAAGTTAAATAATTTTTTTTAATTTATTCATACGTCAAGTATAAAGGTCGCAAATAAAATAAAAAGTATAGTTCTATCCAAACTGTATGACTGTTTAATATTCCGCATGAGACTATGCATTAAGCACAATTTTTGTTAACGAAAAGATAGAAAGGAATTCTGGGTGCATCTGTAAACATTTTTCTCCTTACGCAGTGGGTCCAACTGACCATGACCTTCGTAGCTATGTGGTGAGCTGACCACGAGCTGTTATAAGTTTGAATCTTGTAATACGTTAAAATAAATGAATACGTCTCGTTACGTCATATATGTCCCTACTGGGTGACTAGGCTATAGTCAACCATACAGTTACTAATACGCCTATTATCATTGTATTAGTTAAGAAAATACCGAATAAACGATGATTGTTTAGTTCAAATATATTTAAGCTCCGTTTTTACAAAGGAAAGAAGGTAGAAGTACTACAAAATATGAATAACGGTTTGTTTTCAATGCTTTTTGCGATTGCAGGAAGTCATGCATATTATATCAATGAAGGTTTGCTTTGTCGTGGTATCACAAGGCGAGCAGCTTATTGGATTCATCGGAACATTGTTAGAACGTTGAAGTGTCCTAACGTATCAGATATTTCTGACACAGTTAAAAATATTTTAATTGTTTTTTGTCCATTGGGGACAGTTGAATTAACTCCTAGTAGTTATTTTTACTTCTTAGCTTGTAAAAAAGTTAAAGATAACTTACCAGATGTTAAACATGGAGATTTGTTGTTTTTTTAATCGAAAATATAACATAACATCGCTTCAATATCGTAAAGTAATAATTAACATTTGAGAAAAAAAACAAAACGTGAATTAGCTCGAAGCTCTTAAATTATATTACCCGGCGATTAAATATCTTCTAGACCATTCGGTGTTTTATATTATTACTAGCTATTGCCGCGGTTTCGCATGCTTTGCTTCTATCATTAACTAGCTGTCGGATGCGAATTCATTCGCGCATGATTAAAAAAAATTATTAGTAGCTTGTGTGTTCTTCCAGACTGTTTACAGATTAGACCTTTTCCAAATTTTAGCAAAATCCATGCACCCCTTCTAGAAATATCTTCCGATAAAAATTGAGCCATCCCTGCATCCAAATATTCGCGTTTATAATATTAGTAAGATTTAACATGAAAAACTATTGGAATTATGGGTAATCTCAGGTAAATTAGCTTAAGTTTAATATGCCGATAAAAGATGTAATATTTTTGACATGAGAGAAGTTTTCATTGTGATTGAATTAACATAGACGTGACAAACAAACAATCTTACATTCATAACATTAGCTAGGATTTTTTTTAACTTGTAAAAGGCAACGACCTTAAGTTATTACAGCCAGACAAAATTGTTATTTACAATAAGTATTTGCTTGAAGTCCAGTTACAATCCATTAAAATTTGCATACATATAAAACACTTTAATAAGTATCGTATAAATCGGAATATATAAATTGTAAACATAATTCAAAGATTACTTACGACCAGTTATAGACTAGATTAAACGAGTGTAATATGACCTCAGTTAAATCTTACTAATATTATAAAGGCCAATATTTATTATAGATGAAGATATCTCCAGAACGGCTGCATGAATCTGGCTGAAATACTGCATAGATATATAACACATATGCTATTCATTATTTTTTTAAATTCCGTGCGGACGGAGTCCTGGTCGTCATTTAGTACAATCATAATAGAGAAATGTTATATTAAAACTAAACTATGTTGTTGCCGATGTCTAAGGGTCACTTAACGCCGGGTGACCTGCTATTTTGCCGACTTTTTGCACAGAACAAAACCCATATTCCGTTTGTACAAAAAACTCATACTTTTTCTCTTAAGCGAAATGACACCGTTGATGATTGTACGTGTGATATGTACGTGAAACTCACGAATGTGCTTGCTTTGTTATGATAATCTTTATGTTACTCTGAAGAATACAGTTTTTGACATAGTTCATGGCCAGCTTTGATTCAAGGGCAACATGAGAGACTGATACTTATGAATCTTCCGTTTTTGATATATTTAAAGTCATATGACTTTCAATACAGTATAGTTAATGTGGGATTGCGGTACATATTGTGTCGTATAAAAGAAAAACAAGTTCAAGAAATTTGAGACAAAATTAATAAACAAACACAATACATAGGAGGATTTTTAAGACCAAAATCTCTGTATAAAACATATCGACATGCTTGTCGTTTTGATAAAACAAAGTTTTAAACGAATGTTTTGGTCTCGGAAACCAACGGTATGTGAAATAAAAATATTTTGAACGGAGTTTTTCCGAGCTTAAAAATTTTAATTAACAATTTATTCTGATCAAACGTTATATTTATAAAATAATCGATCGATAACGAGTTGTTTATTCCGATCTTGTTGGAGACAAAGCTATGCTATACGCGTTACCCATATAAGTGGTTAATCGCATGTTCATACGCAAGCATGACCAATAACATTATGCAAGCATGTTCGCCTCTAACACCTCTATGTTTCCGTAAGTTTGTTATCGTGTTCTATTGAAAAATGTTTTGTTTCGTCAATTCTATTATTTCAGTTTCTGAGAAACAGAAAATAAATATTCTCTAAAGCAGCAAAAATGGGATGTATTGTATGTTAATACTGGCTGTAGCCCGCGACTACGTCCGCATGGAATTGAAAAAAACTTAATCGCCTTTGTGTTCTTCCAGACTATGTTCTACGACTAGGCAGTTGAAGAGATTAGGATTGTTTGCTTTTCGCTTTTTCTACATCAGTGGTTCGACTTAGATAAGAGAGCTAGACTAAGCTGGATTGATAACTTCCAATAAATAACATATGCCAACGAGTATTACCACAATTTTACCATATGGAAATAGAATACAAAGTGAGTTCAAATCTTTTGAAAGCATTAAAATAATAATTTGATTGACCCTATTCGTATCTTATGCAAGATACACTAAGTTACTAAGCGATGCATTGTGTAGGGCTCAATATTATCAATCCCGTTGTGCAGGGATCAGCACTAAATGCGAGTAGAATGTGTAATGCCTCGGCCTTGCTAACTATGTCGTGCAACGGTCCGCTGGCACGCAGTGTACACTTTTAGACTTTGACTTTAAAGAGACAGGACTTGTCACGTGTGCGCATTCGCCTACGCAAATGTAAGACGAACAATAAGTTCTTTTAGTTGTTTGTTTATTCGATTTGTAGCTGAAAGTGTGTAAATTTTTTTAGTCATTATCCGTCGATAAAGACGTAAAACTGTAGTGATTTCGTTCGAATTTATTTAGTCAAAGGCGTATCTTTGCCTTGTCCGTATCTTTATTGTTAAAAATACTAGCAGCGGCAATGTAAATAAAGCATGATTTTTGCCAACCACAATTGGAGTTGTAGGTGACAGGATGTGACGTAATGTTTGACCAATTTCTCTACTTTCTTTATTTGCTTGTATAAATTGTGAATGTGCGAATTACTATGTGAGATTTTTAGGTTATGTTGGAACGTATTTAAAATGTTAGATACCTACAGTGTGTTATAAATTAGATCTTCGAATGCGATAATCTCTGGGAGCATACAATGTTAATTTCTTCATTAAATCACAATCAAAAATGTGCATTTTAGCCGTTAATTTATGCGTCAGAGTTCGATGTCCTTAGAGCATTTGCTGGCAATAAAACGTAACACGTTTCCCTTTACAAAAGGTATGGTACCAATTCTGCAAGGATTTTATTCAACGTGTGTGCACCGTTCAATAATAACTAATAAATAAAGTGTTTTGTTCCCAAATTGCTTCAGTATATTATAATAAATAATATTAAGGCTTGAATACGCTAAGCAACAATTAACCATCGGCTTAATTATTATAATATGTTCAACGTGACCAATGACTCTCGAAATAAACCAAAAATATAGCAAAGCTCTTTTTTAATTTTGTTGGCCTTGGTTTCTTTAAAATCTCAAATAGTAATAAACACAAACATTGAAGATTTGAAAAAACAATGAAATAAAAAACAATCGACTGTCGATTTAGAAAGATGATTATTTTTGGTAGAATTATTTGTTCAGTGGAAACCTACGCGAGAAGAAAATAATATTTTTTTTACGGCCTATGAAATATCAATCCGTCTTAAGATTTATAATTTTAACTTTCGTTACGTCTTGCTTATGTAACTTAAGTATTCCGGAAGTTTTCTTTAATCGTATCCGTTTTTATAATAAGTTTATATAATATAATGTTAAAACTAAATTACCCTGGCCTGTAAAAATATTTCAATAATTCAGTTCCGACATTTAATTTCAAACATTTTTTGTCACGTATTTATTTTCACAACTGATATCAACATAACGGGTAACGATATAAATGGAGTGGAACTGTAATAATAACATATTATAGGTAACTTATATGATTTAGCATGTCTTCTTGATGAAAAAACAAGTTAAAATAGTTTAAAAAAATACAAATAAAATTCCAATTAAATTTATTCCTTGTTCGTCCATTTTATATGGTGTAAAATTACTAGATTAATATGTGTAATTATTAAACAAATGGTTGATTTAAAAAAAAAAAACAATTAAAAATTTGAATGTAGAATAAGCAGGGAGGTATGTAAGGACCGCGTTATATGGTCTCTGCCTACCCTACTGGGTTACGGGTGTGAGTTATGTTAATTTGAAAATCACTCTCTCTAAGTGATGTTCTGTGCTGTAAACCTTGTTCTAAATTCTTGATTGTTCCGCTAAGTGTGGGTTTCCATCGCCTGTACATATACTTTGAAGCGTCAATAGCCTAATGGTTAAGGGTACGAATTTCCGACCACTAGGTCAGGGGTTCGAATCCCACCATTCGACTATTGTCGTAAACCATATCCTAGCACAAGCCTAGAGCTTAGTTGGAATGGTTAAAGAAATATTAGTAAATTTGCAAAAAAAGAAATCTGCTAATATTTCAATCAAAATAAAAAAAAATAAACTGTCTTCCCTCTCATTGTCTTGCAAAAAAACAAAGATATCATCTCCAACCTGTACGTTAGTAATAATATGTTCTTAATTGCCTAATTAAATTTGTTTTTGTTCTGTCTGAATTATTCATTAACCTTTTTTAGGTAAATTTAATAAATTATCTCGATAATAAAAAAACTATAATTTTATTTTATCCCAAAAAAAAATAACCTTTAAGTTGTAATATTACGGTAGTTAAGTTGTTTTGTTATTTTAGTTTTAATTAGATATTTTAATAAAAGTTTAATTGGTATTAACATTTTAGAATATATACTTCGTTGTTATTGTTTACTTGCGCCAACGTAATAATTTAAGTTAGAATCTTTGACACGACTAACTAACACATTCAATAAATTCTTGTTTATGGTTGGCTAGCATCCCTCCTAATCCCTTTTTGACTTAATCTTTGGCTCCCTATAGATGCACGGCGAATAATCACAAACCGAAAACAAACATGTATTTTCTCTTTACGTAAGCAATAATTTTCTATGAATCTTAATTAATTGAGATAGAATAAAAAATAAAAAAGAAACGGATACATTAAATTAACCTTTAAACTAGTTGAAAACAAGCTCGGTTGCATTTTGATTTGCAAATTTGAAAGTTGCAGTAAGATTTTATCAGAATACACAAAACAGTATTCTTTGAAGCACATATGTACATAAATGAAGTGCTACATTGTAAAGACTTACTTTTCAAAGCTTTCCCTTCAGGTGTGCACCGTTGAGAATTAATTAAACAGTCCACATAGTTCCTAACTAATCTCTTGCTATTAAACAACGCATCCACATCCAAGTAATCGTATCTTGCATCGTATTTAGGCATGTTCATCATTGTGTTTACATCTTGCCCATAGACAGCGTTGCAAGCGCCAACAAATGCAACCAGCACAAAAAACATATTGACACTTGAAGAAACAATTCGTAATTCAAATTCACATAATATTGGCGCGAATTTTTCCCGCGGAAAAATGGCGGCGACCGTCCGCACGGCTCGGCGTTGCGTGTTGTTATAGCGCGCGTGAGCGCCGGTATGTTGCAAAGTTAAGTACATGTATGACGCTTTCTCACCGGCCAGTAGCACGTCCAAAATAAGTTCTCTTTCAAGGATTTATCTAATAAAATAAAAAAATGTATATCTCTATAATCTTTTAAAAAATAAAGTGTCACGTAGTAATTAGCTTATAGATAACCTTGCAAGATTTAGTTGATTTTAATTAACTGTAAGAAGTTGACTAAAATAATATTCTACTTTTTAAGGTCAGACATTTAGCTCATATTATAGAGGCCAGTTATTACGGTAAATACTAGTTAGTTCTGGTTTCACTTATTTTATTTTTATATTATAATTTTTTTCAACTTTTATTATCCATGCGTAATAAAACACATTAGCATTAAATTATTAAAAGGAAAAAAAAATTAAAATATTTGCGAGTTAAATTGAAAGTCTCTTCGCATATTTAATTAAATGACACTTAAAACAATTTATGCAGTAATTATTTGTGATTTTATTAAGATTTTGTTAGACTTGCCTTTGCTTTACCCGTGCTCTCTAATTTCAAAACAGTACTTAGAGGTTAGGATCTCAAAATGATGTTACAAAAATTAGTATTTTAGCTTTATGGAGAAAGACAAAGCAACGCTAAAAAGTGAATCTTACCTAACCTAACCCTCTTGGGGTGGAGCAGGGGAAAGTTGAGGGCAACAGACCACGAGGAAGATCGCCTATGAGGTGGGCCGACCACATAAGAGCGGCTGTAGATGTCCCCCTATACCAATGTACTAATAAGGCAGCGACTAGGGAGGAGTGGCGGCGCCTGTTAAATCGGGTCACTGATACTTGATGACCACGACCAGTCTGACAAGACTGTAACGACGAAGAAGAAGAACCTAACCCTCTAGGCTACGACCGTGAGATGACAAATCTTTTTCGATTGTCTATTATATCGTCTTGTTAATATTACAAAATTCACATGTATATTATGTATGTCGACGACCTCAATGTCCACCCACATGAAAGTTGTCGCCGAACATTTAGTAGGAAGTGGCATATTCGTGCTCAAATAACACGGCACTGTTATTATTGCTTTTATCTTTTTGTGCCAAAATAAGATTTTGCGACGTTCCAACAACATACAGAATAATTAAATGTGATATAAGGATACTCGATAGTATTATACGATAATGATATTTGGTATTTGGTTTGGATAGAGAAGTGCAGTGTGTACGATTAATTCTGTCAGAAAATATATAAACTTACACATAGAAAATAACACTTAAGTAATGAAAATACGGCTACGTTCTGACAATGACCTTGAGGCACTTTTTTAACATTGACAGTGTGGAAGATGCTTTTTTAATTTAGTTTGATTTATGGAAATCGGGTCACATAATTTTGTCGGATAATACAATCGACCCTTGAAGGCTTCATCAGATATTTTATGAACCATTTATAAAACCTTTTACTACCGGAACTGAACGCTACAGATGCAGCCTCACTTACCTTTAAAATATAACATTGTACAGTTTTTTTTATGTATTCAAAGAGATTTTTTTTCTTTCCTGTACTGAAGTAATGACTCCTTAATGTTAATAAACGAAGGTCCATGTAGTGATCTTGTTAAAGTGTACGTGGTGCACTCAAAGACGTTAATTGGTCACTAAGGGTGTTGCATCAATTTCTCGAATTAAACAAACACAGGGAGAAGTAAGTGTAGATCGGTGTGCTCTGTATTTTTACATATAACTATTTTTTCCCGCGAATTCATCGGCGCGGAATTTAAAAAATCTAGTAACATAGTCTACTATGTTAATCAGCACTAATGTTTTATAAGGCTTAGCTTTCTAAAGGGAAACATTTTGGAAATCAAGCTAGTAGTTGAGTTTATTCATTACGTACTAAAATACAAATCTATCTCTTTAAAATTTTAATATAGAAATTAAGCGTAGTGGTCTTATTACCACAAACCGAAAACAACTTGGATTTCTAGATGATTTTAAACTACAAATAGTGTATTAGGATTTAACAATCATGTTAAATTTATATTTGTAATTTATATTTAAAGAAGATAGCTAAAATGTTTATCATATAAACAATAAATAAACATTATTATAAAGTACATGTTATTAACATTTATAATAATTGATAACCCTTCCACAACCCATTAATTTAGATAACCATAAATATCAAAATAAACGATTTGATTCTTAATATTATCTGTACAACGCTCACGTCATCCTTTTTGTTATTTGTCTTTTACATTACAATACTTAAATTGATAGTTGATGAAATTTTGTTTTGTTAAATATTTATATTTAATCTTACTTTTAGTGAAGTATTTTCAATATTTATTAAACTAAAATTCCATTGCTAAATACAAATATACTTATTTACGGACGCAGTCATTGTTTCTGGTTAGCCATTCGGAACAAGATGGCGGACAAAATGGCGGATTGCTCTTATATCTTGCAACAGAACGTCAAGCTCATATCATATTGAATACAATTTTACGAAGCTAACGTTATTGTTGGATGTAATAGAGAGTAATTTAAAGCGATGTTCTCATGATCTCCATATTACACTAGAAATGACGTCACAATTGTAGTAATACATTTTGCCATCACTCTCATTCTCTTTGATAATACAGAGACAACAATGTATTATGTATTAATACATGTTACGAGGTCATTAAGGGACTTTATATTACTGTGTAGTACAAGATGCCCAGGATACCAGGTGTATTCGACCTGGTTCCGCACTGTGATTAAATTTTATTTATTTTTCGCACGATAGGGAGTTTTATTCGCTTCTTATTCGCATTCTCCACAAACGTACACGTGTTTTAGACCTGGTTTCACACAACGTGTTAAAAGAAAGTGCTCGTGATCCGCTCTATAACTACTATATTTGAATATCTGTTTTGTAATGAACTTAATAACATTTGTTTTTTAAGATACTAGCTGTCGCCCGCGTCTTTGTCTAAAAAATAAAAATTTAGGGGTGAACTACCCTTAACATTTAGGGGGATGAAAAATAGATATTGGCCGATTCTCAGACCTACTCGATATGCTCACAAAATATCATGAGAATCGGTCAAGCCTTTTCGGAGGAGTATCGGAACGAAAATTGTGCCACGATAATTTTATATATAAGATTAAAAAGACATATTAAATTCTTTGATTTTAAACGTAATATTAAAATTAATTATTATAAGAGGCTCTTCGTTTTAAAATAATATGTAAATATATTTATTTTATTATTACCTTCATGACCTTTTCTGTATTTACCGTTCTTACAATTAATTGTCCAAGTGCGACGACATTTTTACAGTTGCTTAGAATTTACATATAGTTATTTATAATGTCAATAATTTAGAAAGTTGCCGACGAATGTTTACATAAAAACTTCTTTCGACCTAATTAGTAAAGCTAACATATCAACGCTAATGACTTTATAATAACTTGATTGGTATTTTAATAGCTCCTGTTTGTAACAGTTTGCACTGCTGACACAATTGTACTAAAAACATATCGCCATTCTTATCACACTCTTTAAAAAAATAGAGACAGCGATATGTTTTTTACGGGTGTCAACACCTCATCCTACAGTAATATAACAATTTAGTTAACATAATATTTTCTGCTTTCTTTTATTATATTTACTGTCTCTTCTTAGAATGTATATATATTATGTTTAATAAAATTTGGAACTCGTTTTATTTATACCCTTAAAAATGATAAGCATTACAATATTTTTTGTAGGTTTCTGAGGCTATAATCGCCGCTTAAAGCAGTTTAAAACATATCTATGTTTTGTTAAAGATTAAAGACTGGGATGAAGATATGTTTTATCGTCGAGAGATTTTGGTCTCAGAAACCAACTTTCAATCATAAATCTGCCCATTAACATTAAATTAACGATATCGCTGGTAGAATTGTCAAAATGCATCAAATATTTTTTTAAATGACAACACTTTCTGTACATACAAATACTTACTTGATCTATTCACCCTTTGACCTTGACATATTGTTTAAACATAGATTGTCATCTGTCAATTCGTCACGGATAGTAAACATTGTGGTTTTTAGTCGAAAAAATATAGAAGAAAAAGAATTATCGTAAAGTGGTTATGAAAGTTGTGACAAAAATGTTCCGATGTGAAAGTGCCCTTTAAAAAGTATGCTTTGACACGACAGATTAAATAAAATTTGAAAGTGCTCAAAAGACTTGACGGATTTTTAGAAAAAATTGGAACTCTTTAGTTACTTCTTACCGTGTGTAAGTTTTGAATTTGACTTCTATTCTTATAATAGTTATGTTAGAATAATAAAATAATAAATAAACGTAATAACTTCTATTAAAATACAATAAACCCGACATTAAAAGAAAATGCGGTCAGAAAGATACAATGTGAATTTTCTACTATATAAATTATTATTAATAATTAATTAACGCTAGCCAATGTATTTTAGAATCCATTTTATGGTATACAGTATGTACCAACTTCGTAAACTAAAACTTGCATAGCGTTATATTTTATTTAATGTCAGATTTGAATATTTTTCATATAAAAGATAAGTAAAATGCATGCGAGATGCATACTCCAAATTATATTTCAGTATATTTTATGATATTGATATCCAATGCAATATTTGTGAATTATTTCGATGATTGTATTGCCGATTTATTATTTTCGTTCAGAGCTTAGCTATTATTCTTTTTGATTGTTGTAATAAAAAAAAATTGTTTAGTGTCCTTCGATCTGTTTCGATTAATAGGTACTCAGTTTTATTCCAGACTTACAATTTAAAATTAATTGGTTACTAAAACAAAGTTTATTTATCGTTTCTATCGTTATTTATTGCTGGATGAAGACACGTTTTAATGAAAGATACAAAAATCTGACTTCGCAGCCCTTATTTTAAACTAAATAACCGAGTTAGGTTAGTTCGCAGTCGAACTATTTATGTACATTCAATAAAAATTGTCATGTCTAAAAGAGTTATATTGATTTTACGAAATGAATTTAAACACGTCATTTATAAATCGCATGGCCTTTAGATATGTCTAGCAAATATTCATATAGCCACATTCACTTTTCGTACATCAAAATGAACGATTTATTTAATTGCTTGCTGTTAATAATTTAAATGGGTATTGCGAATTTTAAGAGCCTTTAAAAAATTAATTTATTTTCATATACTTCTTAAAGAAAAACACTAGTGTCATAAAATTTTAAGCTTAAATACTAAAGTAACCGCTAATATGAGTATCTTTGAATTTATTAAATACTACAAAATGAATGGATTAAATCCGGTCTATAAATTATAGCAGGTAGATGTTATTTATGCTAACAGATATGTATTTCTGCAGATCTTTCGAGTATTAATAAGGTTATGATAAATATGTCTACATGTAATCGTCTGTAATCCTTAAATGAATGTACAGTGGACTCCGTTGACGGTTACCCATCTCTAAAGTGATCGTCAATTGAACGAATCGCATGCATTGAAATATATTGAGAAAATAACCGACAAGAAAGTTACCGACTTTGATTTTCATTTAATCAATACATTTAATGACATTTTTATTGTAAATGTATGAAACTAGAACTCCACTGCAGTTACTTGTATTGATACGTATTGCCATCCCTTTCATTATCTTTAACAAAAGAGAGACAACAGTAGTCTATTAAATTATACAACTGTCACTGCTGTCAAAACACACAATAAGAAAGTTCGCTATTTCAGTTCGTTGCGAAGTGCAAGGCAATTGTTCTCTAACTGTAACACCGCGAAGGAAGATGACTGTACATTGTTGCATGTAACCACATGTGACTTCATGGTACAATTATATTGCTTCAAGATATAATGATAGGGAGACACAGTATGCCACATGTCTAACGGTTGCTTTGCATTTCATAGGGTTGCCACTACACATACTTTTAAAAAGAAATACCATAATTAGAATGTTTGTATATCGAATTTGAAAGCTCGTATTGTTCGCTCTAGTGTGTATAAGTATTTATAACTCTTTATATTTTTATTGATATACAAGCTGTCGCCCGCGACTCCGTCTGCGCAGAATCAAAAAAATATAAGTAGCCTATTTATTCTTCCAGACTATGCTCTACATCTATGCCAAATTTTAGCGAGATCCGTTAAGCCGTTACGGAGATATATTTACACAAACATCCATTCATCTAAACAATCGCATTTATAACATTGTAAGTAAGATTAGTAAGATTTGGTAAGATACAAATAATATGAAAAATCTGAAGCCACGTTGAGAAATATAATTCTATTATTATTGTGTTAAACTTCGTTAATTACGTCTCTTGTATTCTAAAAATATGCAGTGATATGGCAACCCTATGAGTAGATAGATAACCATAATAAAACAAGATATTATACGGTGATTTTCCAGAATAATTCAATCAACATTTTATTTTATTTGAAATTTTTATGCATATTTTTTACAAATTAAATTTTAGTAATCATCACTAATCGATATTGAGCAATAAAATTAAATGATTGGATGTTTTTAATGTAACAAAACATCGAAAAGATCAAATGCAACACACCTTATAAAACCTTATAAAATTGATTGAATGGAAATTTACATAATCTTATTAATATTATAAATGTGAATGTTTAGATGGATGGATGTTTGTTTGAGGTATCTCTTGAAGGGCTGAAGAGAACTCGATCAAATTTGCTATAGAAAATGGCTGGAAGAACAGTTAGTCTATCAATTAGGTTTTTTAATTCCGTATGGACAAAGACACGGGCAACAGCCAGTTCATCATAATTTATAAGTAATGATATACGATTACTGGCTGAATCTGCAATTTACAAGTTTCGATGAGTTAACTTGAACACATTCCTCATTACTATTAAATAAGTTTCGAAGAACTGTTTGGAACAATTCCAAACGCCACATTCCATTTTCACACAATTTCAAATTCCATCCTTACATTCTTATTTCTTACTAATTTTACTTATTATATAATTGCATAAGTTATACGGATAGATGGATGGCTGTTTATTACCAGAAGGACTGAGCTGATCACGCTGGAATATTGCCTAAATGTAGAACATAGTCAAGAAGAACACATGGACTATTAATCAAATTTTTTTATCTACGCTGGTGGAGTACATACGATTAAATACTATTTCGTTTACTTTCGTTTAAAAGTTTTTAGCACAGAGTAACTCAATGGCCTTCGTATTCGGAAGTAGAGTTACACAATGCATTAGAATATTCATCACTTACATAACACGCGGAACATTGTGACAATTCTTTATTATTTGTAGTAAATTTTAAAGACGAGGCCTTTAGAAAGTTCTTTTCACATACAGTGAACTTCCATATACTCGTAATAGCTGTGCAAAGACGTATTGTTATCTCAATTTTTTCAAAGGGAATAAAAGAGATCACAACATCTTTTTATTCTTAATTTATCAGTAAAACTGAACTGTTATAAAGGAGTTTCTTATACGACATTCTTTCTAATATTTGTCGCATTTGTATTCAGCTTTTACGTAGCACTAATAGACGAAGGAACGTGTTTTCTTAATTTGATTCTTTAATATTTAATCAATAACATAAATTTAAAACTAGAGGAAGTAGGCCATGAATATTCAATTTAATTATCCTATGTACTTTATACTTTAATTATTTGTTAAAGAATTTCTTGTATTCACCAATTAACATAATAATTCATGACGTCATTTACTTGTCAAGGCAGCAAGTTAAAACAATTATATGATTTCAAGCCAAAAAAAAGTATATGAATCGTGTAAAAACTTGTAACCTATTAAATAATTTTCAACACATTTTTATCAAATTAACGTTTTATGAACAGAGAAAGCGTTTTTGTTATGATTTTCCCAAATTATGTGACTACATTTAATGGCTTGTTTCATTTCGTAAACAAAGCATTTAAATTTAATTAAGATTTTGAGTGAAAATAAGGAGTAATTGATTATAATAATTAAACGTTTTATGATCCTAACTAATAAATAGTTAGATTTGATTACCTAAGTAGTTGTTCGAAAACTAGAAAGTCTTTTACCCGAAGGTAAAGTAGGATATTGGTAGGTAAGTAATAGGCGCAAGCGCCTATACGTACGGCAGATCTAGATGCTAATAATAATGACGTAATCTTCGTGATAAAATAATCATTTTGCATTACAAATTGCAGTGACGTTAGATTGAGACGTTAAACGCTTCCTGTAAGCCGCATCATACGTACTTAATAAACTCATGATTAGGGCTGTCAAAATTTAATAAAAGAAAAGAAAAACAGCAAACAAAAACAAATGACCAAGTCAACTCTTAACTTGAAAAGACAGGAGAAAAAAAATCGACGTCCGCCCTTAATTTTTAGTGAACGCCAAAAAACAACATCCAGTTCAATGAAATGTTTCAAACTTACCTGATCCTAATACACCAGTCAAACTCGTAGCCCGAATATGCATCATGAAAACACATAAAGTTGGCAGCCCTGTATATATTTGTAAACTATTTTTCTTAGTTCTAACCTCATTTATTAAAAATTTTATAATTTTTCTAGTCATATCCTCAAGTTGATAATGTTATATAAAAGGAAAAATTGTGCATTAAAACACACTTCGACACGAGTGTCTAATAGGAAAGAATTTATTCATAACGATTCACTAGTTCTAGCCTAAAAAAATTTTTCCATTTAAATTGTTAAGATAGAAATGGCTTTTCTTTCTTCCTTTTTAATTTATTTTTGCGAATTAAAACAATAAAACAAATTACACATCTACACTTAACGGAGATTTACTTACATGCTTAAAAGAAAAAGTTAAAAAAATCTAATGTCATTTTTTCAGCTTTCCAAATAACACGGTTACTAAGTAACATTGTATGCAAAATGGTTTGTTTTTCTTTTCGTATAACTTCAAACAAAGGCTTATTTATTATGTTTACCGTTTTAAATAGAAAGCCGGTGAAAGCCTGATGGCAAGGACCTTTCTCTGTACATTGTCGGATGCAGAGCTGTTATTTATTTGCATTCATATATTTACTAACTACTTATAGATAGACAAAATTTACTGACCCGGTGGACGTCACACTAAATTACAATAGCCCATTAGCGCTAAACTTTCAATGTTAAAAAATTTTAAATATCCTTGTGCTGTTATGAATTTCTTTTATGATATTTTCTCTGCTTAAGTAGGATTGCATTATTTCTGGCAGAACAAACCTAGATAGCAGCGTTTCTATCACAGGACCAAGTACGTTTGTCGGACTATACCTGTATCGATACCAATATTATAAAGAGAAAAGATTTAATAATATGTTTGCATTGAATAGGCTTCGAAACTATAGAACTGATTTGAAAAATTCTTTCACTCTAAGCTACACTATCCCTATTGCATACGCTATATTTATTACTAGATTTTTTAATTCCGCGTGAATGAAGTGTCGGGCCACTACTAACCTTTACTATTTTGATTTAACGCAAATATGAATAATATAAAACATACTACGCATTTATTTTTCGAGAAGTAACCAACTAGTATCAACATATTAAAACCAGAAAAACATAAGAATGTCAAAAAAAGAAACAAAATTACGGATTCTTTGTGAGGTACGAGAACATCCAGTTTGCAGAATAACCGCGGGTATGCACTGTTCAAATAAGAGTACTAAAAATACATTGTTGTCCTTTTTTTCTTCAAATGTGTGAAAGGGATGGCAATAAGTGTTATTCGAGGCATTTTAGTAGTGGAAACCCATTGTAAGAATAACATTAACAACATAAATCAACATTCTTTCGTAATTATCGTCGCTTGATCGTCTCATCTCGTGTTTATTACGAGCTTCTAGATCGAACAATGTAGACGCTTGTTGCGGAAGGTCAATGTTAACATCTTTGAATTTTAATTAATATAATGCCTTGATAATAATAAAAAGTATCTCCCCTTTTCACTACAGAAGATCGATACGAATCAACACTCTAAATACACTCCCTTCTTAATTTCAGACATTAATCATTAGAATCCTTTGTCGCGAATGGCGCGCTTTCATTATCAAGTGTCAGAATGATTAGTGTGGGGACATAAACGTCGACATAACGTAAGGCTAGTGTTGCGCCAGTACACCGGTACAGAGTCGGATTTTCTTCCTAACATTACTTATATCCTCTTTTACACAATCCATCCATGATTTCTACGCTTTTTCTCTGTATTGATAGAAAGTGTATTATGAATAACAAAACTTTAATGTAGTTTTAAGGAACAAATTAATTTCCTTAAAGATTTAACATTTCTTGGTAAATATGGCTGAGATATAATGACTACAATATTAGTAATTTCTTCGAAGACATCAGGGAAGCAAAACTTCTTTCTGTTTTAGGGATATATTTTTTTAATGAGACGATATCTCTTAATGGGTACTATCAAGATCAATGTAAAAAATGCCTTCTTCATTGATTTTCAATGAACCAGGAAAACGGTACAAGAAATATTTATTGTGAAATCCTTGGCATTTTCATACTTTCATGTTTCCTGTTAATGAGAGCATATGTGTTTTATTTTGTATTCTTTGTTACCATTCTTCTTCTTGTGACTCTTCATTCAAAGGTTGGCTGCTAAGTTAGAATATTTGTTGCTGTCTTGCAAAGCAATTCCTAATTAGCTAATTACCTACAACTCCCGAATACTGCATAGCCACGACTTTTTCCTACGTCCAGCATGTCTCCTGCCTTTAATCTCGCCCATCGGCTTGAGTAACTTGTTACAATTAAAATAGTAATTAAAAATAAAAAAGACGGTCCTGGAGTATATTAATCTAGGAGCAAACCCGTCGCGAACAAAGTCATTACAGTGATGAAAATAATAAAAATTGCATTGCATACTGACTCATTATTTAATGCAAGTTAATTGAAGGGAAGGTCGGATTAAATATGATTTGGTTCAACCTTAATTTACTTAACATCTTGAAAAAAAAAATAATTTTAACAATTTTTTTTCTAAACAAAATGTATTACGAGAATTCCTTATCATGAACAAGAAATGCTTATTTTTATACAAGCCTTCCAACCATATATTTCTAAGCCTCTTTGATTATTAGTAATCGTGTCAAATATGTTTGCTTAAATTAAAAAAAAACTTAACACGATGTTAAAGTAATGTATTATTTTTTCACAACAAAATAAAGCTATCCGATTTTCAAATCTATAGATAATGTACGCCCCCATTTGGTTGTTCATACGATACTTGTACCATTGTATGTTGATTACATCTCAGTAAATACTATTCAAGTATTAGGTAGTTCACCTTCAGTAAGACAAAAAGTCTGTCCTCAAATTTGACACGCATTCGTCACGAAATAAAGTCATACACATATATAGTACACTAGCGGTTGCCCGCATCATCAGCATGGAATTAAAGAAATAGGCTACGTAACTCCGGCACTCATCGGCTACCTTCCAGTAAAATTCCCGTAAAAATCTGTCCAACCGTTTCGTAAAATACCCCGAACAAATGCGAATTTGTGGTAAAAAAAAATAGGTTTTCGTTATAAGTAAATCAAATACATTGTTGTTTACGAAATGTATTTTGTTTTCGATATTACACACAGGTATTCCAATTTTAATAATAATTAATAACAGATTTGTAATTGTAAGTGGTTTCCGACTGTAATGGACGCTTATTGTCATCTCATAAACAACGAGACCACAATATGGGGGGAATTATGGCGGCAGAAAGGTTCAAAATGGATAGAACTAAAGACGTTGCTATAGCTTATATTAACTTTTTCACAATGTATAAACCGCTCGGTTACAATCGCACTAACTCTAGCTATATTTTAATTCTCAAAAACAATCCATCAATCATTTTCACCTAATATAAGATAGTTTTACAAATTAGCGACCTATAGGTAGGGCGAGATAGGGTGACAGCCCAGGGCGCTGGATATAATGGGACACCGTCGGTGCCACAGTAGAATATAAAAGGGCACCTGCGGTGCCTCCTAAGATAAGGGACATCTTTGAAAGACGTTCCCCAACAACAAAAAGAAGGCGCCCAAAAAATTTCGCTCATGGCTACGGAAATGTTAAAACCATCTTCGGTTTTACACAACGGTTAAAGGTTTGATGCCAATTTTCTTCGCCATGCGATAGTAGGAGTCAATTTGTCCCTGCGGGTAGGTGATTGTGCCCTTCTTCAAAGTCGCCTCTCTGTTGTTACGTTCTTTGTCTCCTGGCGCGAGAACCGGTAGTGATGGATCGATCTACATTTAAAAATGTTTTTTTTATTTTTTTCGTCTAGTATTATACGAATTTGAAGTATAATATAATTAAAAATGTCACTAGATTACATCTCAAATTAAGAAATGGAAACATGATTTTAATTAGGTGAACTTGCGGTGAATAAATTAAATAATTTTAAAACGCAAAAAAGGTTCTTGGATGTTGTTCTAAATAATATAATATATTTTTTTCAAAATATATCGCGGCTAGAAAAGTATATGTTATAACTTACAGGTTCCAAATTCCTCCAATGCATTAGACATTCAGCGACTCTCTGTGCAAAGCCCGGGGCGAAGCAACCAGGGTCAATCGCTGCAAAGCATTGTCCCAGGTCTGGCGCAACGTCCTGACTGAACGACCAACCTGGCACTTTGAAGGTCGGATTTGAACCTATATTGTAAAATGTACATATAGCATGAGTTTCGAAACAAAAAAAATTAAAATTAATTAATTAAGTGACAATGGTTTTGTTACCCGAAAGTCCACTACAGAATATTTCTACCATAGTGTTGAGACAGTAGCCTTTATGCCCGCTTGTTTTTTCTAAACCTCCTAGAGGCAGCAACTTAGCTGTGTCGAATGCCTAAAAAGATACATAAATACGAATTAATTACAATTTAAGGTAGATTTACAAGTTTGCTAATTCATTTTTATAGGCGCTTAGAAATAAAACAAAAGGAATTTAATTTATTTTTAAAACGTAATTTATGTGAAATTACCGGTGTTATTTGTGTAGAAATTCTGGGAATTTATAAGAATAAACCAATTGGATTAAAAATAAATACATTTAGTTGCTTGCCCAAAGAAATATATTGGTACTTGCATGATGCTCGATCAAGCGGAAAATTGCTTTGCAGGTTTAAAACATCGTGTAAATAACTCAATGTCACTATACCTATCTTGAATCTAATGCAAACTATGCTATAAGGAAGAGGACAACTGACTTATACGTTGAAAACATAATATAAACATCGTATTAATTATTATAACTACTGCACATTAATTTAAAATAAGCCGTCGTAAATAGATCAATTGTAAAAGATTTAATGATGTTATTACGAGTGCGAGACAAATTACGTTAACATTGGATTAAATACATCGCAAATCGTATTCTAAAACTTCTTCTACAAAAGTTACTTAAGAATTTTAATGGTAGGTGTTTTTCAGGACAGCGTTAAACTTTAGTAAGCAGTTCATACCAATTGTGCATCTGTGGTAACTTTGTTATCAGGTCCAAGCGCCCATCCTTCGGGTATCGGCTCATTCTTATGTATCTGCATCTCTATCTGAAATAATGTTACTAATATTATAAATGCATACGTTTAGATGGATGGATGTTTGTTTGAAGGAATCTCCAAAAGGGCTGAACAGATCTCGATGAAATTTGGAATACATATTTTGGAACATAACCTGGAAGAAAACATAGGGTACTAATTATGTTTTTTTTTAATTCCACGCGGATGAAGTCGTGGGCGACAGCTAGTATTAAAAAAATTGTATTTATGTACCACTTAAATAAAACATTAAAAAGGATTCCCGTGTCCTATACTTTTTATTAATCTATTTTTACCTTTCCCATAGCAGCTGTGGTTGTCGCCATGTCAACTAATAGAGAATCGCCTTTTAGTGCGGGCGCTGCTAAAGCTAATGGATTTGTACCGCATGCACTCTGAAATAAGGTATATCACAGGAAACTAACGTTTACTTACTTTCAACGTTTTTTAAATGTGTAAGATAAACTTACTAAAATTATAAATACGAAAGTTTAGATGTATAGAAGGTATTTCCAGAATGACTACAGATCTCGATAAAATTTGACATGCTACATCCATGTCTGTGATATCTGTCATGTCTGTGTATAGTCTGGAAGAACACATAGACAACTAAGTTCTTTTTCCGCGCAGACGGAGTCGCGGTCAGCAGATAATATTAAATAACAATGTACTAAACATTTAAGTAATAAATACTAAGAAGTAGGTTACTTCGATTACCTCTTTAGATCTCGTTGGTATCATAATAGGTGCTGAATTAGTAAATGCCAAGCCAATGAGACCCTCCTTCTCCGCTTTCATGGCCCAGTATCCTGCCATGCCGAAGTGGTTTGTTCCTGAATGTAAATAATTAACGTAAACATCCGAGATCAATGACTAATCGGGAAAAGTAGTTATTATTTCACGCGGTTTACTATCTTGTCTAAATCAAACTTCAGTCAGTAACATTGACATGGTAATCTTTAGCGGTCAGCACTGTCCTGTTGATGACAACAGAGTTCGAGTCTTCGATTGTTTGCCATTTTCTTCCATAAAAAATTAAACTTACGAATCTCACTTACGTTTAGCGGCCACCCAGCCAACACCACACTCCTTAGCTTTTTTGATAGCCAGATCCATGCAGAAGTTAGCAGCAGTCGCTCCTAGTGTATCCATACCGTCCACCCAGGCTGTAGCCGGTGACTCCTTGAGGACTACCGGCTTGCGTTCGGGATGTGTAATTCCTCCTTTTATGTCGTTCACGTATAACTCTGAGGAAATAAGCCTGAGATTAGTCGGGATTTGATCAGTTGCTGATTTTTATGTAACTTTCTCAGTCTTGGCACAGTGATTATGCATTATAATTATAATCTACGCGTCCTGAATTCGATCCCCACCATTATATTGACAATCACAAAACATATTGATGTTTGAATTATTGAAGTAAATTCGAACGTCACAAAACATATTGATGTTTTGTGACGTTCGAATTTACTTACATACATATGAACATTATGCTGACCGTCTTATGGCGAAGAAAATTGCGATGAAATTTGAAGATATTTGTATAACTAGCTTTAATCCACACCTGACCAGCTTATCGAATAAGGCCTTGTCACTCTAATGACTTGGTTTGAGCACTTCGGTAGGTATGTATAGCTGAAGACATGTAGCTTCACTTGTGGGACACTATATCTTGGGTTCCGCTAACCAAGTCTATTCAGTCCATGGCTGAAGTGTCCAACGGTGTCGGCATACAGCAGAAGGTCAGCGTGGGCCTTCGCCTCGGACTCCGGTGCTCCAGCCGCCAGCAAACTATCCACCATGAACCTGCGCACCTCGTCCACTCGCACTTCGGGCATGGCTGCAACTGACTGTATGAAACGCTTAGCCTTCTTACTTATATCTAAATCTATTACACTCGATCTATATAGCGGATTATACAGGCTGTTATTTTTTACAACTTTATAATATTCGTGGAAAGTTATTAATCATATCAAAAATAGGTGTTGTTAATAACAATTGTTCAAAGTTGTTTATTTTTTTTTTCATTTAATCAAAAATGTTATTACAATCAAGCGGTAGAATCGTTTATGTTTTAAGATTCCTAATGTATGCGAGATTTTAACCTATAAACTCGTTTAAGTAATTTGTAAAAGTAACAGCAAATTACTAACTCAAATCTCTTGTAAATAGAAAGTATTGTCATTATTCCATTCATTGTTGCATTTCTACTGCTAAGTTACCTTAGTATACAAACATCTAATGCACATTCTTATCCTTTCGTTATTCTTAAAAGCTAATCCACAATAAAACATGATTATAAATATAACGTAAAACATAAAATCCCGTTTTTAAAATCAAAAATATGACGTTTAAACTTCATTTTTATTCACATTTCTTTTTAATTAATTTAAACCATAACTTTTGTAAAACGCACAACATAAATTATATTTACTTACTGTGCTGTTTCTAATCATGTAATTTGGAAATAAATTAATCTACAACAAATTTGTAATCTTAAATTGAACAGACTATATGAGAATATTTAAATTGCTTTTAAATTAACAAACAATTTCCCAGGTTTTTGTTAACTTTTTTACTTACCAAGGCACTGCTACTGCAAACAAAAAACTGTCGAACCGACTTATAGCCGCGAAGTTAATCAACACGTTACACTATCTTTTGTCACTGAGAAATATTTAACAGCACGAATAAATTGTCGATAACATGATAACGTACATTCGTAAGCACATTTGTTTTTTATTTTTCTATAAATTTATATAAGCAAAGAACAGTATATATATTTACAATAAAAGTGTCTATAAACCCATTGCGGTTTTGTCCAGACTCTTTGGTACTACGCTATAAAATGCAAAGGTAGGTAAGTTTATTTTTTTGTTTACAACAAATTAGTGAGCTCGTTCATACCGTCATATACAGGGTGCACAAACCCTTTATAATTTTATTAGACTTTGGATTACTTATGAAGTACAAAGCCTTAATGCGAATTTAATCATTTTTTTTTAATTTTATAAAATTTTTAACGATGGTCCTTCAAATAACCCAAGTATAGATACGGTATGTTTCAGTTCCAGCGATTGTGTTCTCCATTTCTACCAATTATTCCATATTTGGATCTGTTATAGAAAATATTAAATTTATATCGTAACATTTCATATATAAGTTAAAGGTTTTTAATAAGCCTTCCAATAAATTTCGTGATATGACAAATTATTTTTTATTAAGATTTTTGAATTTTATATCTTTACTATTAATTTATTCTTAAGAAACAGAAAAATATCTTCTTCAGTGTACTTTTTTTGTGAAGA
This sequence comes from Papilio xuthus, assembly GCF_000836235.2. Taxonomy (NCBI): domain Eukaryota; kingdom Metazoa; phylum Arthropoda; class Insecta; order Lepidoptera; family Papilionidae; genus Papilio; species Papilio xuthus. The sequence continues at coordinate 1,722,689 of NW_013530507.1, forward strand.
CAATGTTATCAGCTGTTGTTAATAACACTTGTTCAAAGTTGTTTAAGATTTACTGAGAGTGTTATGTAAATTGTTTATATAATATACTGTTATCTAACAATACATACTAATTACTTTATCAAGTTAATTATAGCAACTACTACTACACTACTAGAATATATTGTACTGGATTAGAGATACGTAGAGCTGGATCTGCGGGAGCTAAAAGCGATGGACTGGCAGGAGAAGGCAAGACAGGCGACTTTGGCGATCTCTTGTGTCGGAGGCCAAGATCCACTTTGGGTCGATGCGCCAGCGGAATAAATAAGCAAGATTAGAGAAAATGTTTGCATTTTTTCATACAATTCAAATATGACTTGAATTCTGTTTACCTCCGGGATTAGATTTATAATAACAAAAAATATATACATATAGGTACATATACTTGTAATAAATATATATAAACATAGTAAGAACTAACATCCAATGGTTACGCAGGAGTAAATAAATAATAAAACAAAAAATAACTGAAGAAGTTACTATGGTACCTAATAACTTAATTAATTTATTTGAAAAAATAAGATATTATATTTTAAAAATAAAATGTCCTATTATCACATAATTTTAACTTGAAAACTTAAAGACATCTAACTACAAGTTTTTTAATTGAGAACGCTGGAAATAATTCACCAAAATTTTAATTTTTATTCGATTTAATATACATTATTTTTGTACACTTATTTGGAACTAATTACTTACTTGATATACCATGGGTTTCTGACACCTAAATCTCTGTATAAAACATATTGCCATCACTGTCTTTCATCTTTAACAAAACAGAGATAGCAATATGATTTAAACGAAGATTTTGTACTCTGAAACCCATGGTTAATAAGATAATAAGTAATATTAAAACGTTTGATTTCATTGGCATCTGTCTTATCTTATAACGCCATTATGTTTATTATTTACATTTGTAACGGTAGGCGTCGCTCAGGGCGCCGGGCGCGACAGTAGCGCGCTTTGCCGGTCGTGGACACACGTATGTACGTGGTGCCGTAGTTCATTTTCAACTTTTTAATGCTGTTTGGTTTTTAAAGTGCTCTGTATTTAAATTAAAGCAAACAAGGAAAAGACAGAAATCGATATATTTTCCAACACACAGGTAATTTGATTTCTTAAAAACTAACCTAAATGACGCATTTCCAAGGTTGTGTTATGTTTGTTTATTTTGTTTACGACGCCGCTTGAAACTGACAATTGATACGACCTGGTTAATTTAATGACCAATTGTATCCACAATGGTTATTTATACCTATTTCTTGGAAGTTTTAAGTATATTCTTAATCCACATAGATTAATCTACTGTTTATAAACGTATGATAGATAACCATAGATGAACCAAATAAATTATACATAACTTTGTATGTTTTTACGTTTAACAAAGTAGTGAATAAAAATAAAATAACTATTTTCAGCGACCCAAAACTCAACGGCACATGTTACTAAATTAGGTCATGCCATTTGAATATAGATTTTATTGGTTTCGGTTAGAGTTTAAATTTCTTTAACTTATAGACTAGGACAAATCACATTGGCCAAATAAAACATTCTAATAGATTCTACTTATAATTTTTTGAATATATAGTAATTACAGTCGAATATCTTATTCCTTCAAATACCTAAATAGCAATTAATGTACCAAATTTCTTATTTTTTTATATTACTGTAGTTATTACAGAAGTCAGTAGATAATGATTATTCCACATGACATTTTTGCCGGCAACAGGTTAAGTAGGTCGTTAACCCAATGTAACTGATACGCCACAGTTCGTTCCAACTTGAAATGTAAAGTTTGTAAACAAAAGAAAAAATACTTGTTAATTTATATGAAAGGCAATTATCATCAAACATATGTTATATTTTAATTTACCAAACTTTTTAAAAATAATTATTCCCGCTTTACATTTACCAGTCCAACGATCAAAATTAGTGCTCAATTCACTCAATGCATTCCAGCGAAGGTTTAGATTTTTCCAGTTGTGATTCAGCAATAATATCAATCGCTGAATTGGAATTATGAAAATCGGGCATAATATTATTCATAACCACAGCTAAGATCTTGTTCGTAGTTATTTACATAACAATCGGAACTAAGGTTCGAGGTTAAATCCATCATTAACATTATAATGGAAATACTTCATCTCTATATTAGTATAATCTTACTTCTTACTATTTTACTAATATTATAAATTGTTTAGATGGATGGATGGATGTTTGTTAGAAGGTATCTCCAGAACGGCTCAAAGGATCTCGATGAAAATTTGGCACATATGTATAACATAATCTGGCAGAACACATAGGCTATCTACTAATTATTATTTACTTCCATATTCGCGGGTGACAGCAAGTCTCTATAAACAATAGTGATCTGTTTACAATGCGTTTTTTTTTATTTCTAGGATTTATATAAGTGAGAATGGGTAAAGTAGCAACATCAGAAGCGTTGCGTTTCATGACGGACTGCCTCAAGGCGGTTGGTGCGGCGAGCAAGGCCGCGCAGCAGCAGGCCGAGCTGTTATTGCAGGCGGACAGACTTGGACATCCTAGTCATGGACTTAACAGACTCGGTAATAACAAAGGAAATAACTATGTGAAAAACTACGATACGATTAACAGAGATATTCCATTGCCGTATAGAGTGATACGTAGAAGTGTCTAGTAAATGTTGTTGCCTCTATTTTTGCACAAAGATGGAGGGAGACGGTAATATAATTTTAAATATGCATATGTAAGTAAATACATGTTTTTCAATAGTGAAAACCCACGAAAGAAATTGTCGGGATGATGTGCGAATTTAAGAAAGAAAGTAAAAAAACTAAAGATTATATTTATGCCTATGCTAATTGTAGATTTGGCAAATGGCATATCAAATGAAATTATTTATAAAGAGACGTCCTTCATTTCTGTACAGTCGATAAAGTGCCGTTGACTAACAGCACTGATAACAATGCCGCTAACAAAGTCACCTTACAATGTCGTAATAAGAAATACGTTGATCGGTTTTACAAATTGATTAAACGTTCAAACGTACAGTAAGCTTATCGTTTTCCATAAAAAAAAAACATTAATAAAACTCTATAATTTTCAGAATATTACATAAACGATATCAAAACTGGGGCGTGTTGTCCTAACAACGAGCCGCGTGTGCTCAAAGAGAGTGCGTCTACCGCATGGGTAGATGCCAACAATGTGCTGGGAGCCACCGCTGGTCACTTCGCTATGGACCTCGCCGTCAGTAAGGCTAGGGACACCGGCGTCGGCTGGGTTAGTGTGAAAGGTGAAACTTCACATATGTCGTATGATACAGGTCACACACATTAGGTCAAGGCCACTAATAAAGCAGCCTACACACATTAGGGAAGGCCGCTAATAATGCTAGCTACACACGTTAGTTTTTTCATGACCGTTTGTATCTTACACGCATAACCATTTGACAACTATAGTGTTTGTGTAACTCTATAATGGCTGTTAGGTTCCATTTATAAATATTTCGGTCTATTTTGTTTTAGGATCTAACCACTTTGGTATAGCTGGCTGGTGGGCGCAGAAAGCGGCTGACAAAGGTCTAATAGGAATGGCATTTACCAATACTTCGCCTCTACTCGCGCCAACGAGAAGTAAACAGGTAAATCAGACAAAAATTATGTTAACGTATACTTTGAAGCTTAGTTTGGTGGTAACTAGTGTATTTGGATGTATATTTCCTTTACATTTATAATAATATTAATCCCGTGTGTTATATTTATTAAAGTAAGATAAATTTTTAAGTTTTTACTCTGGTGAAATAAGTAACAAAAGTTTCTTTTATATTTTCAGTCGGCTCTGGGTACTAATCCTATAGCTGTTGTTGCTCCGGCGGAGAATGGTGAAAGTTTTTATTTGGATATGGCGACTACAGCTGTTGCCGTGGGCAAAGTACATTTTATTATGTTAACATTATAATATTAAGATATATCTATCTTCTATCTTTAATTTTTTTTTCGAATTTATGTCTTGAAAAACTGCGAATGTTTAGATGGATGTGATGTGGATGGATGGATGGGTGTTTGAAGATATCTCTAGAACGGCTGAACGGATCTCGATTAAATTTGGCATACGTATAGAACATAGTCTGAAAGAACACATAGGCTACACTAATTAAGTTTTTATATATATTCCCGCGAACGAAGTCGCGGGCGATAGCTAGTATTTGTATAAATTATATCTCAGGACCGCGCCAAATTAAGGTCCGTTATTTGACTACCCCTCTAGGTTAAGGGCGTGAGTTATCTAGTTGTTGCTTAATTTCTGTTATAATTGTGGTAAAAAAATTAACATATAAATAATGTGTGTTGTCAGATCGAAATGCAACTGCGTAAAGGCGAGCCTATACCGAATGGGTGGGCACAAGGACCTGACGGCAAAGAGACGACTGACGCCGCTTTGGTATGTAAATACGTTACATTTCGACTTTCTTAAAGTTATTTCATACGATAATTTTTAATTATCACTTTCTTAAATGTAATTTTATTATTCCAGGCATACGAGACGCAATGTCTGATGCCGCTGGGAGGTGTGGAGAATACTTCAGGGTACAAGGGTTTTGGTCTGTCCGCTATGGTTGAACTCTTCTGTGGCATATTGTCAGGTTAGTAAAGACCTTTATGCACTAGCAGATTATGGTAAAGGTGAAAAATAAGAAAGTATGTGTATTTATGTAAAAAATGGATATAACCTATATGGTAACTTTTGATGAAACATAACATAAAATCTCTATGTACCTATATGTAAATTGCAGGTTCACTGTACGGGCATCACATAAGGTCGTGGTCGCACAGCGGCGAGGGCGGTGCCGCGGACCTCGGGCAGTGCTTCGTGGCGCTGGACCCCGGCTGCTTCGCGCCCGGCTTCCACCACCGCCTCACTGACTGCATGCAGCACTGGAGACAGCTGCAACCGGTACTATATCTTGTTACAATCCAAAGCTTAAATGTTTTCAATATAAATCAACCTGCAGATTTTACTATAAAAATATAAGTTCGAAATACACCGGAAAAACACTTTCTCATATAAAAAAAACAGACTTTATTCATCATCCACTTGTATTGTACAGAATCATTACACGTTTTCACAAAAAAATTGAACAATTACAGATGTGAACTGATATAAAAACGGCTAAACACACACGTATATTCGTCCGGTAGCGGCACCGACTAGTTACCGAATATACGTGAATTTTTAGCCGTTTTTATATCAGTTTATTATGTCTCACGAAAGTTGGAATGATTTAATTACAGACGTTTTATATAGTTTAGTATTACAATTGCAATGAGCTAAATATGTTTTCAAAAGTGGAACACCATGTATATACTCTAGACAGTGACCTCGTAAAATACGAGTAATACTTTGAAAAGACACGTCGTTTTGCAGACTGATTCTAACCTACCAGTGCTGGCGCCTGGTGACAAAGAGAGGAAGAATGCAGCTGTGACCGACACCTGCGGCACCGTCACCTACCTGCAGCAGCAGCTGGAGACCAGCGCAGCGCTCGCCAACACCCTTAATGTAGATCCTATGAAAGTTACCTCGTAGTCATTGTCAGTAACCTAACCAGCCGCTAGCCGCCGCAGATAGAATAGATCTAGTTGGGAGTAGGCATATTTTACACTTTTCAATTGCCTAGGTTGAGGGGGTAGCTGCACCTCCCTTCCCTCCAGGCGACACCAATGGTTTGTAACTAGTAAAAGACGGCGTTTGTAAAGTTCTGGTATTGATTTGGAATTAATTATGAAAGAACAATCAATGGATAAAACAAAAAGGAATTCATCTTTATATTTTTACATTTGTCATTAATTTCACACTTTTAGAAATTCAATAATTTTATGTCGTGTTATTTTTTTTTATATCTCACAAATATATAAATATATATATATATATATATGCTAAGCTGGGAAGTGTTGACATTTTAAAAATATATATAACAAATCCATATGTTATGTTTAAATATATTATATTGTTTTCTAATTTAATCGTGATGAAATATTTCCACTATTATTGTAGTTTCGTAATAACTGAGTTGATTTTAGATGTTTTAGAAAATGATCTATTAGCCTAGTCCTTTTTACATTATTCTTTGTGTAAGTTTGAAATATTATAATGTAAGAAAGGAGGAGATTATTAACAAATATAAAGCAAAAATCGTATCAATTAAAAGAAGTTTTTATAAACAAAACCGATTTATTAAATAGTTTATGACTCACGTTTTTTTTTTGTACATGATTTATTTTATTTATCATTCCTTTTTTATAAATTTATATCAAATGCATGGTTAGCAAAAAATTGTCGCAACGATGAACTGTTTGGCAGTTTCACATCATTTCGGCGAAGTCAAGTCTTCATCAGCAGAAAACCCTAGTAGAGTTAGTAACGATGGCCAAGTGTGAAAGTGAACGAATAATTTAGAAGTTATAAAGTTAAAAGGATGTGATAAGTAACGCGCTACTCCAAGGAGATCGTACAACAAGAAGAACCATTGCAAGAGTTAATTACTTTGACTTTATAGTTGGTGTGAAAATTAAAAAAAAAAATAGAACCATAATTTTTTTCTGTCATATGTCAAAAATTATACAACAAAAGAGTTTATTATTGTCATTCATACATTGAATATAAGAATCTTAATTGTTAAAAATAATGTTCCTAAAACGTTACAAATATTTATTTTTGCGGATAACATGGGAAATTTAAAATATAATTTTTATAACATTATTTATTAATACTAGAAGAGACCTAACGTATTGAGGATAGTTAGTCAAGTATTTATTACTTTCAACAGGTAAGTTGTAACTATACTTAGATCTTACAAATGTCTTTATTACGATCATTCAATAATAGTTCTATATCTAATAACCAGTGAAAACAAATTCAAACATCTGAACTTCAAGTTTTTGCCCTGATATTCTAAACCTGACACTCTAAATTCTTCATAATGTGGCAAACAAGCGAGCGGCCACCTGAAATCGCTGAAATAGCGAAGTGACCGTTGCCCATAGACATACGCAATTGCATACGCTTTGCCTACCTTTAATCGACAGAGGAGAGGATGCACAGAAAGAAAATATCTTCCCTTTCCATGCATCCTCTCATCCGGAAAGTCCATTACCATTTCCCATCCTTTTCTTATACGAAAAAGGGTAGAAAGGGAAAGAGGACTAAATTACGCCTCCGGGACGCACACTCATAAGACGAAACGCGGAATTGCTTCCACTTGACGCCTGTTTTCTGTGTGGTCGTGGTACGTCACCGGGCGAGCCAGGCCAATTCGTGCGAAGATGTTAAAGCGGGCTCTACCACTGTTAAAACACTACCATGACTTAATTTTTCATGTTAATAATTATTTAACTATTTCCCATCATTTTTGATTTCCATCCAGCCAAAATCTCTGATTATTACATGCTATAGGAAAGTTTAGGGAGGCCATGGCGAAAGTATGCGTGGATGAAGTGATACGTTTCACGTCGGATTGCTTCAAAGCGCTCGGTGTGAATGCGAAAGCCGCCTGCCAGCAAGCAGACATGCTGTACCAGGCGGATCGCATCGGGTACTACAGTCATGGCTTAAATAGATTGGGTTTGTTGTTTACATTATTCTGATTTTATTATAATACTTATAAGATATTAAATGAGCAAACAGTAAGTGATAAATCTTTTTTAGAGTTCTATGTAAATGATGTTAAAACTGGCGCATGTCAACCAAATAATGAGATCAAAGTGGAGAAAGAAACGACGTCGACGGCGTGGGTGAACGCTAACAACGTTTTTGGCTCCACTGCCGCGCATTTCTGCATGGGCTTGGCCATTGAGAAGGCGAAGAAGAGCGGCGTTGGATGGGTTGCTGCAAAAGGTAAAATAAATCCGTACTAAGATTACAATGCCGCGAATGGGAATCGGTTTCTGGGATGATAAATAATTCCTTTGCCCAAAAAACTTCTTTTTAATAGTGATGATATAAATAAAATGTAAAAGTACTGTAAATCATTGCTTTACAAATTCCTTCCTTTCTTGACTTAACTATGGCTAAATTATGTAAAATTTTTAAAACTTCTTATGTTATACAACATAAGAAGCCCGCTTTAACATCTTCGCACGAATTGGCCCGGCTCGCCCGGTGAAATACCACGACCACACAAGACAGGCGTGAAGTGGAAACAATTCCGCGTTTCGTCTAATGAGTGTGCGTCCAGGAGGCCTAATTTAGTTTTTTTTTCCCTTCCCACCCTTTTCTTTATAAGGAAAGGATGGGAAGTGGACTTTCCGGATTAGAGGATACATGGAAAGGGAAAATATTTTCTATCTGTGCATCCTCTCCTCCGTCGATTAAAGGTAGGCAACGCATATGCAATTGCGTATGTCTATGGGCAACAGTCACTTCGCTATTTCAGCGATTTCAGGTGGCCGTTCGCTGGTTTGCCACCTCACGCTATTAAAAAATAAATGATAAAGTTTATAGGCCACGACTACGTATATTAAAATATCAATGTCACGTTTTACATTTAAAAAACATACTACTCACTGGACATGGTTGCTTTCCCATAGCAAAAATAAGTAGGTACAAGAATCTATCGCTACAAAATAAAATAAACTTGCATACATATAACAGAACTGAGAGATCTTATGAACTTCTAAAGAACAAACTTATAAAAGAACTAGACTGGATTTTGAAAGGCAAAGATAAAATGTGACATAGGGTTATATAAAAACTGGTTGAAGACCACTGTTGTCTTACGGATGACTAATGTTTTAGGGTCCAACCATTTCGGTATTGGTGGATACTGGGCAATGTTAGCTGCTAAGCAGGGCTTTGTGGCATTTGCATTCAGCAATAGTTCGCCGCTTCTCGCGCCCACAAGAAGCAAAAAGGTTCACATATAAATGTTTTGAAATAGTTACCTACTTCTTTGGTATTAATTGAGAGACAGAAAACCATCGAAACCGAAGACTTTCTCACTGTTTAATGCCAAAAGTGATAGGAATAAGTAATTTGTGCTTTCATAGTTGTTTATTCCACGAATTTAATTCCATTTAATATTAACTATTCACACTTTATCTTCTATTGCTTGGCAAGTATTAAGTACAATAAGTAGTTATAAAGTATTGTTAAATAAAATAATGTTAAGTACTCGTAACTTCTAAATCAGTGTTTTTGCAGCCAGCGCTGGGAACGAATCCAATAGCTTTTGTTGCTCCTGGCTGTAATGACGATTACTTCTACTTGGACTTTGCGACAACAGCCGTTTCTATAGGAAAGGTAAATCATAATATGAATTATAAATACGAATGTTTGGATGGATGGATGTTTGTTTGAAGGTATCTTCGCAAAGGCTCAGCGGATTTTGATGAAATTTGGCATACATATAGAATATAGTCTGGAAGAACCCATAGTTTACTAAGGCATTAACGCCAACAAAGGTTACTACAACTAGCCATCTTGACAAAAAATGGGTAGAGATTATTCTAAGTAAATTACTCATGAAATAAATTGTTCTCGCGGACAATGAATGTCTTTTCATGGCATTATTTAGTTATTTATAAATGTTAGATACTAATTGTGATTTTGGGGGTTTTTTTATCTTAATATATTGTCGTAGGTGGCGCTGTATGCACGTAAAGGATTGAGGTTGCCAGATGGTTGGGCCCTAGGTCCTGACGGAAAAGTTACGAACGACGCGCAAGCTGTAATAACCAGAAATTTACATTGCTATATGAGTAAAATACGTAATTTAAAATTTATGATTAAAAATGGTTGATTACAAACTTTGTAAGCGTGGGTTTCTGACGTCAAAATCTCTGTATAAAACATAATGTCATCCCCGTCTTTCATCTTTGATAAAACAAAGATAATAATATGTTTTAAACGAAGATTTCTGTATCAGAAACACACGGTAAGTCGTCTTTAAAATCATTATTGATCATCAAAAAATAAAAGCTTTCGGTATAAGGGTGTTCCTTAAATATTATGACTATTTTGTTTTTAATTAGAAAAATTGTGATATAAAATGATATTTTAATAAACTTTAACGTTGCTTAGAATGTTTTTGTTATTAGGCAATGAAAACGAGAAGTCTTATGCCTTTAGGTGGTTCAGAGCAATCATCGGGTTACAAAGGCTACGGAATTTCAGCTATGGTGGAAGTGTTATGTGGAATCACTGCAGGTATATTTTAAATCTATAAGTAGCTTTTGCCCGCGACTTCGTGCACATCGAATGAATAAAAACAGGTTGGATAGTAGTACTATATGTTATTTGAAACTTATTTATTACTATTTTACTAAAATTATAAATGCGAATGTTTACATGGATGGATGTTTGTTTGAACGTATCTCCTGAACGGGTCAACAGATTTTGATGAAATTTGGCACATATGTAGTCTGGAAGAACACATAGGCTACTTATTATGTTTTCGCGTGGACGAAGTCGCGGGCGTCATTTAGTATACTATTTTTTTTTTAAGGATCAAAATATGGTCATCACATACGAACGTGGAAGATAACGAATACCAGTAGTGAGGCGGCAAATCTCGGCCAAACATTTATCGTAATGGACCCCAACCATTTTGCGCCCGGCTTCAAGGAACGCGTTTCTGAGTCATTAACGTACTGGAGAAAAATGGAACCGGTAATATTCAACTTAATTTAAGCCTTATTTTTTAATTTAGCTCACAATAACTTTCATATATTTTTACGAGCGTACTATGTAGAGCCACATCCAGGGTAGTTCTGACACCAATGTCTCAGAACTACCCTGGACGTGGCTCAGTTAGAAACATCACGTAATCTCTGTTTTGTGGAAGACAATAACAGGGATGATAATCAGGTATATCCAACTAATTCATTGTGGGATTCGAAAACCACAATCTCTGTTTAAAACATATCGTTATCTCTGTTTTGTCATACACAATGAGAGGGATGGCGCTATGTTTAGACAGAGATTTTGATCTCGGAAACCAACCGTTAGTGGCCTTTTAACTACTATGATTGTGGTAGTAAATGAATTTGTACTATTTGATGATCCGCTTCAGATATTCATCACAGTTTCAAGCTTTGTTACAAAACTCATATAAATTTCAATGTTTGAAAAATGCTTTGATATTGCGTTGTGCTTTACCAGATAAAATAATTTCTATATAATTATTTTATATAACAGGTGAATCCAAAGTTACCAGTAATTGCGCCTGGTGATATGGAGAGGTTAGTTGGTGAAAAAACTGATCGTGAAGGAACCATAACGTACGTAAAACGAATTATTGAAATCACTAAAAAACTCGCTAAAGAACTAAACGTCAAACCTTTAAAAGAATTGCCAATAAAGAAATGAAACAAAACATAAGGAATGTGAATAATGCTTATTGTATGTACATACTATATACGAAGAACGATAGAATGCATTTAAGGGCAGTTTTATTTGGGTTCATTTGTTATTGATATTAAAATTGTAAAAAAATTAATTTAAAAGCAAAAATGAGCACAGAGTATCGAGAATATTATAAACAACAATAACAATAGGTATACCTATTCTGTGATTATTCTTCCAAAGAGCTCGTTAATTGACTTTTTTTTTAATTTAAAAAATAAATGTTACCATCGTTATGTTTTTTTTCTTTTTTATTCTATTAAATATTTATTTACTTAAATATCCAAATTGTAATTTGTTTTATTAAAGTAATGGTGTTTGATTCGTTAATAGGTTTAGGAATTAAACACAAATTAGTGAAATCAACTCTGTCCTAACTCTAGATTTGGGATGAGCATATTAAGATGAGAAACAAATCTAATTTTCTTTTGCTTGCAAACTTGACTATCGATGACCACTGAATATATGTCAACAACGTCATAGAAAACCACTTCAGAACTTCAGCTTAATTAAGAAGGCCAAGCACATTTACGCTCTGAAACCTCAGTATTATAATCTCATCGCTAAAATTGATACCTCGGTGTACATTAATTTTTTGATCTTTAATTAATTTTTAAGCTGTAATCTAACTCAAGGTGTTCATATTTCAAACAATCCCCCGACTTTTATATACGGGTAATTTAAACTCGTCGCCTATCTTACTAGATTCTTAACACGTTCCATACCACTTTGTTTTTTTTATCGCCAATAACTCGCCAAGCGAGGCGGTGGCGCTGAAAGTGTTAACTGTTCAAAGTCGTGGGAATAAATCAGGTACGCTAAGAAAAAATAAATAAAACGAAGTGTCTCCAGAGACATAAGGTTGAACATTGAGTTTGATCTATTTGTGGTCGTTTTTTAAACAATATAACAATAGCTACATTGTACTATCACACAATCATTCATTAACGTTACGCAAAACGTTGGGTTACAAAGTAATAATACTATTGTTTTATTAAATTAATTACTTTCATCGCAGAAATTATTTAACTGACAATAACAATGTTAATCTATACATTTATTAAAGATAAAAATAAGCTAGTCCTTAAACTGTACCTACAGTATTTGAATTCAGCGCCTTAGTTAATTTCTAACGTAGTAGGTTAGCGATTCGTTCGCTAAGCTACTACAGATTTTATGTAATTGGTTGTATGTTGTATGCTACAGCTTTGCATCGGCCAGCGTCATTGTATGTTAGTTTTCCGCAGCGTACGTGTGTCAGTTCAGTCGTTGAATTACGTTATTATAAAATTATAAATCGAGATAAGAACGATCAGACTGTTTCTTTTTAATCTGTGGTACATTGATAGTATATTACGTTATCTGTTTAGACATTGTCGTATTCGTCGATTGTGTTACTTTCATTTTAATTTACTAAAAATATTCACACTAAATTACCTTTTTTACCATAAATTAAAATTAACTATACTTTTATTCTTTAAAAGTTATAATTCATTTTCACTTGTTCAAGTAGTGTCTGTAAATAATTCTTATAACAAGAGGTTAACCCGCTCTCTTGTCAAGTGTCAAGTGTGTAGATGTTTTCAAGTTTTACTACTTTCAAGTTATTTTATTTAAAATATAATAAATAGATATCTAAAAGAATACTCAATGCCAATCGTCTCTTCATTACGCATATGTGGTCTGGTGGTAATTTGATTCGTTTTATCAGTGAACTACTGGTTAGCAATATAGTGGCGAAAGTGATTCATTTGTTTCAATTACGATTTGAATAGATTTTGTGTTAATATCAGCTTCTATTTTGTTTTTTAACAAAAGTGCAAGAAATCTATATCAAGCTTCAAGATCTTAGGAATATTTTCCTTTATCGTGTCAGGTCAGTAACATTTTTATTTATATTAATAATATGGCGTGAAGAAAGTTTTTACGACATTTATTCCGCTAAAAAATAAGAATATCTTTATAGAATGAATTGTGAATATCAAGTAGTGAAGAATTTGTTCATTCCAAATGTAACTTTATTCAAGCCATCAGGTATTTATTACAACATTGTAAATTGCACACTCACTTAGCCTTGTAAGAATATTTGTGATATGAAGACTAATTTATTATTATTGAATTAAGTTAAAAACTGATATATGTTTAATCAAATTTGATAATTAATTCAATAAGAGTTTCAAATTTCATAAAACATTACACTTGCAAAAGAATAATTTCAAAGATGGAAATTAATAAAATTGATTGCCTATTGTGATTTTACTACTTGATATAGTCCTCAGAATAAAAAAATCAAATAAATTAAGTTCTTACCAAGGAGCTGTTTAAAGTAGATAATGTTTTAAATAACCATGGTCATGACCAAAGAATGGAATTAACGGGGGAGAGATTTAATAGGAAAAGGAAATAGCGTTTTACACTCTATCCTCTCTTCAATCAAATAGAGGGAATGCATTAAATTGCATCTGCAACACATATTATCTATTGAATAAAGATTTAGGGTTCTGCTTCATTGTTTGCTGAATTCTTTATATAAAATAATTACATATTTAACTTTGATGGTGATCACTATTTGATATCTAATAGCTTGTTTATATGTTATTATATTTTATCCTTAAACTTACTAAACTAACAGTTACCCGTAAGTTGTCCGTCTAAAATTAAAAAAAAATCTTGTAATGAATATGGCCTATATCACTCAGGGATTTTGTATCTTCAAGACAGTGAAAGAATTTTTCAGGAGTTTTGTAGCCTTTTCAATGCAAACAAACAGTATTATTCTCATTATTAAAAGATTTTAGAGCTGCAGCGGCTAAGAGGCTAAATTTGAATATTTTTTTAAATTGTATTTGATTCTTAATTTTGATCTTTTATGGATTTAAGTGTTTGCTATTTCTAAATAAATACTTACCTTTATCATGGAATATGTCCACTTAACCTTGTTAATTTGATTCTGTTCAATTTAAAATGTATTATTTTATAATAGTAATTAATTTTGTGATTTAATGTTGTATCTATTGACATCTATTTTTTATCCTACTTTTAAAAACCCACCTTCCGTAAAATGATTTTTTTTTCTTCAAAGGGAACTACGAAGTCTGCTTATTTTTAATGTACATGGATAGTTGACTTGCATACTTGCATGTGTGCGAATACTTGTTTGTATAAAGTGTTTAGAATGATTATTGAAATATCTATATTTTTATTAGTTGTTAGCTCTTATGCGGGGACTCTCCGCATCCTGTATAAGGATTGAGTTATCGACTAATGAAGTTGCGCCTTTAGTAGCCCTTATTATTTATTTAATTAGTTTATTTTGTCCTTTTGTGAGTACTTTCTAAAAATCTTTTTATTTAACAAAATAATTTGCAGTTTTCATGTTGATATTAACATAAATATGTAAGAAAAATATGAAAAAACTAAAAGCATTTTGCTTTTTGTTTCAAGTTTGTTATGTATTTATTAATCTCAAGATATGAGTTAGACTTACGTCATCCTTCCAATTAAGGACCGCCTGGCTAATCTAACGCCATGTGCTGTAAAGTGACGAACATAACTGTGGTTATATTTGCATCACTCTTATTCTCTTTGAAATAAACAGAGATGACAATAAGTTTTTGTTCACACGTTGTCAGTGGAAATTTTACCGTAAAGACGTCTTTGTTCCTATATACAAACATGTAAAAAATAATCATACATAATTAATGGCAAACATATACGTTATTTCGCAAGCTACAACAATGCCGATGTTTTTTATAAATATTTTGGGTAGACACATAGCGCGTGTTATGCGTGGACAGAGTTTCTACATGTCTTGTATATTTCCGTCCTATTGGCACACTGGCCAGAATACATGCAAATATAAATTTCCGCACGTGCGATTTTGATTTCATTTATTCCTTTTATAAGTGTGAACAAGGAATATAATTAAAAAACTAGTAGAAATAACTTTTTGACAGTACTGCTAATACGTTTTACTGTGAAAATTATTGTAGATATCAATTGCGTTGATTTGTATTATTAGATAATATTGTCTCTGTTTTTTCTAAGATAATGTAAGGGACAATATGCATTAGTAAAGTCACTTCCGTCGAAACCCGTCGTTATATTATCAACATACAATTAAACCATAGGATATAGGAGAGTCCGAGGGACTGCGATATTTTTCTTGCTTATAAAGGTTTTCTCTATCCCGAGTTTCTCGCTTATAGAGGTCTTCTCTCGGGACCAGAAAGTGACTCTCGCTTGTAAGAGGTTTCTCGCTTATCCAGGTTCGACTTTATATAAGATTAATGTCTCATCCACTTTATCCGTTCGTAAAACAACGATAAAAATAGCTATGTGTCAATCAAAATTTTGAATCCTATGGCCTTGGTGAGCTTATTTGAAAACTTGTTTACGCGATAACAAATAATTCATGATTTTAAAGAATTACCATATATAATGTTATACAGCAAAATAACCAGTTCTAAATAAAAATAAGTTAAACTAATGCCTCGAATTTTTAGAGGCGTTTGATATTTTTTTAACGCCATTTTTGTTTAAAAACTATGGCATTGTTCCAAAGTTACCAATTATTTACCAATATAAGTATAGGAAAAAAAATCATCGTTCACTAACGTATAGGGTTGTCAAGCACATCTTTCAATAATAAAAAAAAATATATTATTTATTTATTAAATCAAGTCGGAGTGAACGATTTCATTCAATGGATTTGTCGAACCATTCGATTCGTACTTGACTTGCCCATTATAAAACTCATGTAAATGATATCCAATTATCGGATAAACCTTGGTTCGCTTTGGATATGTTTGTAATTCGAGTTAAGACGATTATCCCCATTAGACTGTTTCCATTAAAGCATTTGATTTATAATTTCAAACAACTATCTAATTTAAAGATGGAAAAAAATCTTACGTATATTATAAAGAAGGAAAGAAAAAGTTTTTATTACAGGTAATAAAGATTAAACCAAAAACAATAACCTTATACTAATAAATTATTCAAACTTTCGTGAGACATTATACTAAACTGATATATAAACACGGCTAAACACTCACGTATATACGTCCGGTGGCGGCACCGACTAGTTTCGAGCCCATCGGGGCCCTTCATCAGGATGAGTGGTACTGGTATTATTTCGGGGACGCGGCCCGTCGCTCAACCTTATACTAACATAAAAATTACACATAACTGAGAAATTAAATTAAACTTAAGTTACCATTTATGGTTATTTTGGAAAATCTAGTGATGCCCTCACTATGCATTGCTTGTATCGTGGGCAAATTCCGTATATAAATGCGAATGTTTAGATGGATGGATGTATGGTTGGATGTTTGTTTAAAGGTATCTCCGGAACGGCTGAACGGATCTCGCTGAAATTTGGTATAAATGTGGAACATATTTTGGAAGAACACATAGGCTACATATTAAGTTTTATTGAAAATTCTGCGCAGACTAAATCGCAGGCAACAACTAGTATTTCTATATTTCGGCAAGAAAAAGGTAAAGAAATTATTCAAAGGGATTACGTTTACGTTAGTTCACTCATCAAAACGGTGAATGTATTTTCCATATAATCTGCGTTTTGTGCTACTTTCTCGGTAATACGATTTATTTATGTAATAGCTATTCCAGTTCCTGCCAATAGTATATCTTGTCGTACAAAAACAATCACAATACGATGACAGCTGTTAAAACAGATATGTTTTTTGTTTATTCTATTATCTCGCGATAGGCAAACTTCCTCCACACGGATGTATGCGGGGTTCAATGACCTGTTATTTAATTAGATTCAATAGGAAAGCAATGGGTTAGTTTATATTCAAATATGTATCGCTGGTGTTAGAGTAAATGTATTTAAAAGTGTTCAAATACCTCTTACGATTTTCACTAGCTGTCGCCCGCGACTCCGTCAGCGCGGAATTAAATAATATGATATTAGTAAGAAGTAAGATAATTTTGATATAATTTTAATGTTACTTAAAATATTACAAAATAATAAAGACCATTAATACTCATATAGACGAGATTTAATAGATTATATTAATTAAATATATGGATACAAGGTGTCGCCCGCGACTTTGTGCGCGCGGAATCAAAAAAAAACTTAATAAGTAGCCTGTGTTTTTTTTTCAGACTATATTCTACATCTATACCAAATTTCAACGAGATTCGTTAAGCCGTTCTGGAGATACCTTCAAACAAACATCCATCCATCCAAACATTCGGATTTATAATATTATTAAAGTAAGTAAGATTATAAACCATATATATCGATATCAGGCATTTTAGAATGATAGGAAAAATACACAGGTATAGTTCGTGACAATTATAGTATTGTTTATGTATGAACGAATGTAATATCTGGCTACAGACGAATAAAAACGTAGTGTACCAGCTGCATTGTGTATTAATGCTACAATGGCCGGCAATAATTTTACGTAGCCGTGTTCAATCCATCAACGTTTTCTAGGGCAACGTCCGTACTTTACTTTTGATGTGTTATTTCACGCATATATTTTTACTATTATAAACGTTAAACATAAAATAAATACCATATATGTTTATCTTAACAATTGTTATGAGGAAAAATATTTATCGAGTTTACGCGACCAGTGAATTTTGAATATATTATAACGAATGTTCTTTATCTTTTATGTTATAAGTAGCTGTCGCCAGCGACTTAATGCGCGCGGAATTAAAAAAGAAACATTACTAGTACGTGTTCTTCCACACTATGTACTATATGCATGCCAAATTTTACCGATATCCGTTCTGGAGATACCTTCAAACAAACATCTGTCTATCTACACATTCGCATTTATAATATTAGTAAGGTAAAACCATTATCTCTTCATTTGATTTTGTTGAATGAAAATCCTTTTATCAAAAGGCACATTTAAGTATCATCATTAACCGTTTCTTCGTACTGACATTTTCAGATTGTTCCATTGATAAATATCATTATGTTGGCATTACAACGGAGTTCATGTTGGATGATGATTTTTGTGCAATGTTTTCATATCCTAGTTTATGTTTTGCCGTTAGTTTTAAACAAGAAAATGTAGAGCGTATAGATAAACGAATTAACATAACGAACTATGTTTATTATTTTTAATATTCGTCAAACCGATCCATTTATTGTTTGCCACTGATAGTTTTGAAGTCTGTCCTCGGTGGTATTTCCAAACCAATACGACTTAGGGAACTTCAAGAAGCGAGCATACCATTTCCCTTAAGGCCGGCAACGCATCTACAGTTCCTCTGGAGTTGCAGATGACCATGGGTGTCGTTGATCACCTCGGTGTACCCGCCGCTCGTTTGCCCCCCTTCTCTCAAAAAAAATAATATAAAAACAGAACTTATAATATTATTTGTATGATAATAATTTGTTTAAATATGTTCCGATAAATTGTTATATTCTTCAAAGCGCATTAAAATTGTTTTGGGTTTTTACCAAACTCTGTCCAATTTCGGGATTTAAATAAAGAAATATACTTTGTTTTTGTCTAGTTCATTTTTCAGTATACACTGCTCTACTATACTGGTAAAGTCTCAATTTAAATCTAATGTTAACAAATCTCTCTTTTCACTGGAAAGAGATATCAACATGTTACCTACGGTAATTAGGATATACGGGATAAACTGTTATTTCAACTTGTTGCTCAGTGTTAGAACGCTGGCTTAAAACGACTGCTATATTTGTCGTATAACCCTTATCATGCAACGTGCTAATATGTGAAATTTATCGCGTCTTTAAACATAGCTAAGTAATTACCTGCTTGTAATTGCTCGTGTCGACGTCGTAAGTAGCAATTAAATTAGTTTATTGGATTTTTTATGTGCTATACTAAAGTTCACACTTGACGCGAAATACGATTATCGTTTATAAGTATTTTACGAGTCACGTAGACTGGAGCAAATCCGCAATGTACTATTTTACTGTACTAAGAGTCAGTCGCTTGAAAAGGCACGTAGGTTATAAGAACATTATTGTTCCTTTTGTGCCAAATCAAATGCCGGCTATGTTAACACGATAAGCTTTAAAAAACAGTAATGTAATGTCCTAAAAATCTCAATAAATTTTCAAATAATTAAGCTCTAGTTATCTACGCATTGAATTTTTGGCTAAATACGTGAACATATATGTACTCACTTGAACAGCAAATTGAAGAATTCAAACAAATTTAGCCAGCCTACTAAATCTAATTAGCACCGCTACACAATATTCGAACGTTTGGAATTTAAATTAGAGTTAGATATTGAGAAATATTTTGTTAAAAAACATACAGACGAATTGAGAACCTCCTATTTTTAAAAATCGGTTAAGATTACATACATTATTGAATTCGATATGAATATTATTAGTACTATTGATTGATAGAAGCAATAATTTGATTCTAAAGATTTGTACGTGTATTAAAAATGAATGCAGATTGTCTTCTTTTACAACTTTATTTACTTCTTCAAATTTAGTGCAAATTTTCTAAAGGTCAGAGTCACAAATTCAACTGTTAATATTCGCGTAACATCGAGTTTTTGCACAGGTAACAATTTTACATTGAGGTTAAAGAAAATTAAGCAATCACTATATAAATATCCTTTACACATTTGATACATCACTGGCGATGGTCCAATCTATTCAGATGTTTAGGCCAAGTCTTATGACGCAATGACAGTAGTTAATCGTATTTATATTATTGTAACACTTATCTCTTAACAGATACAATATCAAGAACTAACTGCAAACCTCTGCTCTGAGGCAGATCTAGAACACTATAGTACAATTATCACCCAGCCTAAGCAATTATTGTATTAGTTTACTGGTTTAAACACAGTGTATCGACCGCACAGAATTAAAAAAAATCTTAATTAGTAGCCTATGTAAACTGATATATAAACACGGCTAAACACTCACGTATATTCGTCCGGTGGCCGCACCGACTAGTTTCGCACCCATCGGGGGCCCTTCATCAGTATGAGTGAGCGACGGGCCGCGTCCGCGAAATAATACCAGTACCACTCATCCTGATGAAGGGCCCCCGTTGGGCTCGAAACTAGTCGGTGCCGCCACCGGACGATTATACGTGAGTGTTCTTCCATACTATGTTCTACTCTCTATTCTGGAGAGACATTCAAGCAAACATCCATCCATCTAAACTTTCGCCTTTATAATATAAATATTATACTTATTTACACTTAAAAATTAAGTTTAATCGTATTTAATTTCTCCTTAACGCACTTTATACAAGACTGTGGCTAGAGTAGTATAAAATTTTACGTTATTGTATACTTAAGAATCATTATTATTTCTTGCAAGTAAATTATCACATGCACGTTTATTTATTATCTCAGCTAATGTCATAATTTACTAAGAACTGGAAATAACTTGAAAGTGACATGTAATAAAGTGATTATACTATTATGAGATTTATGGTAAGTAACTAAGTTGCTATGCCATTCATACTGTCATTACTTTATTGTGGTATCAAATATCAGTGTAATCTAATTGAAAGCGCCGGTGGCTCGTGGGTTAAGCACTTGCAATCTGCAGGACCTGGGTTCGAATCCTGTCATGTACCAATGTGTATTTCGATTTCCAATTCACGTACGAACATTTATCCGACATTCTTACAGTGAAGGGAAACATCGTGATGCAACCTGCACATATCTAAGAAGAAATTGAAACATATTTGACGTAGACTATAGATATGATGAAGATATGTGTGAAGTCAACCAATCCGCACTTGGCCAGCGTGGTTGATTATGACCTAGTCACCCCTAACGTAGGGTAGGTTCGGAGCCCTTGATGGGGACGTATAGTGAGCTGATTGTATTTAAGTAATTTTGGTTGTTTGGACATTTAATAAGTATAATTGAAACGAGCAAACAATATAATTTATTCCGTTATTAACTGTCAGTAGTTTTCCTATTTCCTTATCATTTTATAGCTTCATATCAGTGTGAGGGATGTGGGTCACGTTCAGGGTTAGCACAGAAAAAACATATGCATAAATGTTTACGAATACCATAAAGTGTTTTAGCTTTCCTATATTTTGATCGGGTAAACTGTGGACCTAGCACGAATATTTGCGATAAGCGCTTTTGTGTCGTCATCGTTAATATGTCAAATTTAGTATGAGATGTTTGATGTATTTTACGCTCAAGAGGAACGCTGCACAAATTTTAATATAAATTTAGTCGATGACGATACTAAGGCGCTTGTTATAAATATTCGTGGTAGGCCCACTGACCATTTACCTCTTTTGTTTAACGCGAAAATTATTTACTAAACTTATTTTAGCTATAAGGTAAAATTATTTGTTATGCATGTGCATTTTTCTCTATATCAAAGCAAGTTTGATTTATGTAGTAGATATAGCTGTCGCCCGCGTCTCCGTGGGCGGTATTAAAAATTAATTAGTAGTCTGTAGGTTTCAGACTATGTTCTTCATCTATGCCAAATTTCAGAGAGATTCATGCAGCCGTTCTGTAGATACCTAACAGCCATCATTGCAACCAAATATTCGCATTTATAATATTAGTAAAATTGAGCAAAATGTACAGAATACCATAGCAATATTTCTCCCATCGTACCTGCAAAAGTGTACAGAAAACGATGTCGTATAATTGCTTGAGCATCAATTAATGTCAAGTGGCGGTTTGGACGTCGACTAATTGCGTTCTATACCCGGACTATACAGCTCATACGAAATACCACGTATGAAGAAAAAAAACGACCTTATCGGCCATATGATTGCATGTAGTCAGAATGAGTTGTTCTGCTCTACCGGTATAAAACAACTAATTTAAGTCTTATCGCAACGTGATAAGGTTTATGATTTATCGACAGCTGTGCAGTCGACCGTGATAAGACTGTAAGCATGTTATAACTATTCAGCTAAAGCTAAAGACTTGGGTTTTACTTAGAAATAAAAAAATATGTTACCCGCAGTTACGGGAATTGAGTTGATAATCTTACGATCTTACTAATATTGGATGGATGTTTGTTTAATTTGTCACAGATATAAAACATAGTCTCGAGGAACATTTAGGCTACTTATTACGTTATACTTGTTATACTTGTTACGATAGAGTAGCGGAAGACGGCGTTAATAGCAGCACTCTTACCGGGCCACATAAGCTTGTCTAACTATATGATACTGTAAATATTATAGGTGGATTTGTCGAAGTCCAGTTAAATATAACATGCTAGAACAAATAAGTATAATAAACCGGTTCACTGTCATACGTAGCACAGACTTGGTCAAGCAATCGGCAAAATGAATTGGCACTCATGTTACTAACCACTAATAACAAATATTTAATGTTTTATCTATACTAATGGTTTTTAATACTTAATTTAGATAAAAATGATGATGAACATTATCGAACGTAAACTAATGGCAATAAAATTAGTGCGCGATTAAATTACGTAAGAGAGGTGGT
>NW_013530507.1:1745700-1819158 GCF_000836235.2 Papilio xuthus
TTCCGTCCCTCTCCCCGACAGCTTAAAGTGTTGCCCGTACAATTAACGAACCCTAACATTAATATCTTTATATATATAATTCTTCTGTGAGTGTGTATGTCACTGAACTTCTCTCAAACGACTGGACCGATTTTGATGAATTTTTTTTGTGTGTTCAAGGGGATCTAGGAATGGTTTAGATTCACAATTTTCATCAAATATTAACTTCATATTAATTTATTCAAATTAAACACGTGTAGAGAGGACAACGTCTATAATATATTTTTCAATACTTTTAATCGACTTCAAAGTGGAGGAAATTCTCAATTTGTCGATAGGTTTTTTTTTAAATATTATCAACCAAATAATCAAAGTTTCAAACCTTAATTTTGCTTATTATATTGTGATATATGAACAAACTAGTACGTATTATAAAATAAATCTTGGTAACCCTACAAGGAGTGAGCAACTACCTGAATAACGGTACGCAATCGTGATTGGACTGGCGCTAAGCTACTGGAACAGTACTGACATCAAAATAACTTATGTTAATTGTCCAATTAGTATAATAAATTTCATATCTGAGTTTTTTGGAAATGGTGAGATCGCTTTTTACCCCATATGTTATGAAATCATCTTACTCATATTATAAATGCGTATGTTTAGATGGATGGATGTGTGTTCAAGATATCTCCGGAACGACGGCATGGATCTAGCTGAAATTCGGCATGGATGTACAACATATTCTGGAATAAAACATAGGTTACTTATTACGTTTTTTTTTTAATTCCGCGCCGACAGAGTCGCGGGCGACAGCTATATGATATAAATTTGTGTAGGTTGCAATATTATTTGCTTCGGTCTTTAATAATCGTAACATCTACATAACTCCATCCCTCTTATTTTCTTTGAAAAAATAGAAATGCAAATATATTTTGTAAGGTTAATTTCTTTGTGAAAAGTCTCGTATAAAAAATGTTGTACCGATGTTATCAGAAGATTATTCCTAGACTTTAGTTTTTATTTCCTTCTTATATCATAGATTACCTAGCTTACTAACCAGTGTATATTACCATAGCGGTTGAAATCTAATACGAACGTATCGTGGTATTTATAGATTAAAATACTAGGAAAGATAACAGGACATTATTATTATAAGTATTCTGCCTTCTTTTGCATCTAACAGGTAAATATAAAAAATCAAGTGCCTGCAGCACCTTTTGTTACTCAATATAGCTAGAATTCAGGACCGTAAAGACTTAAGTTACATACCAGCCAGCGTAATCATTTAATATTGCAACAATGTATGCACCATAGCATTAGTATTGCATGTTTCTATCGATTTAAGGCTTTGCTTTCTAGTTCAATAAGTACTTAAAGTTGGACTATTGTATTCTCTTTCGCATTGCACCAGCGGAAATGTTGCATGAAAAAGGTAACCTTGTGTTGTACCGCTACTGCGATAAGAAAGAATTGTAATTTTTTTTATAATAGAACGAGCAAGCGACTATTTATTATATTTAATCGACCCATAGACAACAGCTTTATAGGTCAGAAGATTCGTTGGTAGTAGGATAAAGAAAAGGAAACTATCCTTCCTTTCCCCACTAAATCTACTACCCCCTTTATAAGGATAAGAAAGGGATGGAACTCTCTTTTTTAGACAATTGTGAGACGGGCAAGAGGACTAGAATTTGGCCTCCTTATCGATGTGACAAAAATGTCTCAGTAGTCTTAGTAAAACTAAAAAAAATAATCTTAACTGTTGTTCCCAGTTGATTGTTGTTTTTGTGATTTCTAAGCAGTAATTAGGTTATCACATTTTTGCGCACTTGACCCCGCACAATTTTTAATTAACAGCTAAATTTACCTTAATTCATCCATTTACTGCGGAAATCTGAAGTATTTTGTTTTTATCGCTAGTTTGACAGGAAGCTAGTTGCGTAAATAAGTACTATTATGTATGTTATTAAACTACACCATATATATGCGATAAAAATATATACAAAAATGTTTCATTGCTGTTTGCGAAAAAGCGCCATCTATGAAGTAACATCTAAAACGCATGCTTTAGCGGTACGGAAAAATTAACATCCCTATGTTCAAAAGGAACATTCATAAAGTTGACATTTAATCAAACTAGATGGCGCTCATGCAATATGTTTATAAATAGTTTTTAATTTGTTATAGCCTAAAGAATATTAAAAAAAATAACTGATAAAACCACAATTACCTTGATTTCACTTTTAATGCAATACAATAAAACGCAATACGGTGAGGTTTATGTATGTGGTCTGTATGTAATATCGAATAAAAAAATCATATTTCATACAAATGATTTTATAAATTTTTACCTGTCTGTCTGTCTGTCTGACCGCAAATAAACATTCGTTCCTGATAGTTACTAACTTACTAACGGCAGTAACTTATATTCTTTAACTTAATGTTATGAAAATAAAGAGACGTTAAAAGAAAAATTAATTTTAATAATTACAAAAGTGCAGTGTAATTGCAGGCAGCAGTGGGGTTGTTTAGCTAATTAAAATTAACTGCGACGTAGTCATATAAAAGGGGTAATTAGATATATTGCAGCATGAAAACTGCATCTGCTAACTTCGCCGCTCTTTAGTTTTGTCTTCTAGTAGACAAAAAATATACATATTTAAATTATTTTTAATGTTATACAATCTTTGCCCTGCTTGTATTTGTACGAATTGAATGATTAGATATGTATTTTGCGAATGTAAGCATAAATATTGGGGAAAGTTAGATGTAACTTGTTTTTCGGAGTGTTCACATTGAAGACTAGCTGTAGACCGCGACTCTGTCTGCGCGGTATTAAAAAAATAGATAGTAGCCGATTCTCAGACCTACTCAATATGCTCACAAAATTTCATGAGAATCGGTCAAGCCGTTTCGGAGGAGTTTCGGAACGAAAATTGTGACACGAGAATTTTATATATAAGATAAATAAATGATAACTTGATTTTCAGTACTTTTAACTTCATTCATAAGATATACTACTCCTTACGCGAAGAATTAAAAAAAACATTATTAGAAGCGTATTATTGTTCTTCTAGACTATGTTATATCTTTCAGCGAGATTTATTCAGCTGTTGTGGAGATATCTTCTATCAAACATCCATCCATCTAAACATACGCATTTATAATATGAGTAAGATTAAGCCGGATGCCATGTATCTAGAAATTGGATTAATATTTCGATTTATTACCGCTCGTGTTTAATATCCGGTAGCTTGGGTATCGCAAATACGTCTCGTCAAATATAATAAATACGTCGACCGTCGCCTCCTACACATTTTACGACTGTACTTAATATTATTTAATTGCAACGTGTTATTTTTTACAACTAATATTGTGGCATCTAATTTGACATGACACATGAGACAAATTCGCAAATAATACTTAAAACAAAGACTCATAGATATCAAACAAGAAACAAAAGTAAATTAAAATTATCAAAAGCCAGAACGAATTTTGGTCAAAAAAGTGTAGTTTTTGAGGGAGCACAGTTATATAATAATTTGCCTAAATACATCCGTGATATAAACAATATGTCATAATTAAAAAATAAATTAAAGAATTTTGTTAGAATGTAAATTGTATAAACCTAAAATGTAATCTCTGACTACTGGTAAAATTTAGAATTGTATAATATGTTGCAGTAAAATTGTTTCTCATACAGTGAATTTTGTAAATTCTTAAAGAAATAAAGATCTTAAACCACAATTTGCCAAATGAGGCACATTTGGACGCAGTTTGAAAAAAAAATTTTTACTAAGAGTACTTATTATTTTGTAACCTTGGATTGTTATTGCTGAATCGTCTTTGAAAAACTGAAATAACATATTTGTTTAAGTCCATTTAAGCAGTAAAAATCAACGATAAACAATTACTAAACAAACGAATTTAAAATACTTTTAGACATTATTAGTTAGAATCCTTTGGCGCGAATGACGCGCTTTCGTTACAAAGTCCAGTGTCATAATGAATAGTGAGGGGACACTAACGTCGACATTAGTAAGGCTAGTGTCGAATACACTGCCACATTTTCTTCCTAACGTTACCTCTATCTGAAATGGTCATATAGTCATAGCCTTGTGATATTTTTGAGTTCTACGACAAGATCTGTTATAATAGGCAGTACGTATTTGATTTAGATTTTTTAACGATTAATTGGATATATGTTATACAATACAGGCAGTAAACCTATGAATGCAAACATGCACTTGAATAATCCGCTCGACGTTCACTGAGTCTGTTTTGGACAATAACAAACCAAATTTAATTGCACACTTGATGCATCGGTCGCGTCACACTGTCAGTCTGTCTGTTACGGTTGTCTGTTTTATCATTACTTATATAGACACAAATAAACAGTTTACATGACTACTACCAACATAATAATATTCATGCTAAAATTTCTTTACATTCATGAATGAAAGTTTTCCGAAAAAAGACAACATGAAACTTAAATAGCAAAGATGTAAGGACTAACAATCAGATAAATTAATCACTATTCAACTATCAATGTTAAAAGTACGCACGTAAAATAAGTTAAAAAATATTGCCGCTAAACCAGTTAAACCTCGACCTATAATAATATTAATATAAGAATATGTGAGAGGTCCCATGTCTGAAACCATTAGAAATATAGAATATGTTTCTTGTTATCTTTCTGTATACATATATTTTTAGAAATTACTAGCTGTCGCCCGCGACTCCGTCCGCGCGGGATGAAAAATAGATGTTGGCTGATTCTCAGACCTACTCAATATGTTCACAAAATTTCATGAGAATCGTTCAAGCCGTTTCGGAGATGTATGGGAACGAAAACTGTGACATGAGAATTTTATATATAACATTAGTTAGAATCAATTCGACCGAATGGCGCGTTTTCCTCACCAAGTCAAGTGTCAGATCGATTAGTGAGGGGACATAAACGTTGATATTTTAATAAGGCTAGTGTTGCGCCGATGCATCGGCACTGATTTTCTTCCTTACAACTTTTAGACATTATTAGTTACAATCACTTAGCGCGAATGACTTGCCCTTGCTACAAAGTCTAGTGTCAGAATGAATAGTGCGGGGACACAAACGTCGACATTTTAGTAAGGATAGTGTTGGGTCAATGCACTGCTACATTATCGAATTTTCTTCCAATCAATATAAAAGAGTATTATAATACAAATTACTTAGAATAAGGTTTATAATTCAGGTTCAGGATTTTAATCCGCACCTAAACTTTACAAAGTAATTAAAGCTCGGACGAGTTTTAATCATGTCCGGATTAAAGATACCAAAGCTATTACCACCTTCGTCCTCGAAGGGTCGGGGATGTACTACTATCGCATGATTTGACTGTAATTAAGATACCCTATTAATTTCCTAGATCATTTTAACTTTATAATCAATATACGGGGGAATAGATACAATGTCAATGGCGAAGCCGGTACAACCAGGGGCTCTATGACTTGTACAAGGAGCTGCACGTGGCGAGACACATCCAATTAAACAGGGTTAGATGGGCCGGCCACGTGGTGCGGATGGATGAAGCCAGTCCCTAAGAGTGTTATGGCGAGTAATCCCGAAGGTCGTCGAAGTCGAGGGAGACCAAAGCTCCGATGGATAGACGCAGTAAATAAGGACGCAAAAAAGGGGGCATAGCAAATTGGAAGGCCGTGGCCAGAGATAGACCGAGGTGGAAAAAGTTGCTGGACCAAGCCAAGGCCCTCGGGCTGTAGAGCTAGAAGAAGAAGATACAATGTATGTCATTAAGAGATGTCTGTTACCTATTATAATAGATGTTTTACGTCTTTTTAAATATATCTTACTTGCTACTAATATTATAAATGCGAATGTTTAGATGGATGGATGTTTGTTTGAACGTATCTCCGGAACGGCTAAACGGATCTCGCTGAATTTTGGCATAGATGTAGAACATAGTCTGGAAGAACACATAGACTACTTATTAACTGGTCGGAGTCGCAGGTGACAGCTAGTAACATAATATGTTAACTAGTTGTCAAATATTTCGAAACCAATATATTATAGGCTTTCGTTATTATATGTGGAGGTCGTATAATTAATACAGATAAACTAGAGCTTGAGAAAGGACATAGGCTACTTTTAACTATTAGTATGAGCTGTCGAAAAGAAAAGATTAAAAGTTTTATCGTCATTTTAAAGATAAAAACTTTGAAACTTATATTAAATATGACATTCAAAGTTTATAAAAGTTTTATTCTTAAGAGTGTATAATAATAATGGGGAAATGCTTCCCAAAGACAATATTCCATGCGGACGAAGCCGCGGCCAGAGCTAGTTAATACTATAGAAAGTGACAAGGTAACAAATTATTACTAAAAATCTTCTATGGCATTGTAGCGAAAATATAATAAATGAAAAATAGTGTGCCATCATCGTTTATCACAGCAGACCTTTCCACTTCGCAGGAACCACTAATAAGATTGCAACGTGTTTTCCCGTTGCTCGAAATAATACAACGAACAATACATATAAAGTTACCTGTTAAGTTATTGGTTTTAAGCTTGAAGACTTTTAGAAGCTTTCTATAAAATTAATACTTAAATACAATTGCGTTGCAGTTAAAATTAGAGCGTCGGTCCTAGATTCGAATCTCGCCATGTACCAATGTGTTTTTCGATTTCCGATTTACATATATACATTTACCCGACGTTCTTACGGTGAAGGAAAACATCGTGATGCAACCTGCACATATCTGAGAAGAAATTCAAGGATATGTGTGAAGTCAACCAAACCGCTCTTGATCAGCGTGGTTGACTATGGCCTAATCACACCTGGCTTAGAGTAGGTTTCGGTGGGGACGTATAGTGAGCTGATGATGATGATAAAATTTACTTAAATAAAAGAGTACTACATATCTTTTTTTAGATATATTTAAAACCTATTTTATCTACTAGAAGACATGGATCAGTGTTTACTTAGGACCAAGTATCATTACTGCATGTAATATTGAGAAGTAACGCACATGTTCTGAGTTTGTAAGGGTCTAATTAAATATCAACAGTACCCCATTTAACAATTTATTAAAAGATACTTGAAGAAGAAAACAATGTTGACGATGTTTTTACATAATAGTTGATTTGAAATATAATAGAAATTACTTAGAAAAATACAAATAAAAACAAAATTCCACAAACAGGACTGGTAAGTTATAGATTCCTAAAACATAGAAAAAATCCATACATTAATTTCAGCATGTTACATTAATTCCTTCTTAGTTGGTTTAAAATTAGTAATTAAAAAAATCCAATTCTCCTTACCCCGATTGAATAAAAAAAAAGTTTGTTGTAATCAAATATGATTCAAATTATTGCTCGTATTTTAATAGAACATTAAGTGCATAATATTAAATGTGCTTTGCCACAAAGGCCGCGTGAAAGGTTAACTTAAAGGTCAAAGCATATGTCAAAAGACGCGACCGCCATCAGGATAATGAGCTTACTGGCTTATATTGTTATCACTCCGTGTATATATACATAAGTATTATATAAGTACTCATCTCTACCCGCTTTTTGTGGATTATTCGGTACATGCTTAACCAATGAACATTGTAATGAAGTAAGACATTTTCAGATGCTTACGATAAAGCATGGTATACTTTTAGAAAATACCGTTCACGTAGAATAAAAAAAAAACTTAATAAGTAGTCCATGTGTTTTTCCAGACTATGTTCTACATCCAAACATCCATCCTTCCATCCATCTAAACTTTCGCGTTTATAATATTAGTAAAATAGAGTGGCGCATGATGCCTAAGTTGGCCAAAAGTGGGTCTTGGCCTTTATTATCTTACAAGAAATGTCTCAACCTTTCGCGATCCCTTGTCACCCCGGCCCAGTTTTATACAATTAAATATAGTCTATAATAAATTAATATTTACTAAAAAAAAGGTAAATTTAATTAAATTCCAAGTATGTCAATGGAAGTGATAGTAATGCATTCTCTTGGATATGATTTTTCAATTTACTACGACGCAGATTAATATCCGACAGATGGATGATGCGAGTTTGTTTACAATTTAATTAATACGAAGTTTATATCGCGTTCCATATACTTACAGAAATAACATGAACATCTTTACATATTCATTTGTCAAATAGAAGATGCCAGTGTAAAACAGAAATATCTAAAAGTAAAAAGGGCAATTAACTTGAATATATTTTTAAAGAAGATGGCAAACGAGCTAGTGGCTACCTGAAAATTATATAATAACGAAGTAACTGCTGGCCACAGACATCTGAAATAAATTAAATTTTCAAGAAGTGTTGCCAACCTTTTCACTACCACACTAATTAACTAAAACAAATGTATTTTTAAGTGTAGAATGAGTATCAAAGTGTTATATTTATTTTAGAATATACACGCCAAAAACATTACCTATCGACACCGCACGTTTTAACTTCGCCACTAGCAAAGTTATGCTAACTCAGATTGCGCCGATATTAACACCCACTCTCTTTAATATCGTACACAAATGCACATCTAAATATGGGAAGTGGAATTTACCGAGAGAATTAATAAAAATGGGAAAGATCCTTTGTTCTGGATATCCTCTTGTTTGTTCATTTGTATCTGGAATATTTTTTTTATATTAAAAGGTGGCAAACGAGCGGCTACCTGAAATCGCTAAAATAGCGAAGCGACCATTGCCTATAGACATACGGAATTGCATATGCTTTTGCTACCTTTAGGACTACATATCTGAACCTATGTCGATGTCTTAATAGACGATGCTGTTTCGCAGCTCCTACTCTAATTTATTATTATTCAAAGGTATGCAATTTGTATCAAAATAACAGTTCTCTAGTTTCGCTGCAACGTTGCTGAATATTTATTTAGTCCGGGAGCTCGGCGACAAGCTAATTAATGTTCTGGCTATACCGCGCAAACTGTTGGTACAGTTTAATCGAAATTTGCTTATAGACAATTATTAATTCGCTAACTAAAACTGTACGATGACAATAGCTTTGAACTATAATTATTATGTTTGTTATATGTTATTTTATGATACTGTAATTAAACTGTGCTGTTTGAATAAAAAAGTTAATAGCACTAGTTTTAAATAACACGGTTGACTACGATTGTGTGAAACACTATGGTAGTATTGACCGGTTCGTGATAAGTCGTATAAATGTAGTTTGGATGATATGGCAAGAGGTCACTGATGTGACGTGTGATCTATGAATGTCACTTAAGCTTGAGGAACAGGTCTAAAAGTCTATCGATAGACCTGTCAGTATAGATTTGAATGTTGGGCTACCAAAGTTATGGATGAAGGGAGAAGAACAAGCGCATTTGCTTCGAATTTCACTTGTTATATAAATTCAGTTGCAGAATTAATGTTACCAATAAACTAATAGATTTATAGGTCTTATGGCACATATTATCTTGTGGCTTGAAGTTGGTTAAAAGTTTTAACGGTTAATTAAATGACGGCAACTTGAGAGCCGTGCGAGAGAATTTACGACGACGTTTCCTGTTCGCGCTGTAATTCACTTAGATCTGCGACATTTGGATTAAAATAGATATGAAGCTGCCTTCAGTTAAATTTGTAGAAATATATATTTTTATTTAATTATAAGAAGAAAATCCAAAAGAAAATCTTTTTGTTGCGTAGTTTGAGATTTCGTTACAGGCCGGACTTTTAAGCAATTTTTTTCATTGATGCAATTGTTTCCTACTTATTTTGACTGATAGTATAGTTACTAATAAGTTGATTAGTCATGAGTTAAGATATAGTTAAGTACACTTTACCAAACTACTTACTACACACCCCAAAAATACAAGTGCAATAAATATACTAAGAGCGCAGGTCGTATGTCGTAATTTTGTTAAGTTTACGACTCACCTGTTACAGAAATGTCTCCTATTTTACTGCTACTTTAAAAATGTTTCATTTATTACTTATCTACAATCAATTACGAGATAGTCAAAATAAGAAAAAAATATTAAATATGTATAGAAATTTAAATATCAAATACACTTTTTAAATTGACCCAATTATAACAAAACAAAAATAACCAAACGTAACCTTTCCTTTTGCTAATTATTATTTTACTTCTTATTTTAACATTTAAAAATGTTTTTCAAATTATTTCTCAAGGATTAAACTATTAAGTTTATGGATGCCAATTTTGTAAAACGCTTTATGAGTCATTATTCAAGAGTTGGTCGAACATTTCACTACAACAATTCGCTAATTGTCTTATAGAAGCGCACGTCCACGAAGTAGAGAGCTAACTGCTACATAATTTATAGTTATTATTACCTATCTTGTAAACCGCAACTGAAGTTGAAATTATAATCACTTTTCGTTTTTATATGAATATATCCTTGATTACATCTCTTATAATTTTAATCTAACATTTTATTTGACGTAATAATTGATTCCAAAAGAAACAGATGTCCTTTCTATGTACTTTCACTTCTCTGCCCACTAAATATCTGAAACCTTTCAACTTATACCAGGACTAGGACACTGTTTAATCGATTCCAAGTAGCTGCACTACTACTACATAAACAATCTATCTGTCTTAGATAGAGACATGAAAATATTAAAAAAATCTTGTTTTATAATTTGTATGTAAATTTGTATTCACCTGAATGATAAACTCACGGCGACAAAGGAGTTCGATCAAATATCTTTTAAATTTTCTTAATGTTGGTAATACGCTTTCGAATCTTATTACTTCGGGAAATTATTTCTTTTGTTCACCAACAATACGAAATATAAGGAAAATAAGGAAATGTTATTTTATTAAATTGATTACCCATTCTAACAACAATAACGGGTGATATGTAATAAAAAATAAAAAAAAAACATTGCTATATATATCTGGCATAACGGAATTCTGTGTAAACCTAAAAGCGAATAAAAAATATAACATTTGCTACATATGTAAATGCAGTTGAATAGTCATGAGGTATTAGGTGCATTCGAGTGGATATCAAGTTGGACGAGAGCTATTACCAATGCCGCTGTAACTATTGACTGGAGATTATTTCAAATATGCTTAATGTTTCCAGTTGAATTTCTAACAAGTATGTCTGACATATTTTATCAGTCGATACACGTATTAGTATATCTTAATCGAGCAGTCACCCGCGACTATGTTCGTGCGGAATTAAATAAACTTATTTATTAGCCTATGCTTTCCAGACTATGTTCTACATCTATGTTAAATTTCATCGAGATCCGTTGGCCAGTTCTGCAGATACTTGCTAACAAACATCCATCTAAACATTCGCATTTAATATTATACATTTTGTCTAAAAAGTATTACTAGTTTTGATGTGTAATTTATACATGAAGTAGAAAGTTTTAAATAAAGCAATCGCATATACAAAATTGTATCCATTTTATAAATACATTATGGTTAATTTAAACAGTTGTTTACGATCAATTATTCAAAAATATGCCAACAACAATGATTGGAAAAGCTTACGCGTCGGTTTGCTAACTTTATTAATTTATTTTGTACAACAATAACGTAAAATTCTATTAATTTTTATAAATATACATAAACTTGTTTTATTTGTATTGAAAAATAGAGTATATGTTTGGTATCTATGTATTCTGTAAAGAATTTTAATGATAAATTAACCAGAAACATACAAAATGTGACAAAATACTTTTCTTGAAGCTGCTGTTCGGTGTAGATTTAAAATAACACAACAAATTAATAATGATCCTTTAATGAGGAAAATTCTATGCGTTTTATTCATTTTTTTTTCATTGCAAATATTCGATTGAATTACAATAGAAAAGATTTGAGAGCATAAGAACGTTAATTACGTTTAACTCGGAATGTACACAGACATCGAGCAGGCTTGGGAGAAAGAATGAAGCGGAAAAAGGAATTCTAGGAAATATTTATTTAGGCTGCCAGAGAGCTAACGATGTGTACAGCTGCTCAAAGAACGACGCGACGCTTCCTTAATAATTCAAAATTACTCAGTATTCAAGAGTTGATAATATTTTAGTTTTCAAGTTTTGAGATCGCCATTTAACTTATTTCAAGAATGGTTTTAACAGCGATGTTTATTCGATGGAATATCGTCTGATATGTAAAATATCTAGTACCAGTGGTTATTGTTTTTCTAAGCAAAAATCGTAAGGTTAAAAACCTTGTTTGACTACCCCACGTGAATGGGATAAACCTAGGGAGATGGCAAGTGGTTATTGTTTTTCTCTTTCTTCTAGTGCCTCTTTCCAGTTATTAATTTGTGCCACTAACTTAAAAAAATGTATTTCGTTTAATTTTATGAAATTGTATTATCCATTTCGCAATTTGAATAAAAATCTGCATTTGATGTGAAATTTCATAAAAAAAAATCCCAACATTTTATGACTGAAACTGACGAAACATATATTATATGTCAAAAATGTTATATTTGGGTCGTATGTCATCATGGAAAGTGCATTTCTTAACTGGGAATTGTAAGAAGCGGCCTAGCTTGTCAGTTTACAAGATTACCCAATGGATTTTCCATCCGCAGTTCAACTTCACGACTCCTCAGAGATGTTGCCGGTTCGTTACTTACCTTTCTCAAGTATTGTTCCGTAACATGCATGATATTTCAACGATGCGGTTTGGGAAATATACAGTATGTTCATAATTCGTAGAATTTGAAAATATTTCATTCCTTTATTACTAAAATATCCTAATACAATTTATAAATATAAATACCCATAAAAGGTTTTTCAGTTTCTAACCTTTACACCCACATTCAATCGTTAATTGGACACTATTAACATCTCTGAGTGCGACAGCTGATTTTCTAACAATAATTGTAGAACAATATGCTCATCGTAATATATATTCAATGTCGATATATCCATATTTAACTTTATCATTGCGATATTATCCAAAATGCATTAACCACTAATGGATTCCCGATACAGGGTGCTAATTACCAGCTGTAATGAGCAAGTCTCTGCAATTGGAACCAGAATCAAAGGTCATCATCCACCAAAACAGGCGTAGTATTGATATTTCAAGTTATTATAACTCTATTATTTGGGAATTTAGAAAATTATAACACTATAAATTACTAACACACCCTTTACCTGAGACATTAGGATTTTCAAATCTAATTTGTTGCGTTAACCTTTTGGCCTTTTAATGGGTCACAAAATCCGTGATCCTTGGTCCTTAGTTAAAGTTATGCTGTTTGTAAATCATACATAATATAAAATCATTATTTGGAATACGTTAAATTATTAGGTGAATTAAACAAATTTTAAAAATAAACGTACTCCAAACAGAAAACCTTAATTTAATATTTGAACATAAATCGCAGTACTATTAAGAAATTCACTATAACGTCAATATAACGTAAGTGCATTTCAGCTATGACGTAATCTTTGCCCGTTCTCCAATGGAATAACTCTATAGAATTACACGAGACAACAATTTGTTATGTTTCCTGTTAGAAACAAGCAATCTTTCGCCACTTCGCCGGATCCGGGAACGAAGGAAATTCTATGAAATATACTTGATAGACGGAAATATGGACGTAAGTGCCTTTCTTATATATTTTATTCTTGTACAATTTACTGATAAGTTTTAGAAGGAGTTAAAAAAAATAATCGCAAATACGCACAAAAACAGAACTATAATAATAACAGGAAACAAACCTACAATCACGACCATTTTGGGTACCAACATGCGTAATGCATGATTAACATTATTTTTTAAAAGGAGCATGTAATCATTGAAGTTCTTTAGCCTCCTTACAGGCCAACCCATCTGCAGTTCCTCTAGTTATGCCGATGTCCATAGGTGTCGAATAAATTCTGCGAACATCCACGCGTTTATCTCCTGCTATATAAAAATACTTAACCATTTTCCAAATGTAAAGTCATACTAAAACTTCACTAAGTGTTTTCTATCGTGATTTAACGTCTAGAATGTGTAGCAGTTAAATTCATAATTATTTGTTATATGGTGCTAAAGGCTTTGTAGATATTAAGTGTAAATATTATTGTTCGTTTTTTTTCATTATTGTTATTATCATTGTTTTTTTATTTTTATATCGCTTGCTTGTATACTTATATTTGTAATTAGCACCTAAGTTGATTGTTATGGGACTGACATGTTCAAAAGAACAAAAGCCCCTTAAAAAAAATAAAGAAAAAAATATATTTGTTAATACACTTTCTAGTTCTAGTGTTGTACGTAATGTGTTATTGAGTCTAAACAGGCGTTTGCCTTACTCTCTGTCCTCATTCACAAATTCATATGCAAATTTGTGCAAGCTGAACACTTCTATGCGCTTCACTGCTTCTGATCCTAACTTGCACTGAAAGTAACGTCTATAACAATCGCATGTAACTATCGAGTACTGCTTCATTGCTATTTAGAATATTATATATAAAAATCTCGTGTCACAATGTTAGTTGCCATACTCTGAAACGGCTTTACCGATTTTTATGAAATTTTACAAATTCAGTTGGTCTGAGAATCGGCTACTATATATTTTAATTCCACGCGGACAGAGTCGCGGGCGTCACCTAGTGTAACTTTGAAATTTTTACTCTTCTACTCAATTAAGAAACTTTTTTTTTACATATATAAGGCAAAGTGGTAAAGGAGCTCGGTAACAATAGTGATTTTATTATTTCTAATCCAAAAAATTCTTCACAAGACGAAAAACATTGCATTTTTATTAATCGGTTCTAAGGTAAATTGAAGCTTAGGTTGTTTTTTAAACACTTGTATAATACAAGTTTTCGCTATCGGAGACCATAGTAAAGTATATACATTTAATTATGTTATTTACAAGGCTCGTAAATCAGTCATTCAATATTATGTATGTTAGACATGTATCCAATGTCGTACAGTGGTTGTAAATTATCTCATAGTAAGTAGGCAATGTATAGATAGAATTGAATCCAATGTCATTTAGCTTGTAATTACTGACATGTCTTATATAATAATGTATATATATTAATAGCAATTTCAATGTACTAGACAACAAGCTTAGAACATACGTTGAGGAAAAGCCTAAGAGAGGTACGTATGTAGAGAATTAAATTTGCTGCCCACATAAGATCTTGCATAAAATAAAGGGGTTCTAAAAACTTCGATTAGTTCAATAGACTCGATTAATAAAAAAATACTGCAGTTTTAATGGCGTTTAAGTTATTAATTCGACTAATTACGAAGTTTAATTTATTACTCATAAACTTATTAAAACTTTTTTGTAAGTTTCCGCTTTTAAAACTTAAACGACATCGAGGATGTTATTAGTTTTGGAGTACAAAAAAAAATGTCTCTTTTTAGAATCATTTTATAAAAAAAAATAACAATTTATTGTAGTCTTCCAATCCTTTCAGTTTCACGCAGACTGAGTCTGGTTTGTGAATTGAAAAAGCTTAATTAGTAGCCTATGTGTTCTTCCAGACTGTCTTCTACATCTATGCCAAATTTCACCAAGGTCAGTGCAGCCGTTCTGGTTATATGGGAACCCATTGTTGCGTATATGTAACGAATATAACGTCATTTACTACTTAGGCGTAGACATATTTAGTGATAGCTTGGGATCTTTTAAAAATAAACTATGCAAATTATAAAAATCATGTATAAAACATTTTATGAAAAAATGCGTCTAACGTAATTTGTACATGCCTATAATTGCGATACATATGTAAAATGTTTGTGTGAATTTTATTATTCTGCTACTTTATGTGTATGCTGTTGGGTTCTCTTAATAAATAAATAACCTGTTGGGTTCTCTTGATAAATAAATAACCTTCAAACATCCATCCATCCAAATAAACATTCGCATTTATAATATTAGTAAGATTTGCAATTGCGTATGTCTATGGGCAACGGTCACTTCGCTACTTCAGCGATTTCAGGTGGCCGCTCGCTC
The DNA here is from genome assembly GCF_000836235.2 of Papilio xuthus. Classification (NCBI taxonomy): domain Eukaryota; kingdom Metazoa; phylum Arthropoda; class Insecta; order Lepidoptera; family Papilionidae; genus Papilio; species Papilio xuthus. The sequence continues at coordinate 1,761,627 of NW_013530507.1, forward strand.
GTTTGCCACCTTATGATATAAAAAAAAAGACAATTTATTATTCTAAAGCAACGATATTAGTTTATTGAATACCTTTGTAGTTTTCATTTCATATTTTCGTATAATTTATGTAATGCACAAAGACATTAAATTCCGTAGTGCGAATTCTTGGGAGGCTTTGTCAAGGTGCGCTTGAGAAGATGCGACGATAAACGCTCGCTTGGATATATTCAAAGAACATTCCACGTCTAGTTCACAAAAAAACATGAAATTCAAAACCTTCCTTTGATTTTTATGTCAAACAAGGGTCACCTGATGTTAACCCTTAATTCGACGAATTTTTTTGTAGTAAAAAAACTGTTTTTTTTTTAGTAAAGTCATACTTATGTAATTTTCTCTAAACTAGTTCAGTAGATTTTTTTTAATTAGTTGTTCGTCACACTGGACACCATCGAATTAAGGGTTAAGTGTAGTAGACGAGACGACGAACATAAAAAAGATACGAATTTTCTTTTCTATCTTCTAACAAATTAAAATATTTAATTCTTAGATGACAAAGGTAAACAGTCATCCAGATAATTTTTTCTATGAATTTCTTAATATAAATTTAGTATGCTAAAAAACAACTTTTTAACACTTAATTATTACTTATCTGGAGATTTGTATCGTACATCTTGACTCTTGACAATAATTTCGTCATATAATTTTGTCAAGTTTAAAACTTCTGCAATTTCATACCTCTTCTATTTGAAACTTTACTCAAATAGCGGTGGCTTTTTAAAAGTTGACTCACAGTCAAGTTTACGGAACAAAGATTGAATGTTATTTACTTTAACTTATACTATAGGTTATAAAATAAAAAGATTTTTTAAAATTTGATTTATAAATGTATTATACATAAAAAACGAAATAGTGAACCTTGATGTGGGTTTACATTTACTGAAATTAATCTTTTATAAAATTTTCGTGTCACAATGTTAATTACCATACACCTTCTCAACGCCTTGCCCGTTTTTAAAGAAATTATTTTATGCAAATTCAGTAAGTCTGATAATTAGGTACTATATATTTTTTGTCCTCTCGCGGACAGAGTCGCGGGCGATGGCTAGTTTCATTGTGTTAATAAAGTACATATCAGTTCTTCAATCCAAATTACCTGCGCTCGTTTACATGGACAACTCATCAAATTTTCAAACACTAACACTGAGAATTCATGTTGGCCTTACAAAGTAAACCCTCGCGGAGTTTCATTAATTTCTGGTAACATCAAACGTCCTGTTAATTAGTGCGAGTCCATCGATGCCAAACTTAATGTTTACTTAGCTGGTAGTTGATTACAAATGCAACTGCAAATACAAAAGCACTTTTCGATGAAGCAAGTAACAGCACTGCTTTTTACGTACCTTTTCCACTCGTGGCTAGTGGAAAAAGGGTCTGAAAGACGAACTCCAGTTCGATCGTTACTCAGCAGACTACTCTACTATTTGTTCAAATTACTTAAATTGCTACAGAGCGATGTGTTATGGAAAAATTAAGCGTTCTAGAATATTCTAAGCGGAACAAAGACATTCCAGCGTATGTCTAGACGCTTGAAAGATAGCGGCAGAGAGACGAAGGTGGCATTTTATTGTTCGACGTGTCCGCACTTTCACTACACATTTGGAATAACATTTTTTTACGAATAGTAGATGTAATGAAAACATTCTCATTTTATTTACACAATAACAATCTTGATTAACAAAAGAAAAAGATAAGATATAATATTTATAGGTTTTTATAAATCATATATGTTTTATTTTTTAAATAATTTCTAGCAGAATCGTAACCCAGTCAATCTGAGAAAAAAACATGGATATGCATAAATTAAAGTTTCAAAGTATCAACCCAACTCAAAGTATCAGTCTCAACCCTTATATCTTTGTTTTAAAATTTATATGAAAATTATAACTAAACAGTACAATTTATGCCAAATAAATTAAGGACCGTCTTTAGATAGTCAAAGTAAAGGGAAACATCTGAGCCGGCTTACCAAAGTGACCTTTAGTTTTTGTGTTACTAAACAGGATGGAGGTAACATCTTGCTCAGCAAAAGTACAACGTTTCTTATTGTAGTGATTAAATTTAATATAGCTTTTCTTGTAGATTAATTGACATTAAGAAAAAGTCACTATCACTCAAGTAGGGTCAGCGAAATATGTTTTGATGATAAACAAACAAAACATCGAATATAAACAATCTTAATACTTCAATTATTCATTGTCTTTGTTCCATTTTACTATTTAAAAAGTTAATACACAATGTAACTGATCCGACATAACCTTAGGCACAAATCAAATTAAATAAAACATACTTGATACGGTTGTATTGATGAATCTTGAATACCTTTACTGCACTCGTATTTGGTTTTGAATAGTGCTTTTTAATCTACCGAATGAGCATTCGATGTTAGTCAATATACCACTCGCGGGCGCTGTCTGAAGTGGGTACCGGACAAAACCAGGGGATGGCAATACCCCTGATAGCACACTATTTAAAAGCGTGTTTCCATTAAAAACCGAACGAGAAAAGAAAAGAAATTTTGCTTTCTCAAAAAGAGAATATATTTGTCCGTTATAATATATAAATAATATAATAATATATGTATATATAATCTTAAATGTTTAATCGCAGGACATTTGTTAGTAATTATATATAGCTCTCCCTGTATATAATAATATGTCAAACGTTTCTTAAGATACGCCGAGCGTAAGGTTCCTTATGACCGGTTGTGGGTTCTTAGTGCGACGTAATCTGTTCTTGTCCCCGTTAAAGCAGATGCTAGGGCATTTTCTCGCATGATATACCTACATTCATATATAATGTAATAGTTTTGTATTATTTGTGGCAGCCCTACGCAGTGTAAGGCACTCTCTATTTATTCACTATTCAAAAACTAGGAACCGCATACGCTGTATCGATACATCTCTAGCAGTTTTTATCGAAGGCACGAATTTTATTCTTTCATAGACCACCAATAAATAAAAAAATATAACAAATGGTTTTGTTTAAATCGCATCAACTGTCTTTTCATTCGCTTCAGTCATTTCAGACTTGTTGTGGTCATGAAGTAGATGCAGTGATCAAGTCTAGTTTCCTTGAAATACTTACAAAGAAGTTCCACGCAAATACTAATAATTTAAAATATTTTAAGTAACGAAATATGAATTGAAGTTCTTTGAAAACAACAAAATTAGTTTCGTAAAATTATTGCCAATCAAAAAATTTTGTTTCAATTAATGTTGTTTCTATTCTAGAACTATCCACACATTGCTATATAAACATGAAGCTTGTAAGCGCAATAAAGTCTTTAAGCTCACACACTAGAATACAGACACGAAACTATGAGCTTATATTGATAAAACATTCTAGAAATACTTTCCACTTCCTTAAGGTAGTAAAAACGAGGTACGTTCACAGACATAGTAGACAAATCACGTAGATGTCAATTTCGTAGCATTTCGTAGCATTTGATTGCGAGGTCACACTCCAATCGGGAAAAGTTATTTGTCTATCAAACGGCACTTTGTACGTTTGAAAGCTCGCAGTATTACCCTTTCTATACGTTGATGGACAATTTTTGTATGAAGTAACAAAAGCTCGTAACCGTTGGATTCTACTTGATTAAAAACCTGTTCCAAAACATTTTCGTCCTTCATTATTATAAAAAAGAAATAACAATTAAATAAGGAAATTAATATTATAGAAACTAAAACATCTTTTCAAAATCAACAATACTTCGTTAAGTCGAAGTATTAGATAAAAAAAGAATTTATTGTCCAAAAAGTACTTCGGTCTAGAATGAGTTCTACATTTTTTTTATATCATAAGGTGGCAAACGAGCGAGCGGCCACCTGAAATAGCGAAGTGACCGTTGCCCATAGACATACGCAATTGCATATGCGTTACCTACCTTTGATCGACGGAGGAGAGCATGCACAAAGAGAAAATATTTTCCCTTTCCATGCATCCTCTCATCCGGAAAGTCTACTTGCACTTCCCATCCTTTTCAGATAAGAAGAAGGGTGGGAAGGGAAAGAGGTCTAAATTAGGCCTCCGGGACGCACACTCATCAGACTGTACGCGGAATAGCTTCCACTTCACGTCTGTCTTCTGTGTGGTCGTGGTATTTCACCGGGCGAGCCGGGCCGATTCGTGCGAAGATGTTAAAGCGGGCTCTACCACTGTTAATGTTTCACTAATAGACTGTTCTCAGTTGCATTGCGTTATGAATTTACTTTACTTTAAGTACTTCATAGACAGCAGGTCAAAAACATAAATATTTCATTTCTGGATTACATTAGACAGATTTAGGACATTAATGTCCATCTTTCATCCTGTCAGAATAAACAACACTGACGTCATGCGACAGCATTGACAGAGTATAAAAAAATAATATCCGATGCAGTCATCCATCAATCTGGACTGCAAACGCGTCACATCTGTAATTACTTAATACTTTGTCAATACGCGTCACTTGAATCACGATATGCGTCGCTTGTTTGTGTTAAAACAATTAAATTGTTAACAACTACTACTATAAAGTTATCGGAACCAAGAAGTTAAAGAATGGTAATAGTACTATCTTACTTTTTGAATAAATTAAACTGAGAAAATAAAGAAAACTTAAAAAAGTGCAAGTTGTTATAATACTTAGTACCTTCTTCTTCTTCGTCGTTACAGTCTTTTCAGACTGGTCGTGGTCATCAAGTTTCAGTGACCCGCTTTACCAGGCACCGTCACTCCTCCCTAGTCGCTGACTTTTTACTACATTGGTGTAGGGGGACATCTACAGCCGCTCTGATTTGGTCGGTCAACCTCATAGGCGATCTTCCTCGTGGTGTGCTGCCCTCAACTTTCCCCTGCACCACAAAGCGCTCGATCTACTTACGTCTACAGACGTGACAAAAAAATTTGAGTACGCGAACGTGAAGAATGGATGACAGACGCTGCTTGATGCCTAGTTCTTCGAGGATTGACTTGTTAGTCCGGTATCTTCAGCAGTATGACTTAGTACCTATAGAAGTAAAAATATTAACTACGACATTATTAATTTAATTAAAAAAAATCTAACACTTATAAAAATAGCGCCTGATGAAAAATCGTTAGCGATAAATTTGGGCCGAGGAATGTTTTTTGTCCATTAATCAAACGGCACGTAATTTTTCTTAATGACCGGGCACAAAGAACGGTGATCAACCTGTACAATTTATTGTACCTTATACCTCGCCTTTCCTTTCCTTTTCCTATTGAAATGTGATTGATAGTAACTCCAAATTCAGCGAACGAAATTATGATATCTAGAACTTAATATGATATGGATATAATATAATAATCGAATACATTTTGACATCTCTTGAAGTTTATGTAAATCTTATATATAAAATTCTCGTGTCACAATGTTCGTCCCGATACTCCTCCGAAACGCCTTGACCGATTCTCATGAAATTTTGTGAGCATATTGAGTAGATCGGAGAATCGGCCAACATCTATTTTTAATCCCGCGCAGACGGAGTCGCGGGCGACAGCTAGTTATACTATATGATTATTTTATTTATTCATTTATTAAAAAATAACTGTTGCTTGTTTCAGGTTTTGACTGCTGGATGCTTTAATAGACCATGAAACAATGGATTTAAATCGTAAGTTTTACAACCATTGTTGACAAGAACCGTAATTCTTATATTCACAAATTACTGTGGTTACTACGTAAAAATAAATTGCTATTTCTGATTTTATAAAGATAATAGGGATGACTATAGATTTTCATACTAGCATAATATAAACTGACGGATACATAATATTAACTGTTTAAATATCGAACATTATTGACATGCACGTCGAACGGAATACAAGAATTGTTTCTTAAACAATAGAAGGCGATGGAATAGCTAAAAGCAGCCATTGGCTTACTGACTCGTAACTGAATGACCGATGTAATTACATCGTACCTGGTACTGACGAAATAGCTTTTATTTCAGACTATAATAGAAGTTTGAATCATCGTACGTTCTATGTAGGAGATGTAAACTGGGCCACGATGTCAGACCTATTCCTGTTGACAATTTTTATGTACATAATTAAAATAAAAGGGATTTGAATCCTCTTCACTAAGGCTTTATGAATACTCAGAACAATACGGAGTGCGGAGTGAGAGCAAATCACTTGAGGATTCCTTCAATCAACAATAAAAGTCGAGTGGCAACTTCAATTTTTAAAACCATATTAAATCAATGTTCTGATTTAGCCAGAGAAGTTTTGTGCTCTAAAATTGAAAAAAATAAAATAACAAAACAGGACTTGCTTCTAATGACACATTTTTGAAACTTGATTTGTATTAGGTCGTGCATTCTTACTGGCATTCAAATTATTAATTTTTCCTTTAATTACCATTTCTATAAATCGATCCAGTTTCTATAATGTATTAACAATTAAAACATTTGAAAGTTAAATTAGCCTGAAGGAAGCAAACATGTTTACTCATTCGAAGCTTAAATCGTATTAACTTGCTCCATTTTATTTATGTTACTACAGTTCGATAAGTTAATCTTCTCTTGTACTTATAATAATTAACAAAAACTTTTAAAAAGATTTAAAATTATATGCCATTGGGGAATGAAAATAAAAATCATGTATTGAGTACCGCATTAATAATGTTCCACATATTTGTAAGAATTACAGTTAAAACATCATTGAGAACAAGATAAGAAAATCTAAATTTCAAACAAACATCACATATTTGGTAAACCAGTGTGCGCTAACGACACTGATAAGTTCCCTAACAGTCACGAATACGCTCTCAAAACTGCGCTATTTGTATGATTGAAATATAAGATAAATAAATGTCACTAATGAAACAAAAATCAACTGCGTTCGGTCACAAAAAGTGATGATACCTTTTTCTAATTCGATCTGGAATTGCATTATATGCAGGTCCTGGGTTCGAATCCCGCCATGTACCAATGTGTTTTTCGATTTACATATGTACATTTATCCGACGTTCTTACGGCGAAGGAAAACATCGTGATGCAACCTGCACATATCTGAGAAGAAATTCAAAGATATGTGTGAAGTCAACCAACCCGCACTTGGCCAGCGTGGTTGACTCTGGCCTAGTCACCCCTGAATAAGGGTAGGCTCCGAGCCCCTCGGTGGGGACGTTTAGTGAGCTAATGGTGTTGATGATGATAGTTGTTATGTCTACGAAAAACATAAGTAGCAATAAAATAGTAAAGGACTCTTAGGCAAACATTTTCAGTTTTAATTCTTAAAATACGTAAGCAGCTTCCTACAACTCACGAAGGGAATTATTGTGACGATGACGTAGACTTTTTCCGGAAAAATGTTTTTTTTTGGCTACTTATAATAGAAGTAGGTTATAAAAACTCGTATACCAATTTTGGTGCCTAAGTGTGTTACAATATTCGTTTGGTTAGACTTTTAAGAAGCAAACTATTTAAATATTACGTTTAACCACGATATTTATATTTTTACAAAAGTTTTTTAGGACGAAGTTTATACTATCATTGTGTTTTTGCAGGGAATATTCAAAACGTCAGTATTTCTTTGTTACTTCGCGCCTTTTTTGTTTCTCATTCCGCTTCTCGTTCCCGTTTCCAAATCCCGAAAATAGGAAAACATACGTAAATGGCGAAATAAACAGACGTACCAAAGCATCGTGGTGACTTACGAGACAGTAAGTTAGTAACAAAATAAACTAATCTACTAATCAGTTACGGTAGGATTCGTTTTTATCTTCCAAATCGATTTACCATCTATTTTAATATGTAATGAAATAACATTAACCATAAAATTAATTTACAAATTCTCTACAATTAAATATTAAAATCCAATGTTTCAAATACACGTAACAGTATTTCTCATTACCTTTAGCAAATTATTGAATAATCTAATCAAATCCGTTAACAAACGAAATCGTTATTAATTTTACAGTATGTTTTGCTTACGCTTTGATTAAATTTATGTTTTATAAACAACGCAATATTACTATTCTATTTGTAGAACATGTAATAACTTACTTCTGAACTGGATGATAGTTTGATTTGAAAGACAAAAGAGATAAGAATAGAGAGATGATGTAAATACTTAGGATATATATTAATAGTATATAGAGGGAGATACAAGATATATCCACTTTATAAGTGAAGAGCATTTCAAGAAGCTTGGTGGAGACAATGCACGAGTACCATGCGCTTCCAATATTCTTGCAGGCTTTGTTGAAACTTACAAAATATAGTGTAGTTCGATGAAATTGATATTTATTTCTTATATCACATTTTTCAATCACTTGAGTTAATAAAGATACTTTTAAAGTTGTTTAATAAATAGAATATTATTCTTTTAAAGTCATGACAGAAGTAGTATAGCTTAATGATGTCCCACTTTAAACGAATAGCATTTTCTAAAGACTCCACCTTCAATCTTATACAGTACATCGCAAATCTACACAAAGGATGTCAAAAAAATCTTTGCATAGCAGATGTATAAAATAAAACGTTCGCAAATTTCGTTTAAATTCAATTAATTCCAGTGCGCGATCATCATTCATAATGCAAGTGCTGGGTGACAATTTATGTAGCTGCTTAAAAAGCACTAAGTTCCGCACGTTCCTAGCCGTTTAAATGGACCGCTTTGGTGTGCGTGCGTTGAATGTTAAACAGTTCCTACGCGCTGATGCTTCTAATGTAACTGTCGTGGATAGGATTTACGAAAAACTTTACCTAGATTAAAAAAAACTTATTTCTTAGTACATAGTATGCAGTAATAATACAAATGCGAATGTTAAGATGGATGGATGTTTGTTTGAAGGTATCTCAAGAACGGCTGAACGAATCTCGATGAAATTTGGCGTACATATAGAACATAGGCTACAAATTAAGTTAATAAAACTTAATTTGCAGCCTATGTACCTTATTTACGTGCGGACGAAGTCGCGGACGACAGCTAGTATATTCATATGTTCGATTAAAAGTAAATAACATTATTATTTTTTTTAAATATTTGAACTGTAAATTACAATTTTAAAGTAATGTAAATAACGAGAAATAGTTATCTAATTATGAAGCTAAAGCGCTGTTAAAAAGACAAGTACATTTACTATTAAATTTAAATTAACATAATCAAAGTGGTTAGGTCAAAATCTTTGCCTGATTCACTAAGTTATATTCTCTGAAAACAAAGGTCGGGCCATCATTAGAAATCTCAACATTTACTCAGCACATTACAATAAACCAGTCGTATACCTGACATTCTAGTACTAAGTAAATTTACATAGTTTTCAGATTTGCTGCGACATTACCTCGCATATTTGGTTTCGGTAAAGTTTCTTTGTGTTGTAATATGATTTTAAAAAAAAGGACTTTCATCTTATTAATACAATAAATGCCAGTGTTTGGATCGATGTTTTTTCGGTGTCTTCAGAACGGCTGCATGTAAGAACACATAGGTTACTTAATAAGTTTTTTTTTAATTCCGCGCGGACAGAGTCGCGGGCGAGAGTGGTTACAATATATCTTGTTCGATTGATGGTGATTGGTATGTATTTAAAACAAGGATCTAATAAATCTGCAAGAGCGGGATCCAACATACTTTTATGAAAGTTGATTGATAATATGTTGGTAAAGCGTGCGGAGCATTAGTTTTACTTAGCGACGCAGATTCGCGCATAAAGACGATTTACGATGTTGGTCATTGAGGTGAGCTTCAACAGCCTCTACATTATCTACGTAGTAAGTAAGTATATATGTATGTATCTTAATGTTCTTACGGTGAAAGAAAACATCGTGATGCAACCTGCACATATCTGAGAAGTAATTCAAAGATATGTGTGAAGTCAACCAACCCGCACTTGGCTAGCGTGGTTGACTATGGCCTAATCACCCTTAACTTAGTGTAGTCTCCGAGCCCCTCGGTGGGGACATATAGTGAGCTGATGATGATGACGAAGTATGTATAACATGAATCTTACGGGAGAGATTTTTTGAATTTATTCAAAGAAACAAGTCATTGCAAGTCTTCGGGGATCAAAGAGAGTGTAAGAGACCTGATTAAATTAGACAAAAAAGAAATTTTTGGATATAATTTTATTCAGACCGCGCAAAATGTTGTAATGTTTATTGCTAAATACAATATTGAGAGGCAATGTTTTAATTAACTCAAGAATATACAAAGTTTCGTTTACACAAACATTACCTTGATCCTTTTATATCTAAAGTGTGGTCTACAATGATCCTTGTTTATCCTACCTGTCGGTAATGTGCGCCGACCTTACGTAGCACTACGTTCAAAATGCTGGCAATATCCGAACCGTATACGTACATAATGAACTTCACACTTCAAATTGGCCGCTTTTACACTTTAGCTTCCAACTTACCTATCGCAGAATACCCTCGTTTAAACCTTCCAGATAACTTATTTTGCATTGTTTTACGTAGGGAAGCGTCAACCAAAACCTTATCTGGACTGACATTTTAATTAATCTACTTCATACTTTTATACGCTTACTTGTTAAATTTAAAAAAAATTCTTTATTTTATACTTAGCACAAAAGATGTACTATGAAAATATCATTGAAAGGCCCTTCGTGCAAGCGACTTAAATCGTCGAAACCCGGCGATTTTAGTCGCTAAACAACTTATGCAGTAAAAAGTCATGGAAAGTAAACAGGCACGCGTCGTCGCCTTCATTTTGTTCTTTAGTCGCTCGTAACCTGTTTGACAAGATCTTCGTGAGAATAGTCGCTGTTGAAAAGACAACTCCCATCGACTATTCAACGTTGTGTGTACACAGCACATGCAGAGCGATACTCTCGACGCATAGTTACAATTAGTTTTTGAGATTTACTGTAGTTTTACACTAAAATGACAATTGTATTGATATTTATTGCCATCTCTTATGTTGTCTTTAAAAAAACAGAGATAACAATATGAGATACGTGTCTCGACAATCAAAAACCCACGGGAAAAAAAACGCAAAAATTTTATTTTATAATTTATTTTATACCACCTTATAGCCTAGTCATAAGAATAGGTCAGTAAATAACTGACTAGTACATATCAGTTCATTCATCTACAGCGTGATTACATACAGTACATAACAAAGCATATATAAATAATAAAATCATTACATTACTATTTTATCGTTACAAACTATACCGATGTTATGATAGTGAATGGTGTCATATGTGTTCTTAATATAAGCGATATTCGTTTTTAACTAAGCCATAATCTTCCTATAAAAAATGCTGTACTGAACTGTCCACCAACGCTTGTAAAGCCTTCGATAATTATGATTACAATTTTCTTATGGTTTACGGGATTTAATACTTGTTCTATTTATAAGCTATGTATGTTCGTATGATTGTTGAAAATTCAATAGTGAAGCAATGTTTAACTAATATTATGCTTATATATTACATGTTTTTACATAAGTGTAAAAATATTTATGTTTAATTCTTAAAAAAGAATTGTCGTTCTGCAGTATTTTACATTAGCGTTGACAGACATGCAATATTTTGAGATGTTCGTGTACATACTAAGTGTACTTAAACTGAACCTCTTTAAGTTTACCTAAAGTATAATACTTGACCTTACTTGAATTAAAGCATTATTTTCAAGAATTACGAAAGCAATGGTCAAATGCTACGAAACATAAACGGTGTAGACCAAGCGCTACGAACGCGCTACGTGCTTATACTACGTATGACGGTCTTTTCTAAAACAAGTGATAGTGACATCACCGGAAGTCAAATCACGTATTTCGTAGCTTGTCTTTAAATCCTCGGCTCAAAATCCCACAATAAATTTCGATAGGATCGTACAAGTATCCTATAAAATTTTAAATCTGGCGCAATTGATCAGATTCAGAATATATAAAACGCATAAATATGACAAATGTTTTATTCGCGTTTTATTGTAAAGCACAAAAATTGGGCGTGTAATATTTTTCTTATTCTTTCAAATAATTCATAAATAGAAGAGCAAGATGATATAAATAGTAAGTACGTAATTTGCTGAAGAATAAAAATTTATTAAATACTCATATAATATGATGTTAATTTTTATATAAGGAAATAGCGATTTTAATATTCAATTACTAGTCGATACTGAAGAGCCCGCCTGTTAAGGGTAGACTTGTATTAAATAACGCGGTTTTTCGCAAAACGACTAAACTTCACACGACACCCCTCGCCTGCGCCAACTAATGACGTTCACGTACAGTATAATTAATTGTCGAGGAAACTTTGCACGCCATTGTAGACCTATTCACATCACAATAATGAACAAATTCCAATGAAAACATTCGTTAGAAATAATTTATGCTTCTCAAATCTCACGTTATAAGCTTGATAAATTCACCCCCCTGTATATAAATAAACAAAACGAACGGTAAACAAATATTCTGTTAATTACATCTGACCGACTATGCGATTATGATTCTTATTGCATCACGTCAAAGATTGAAATGCAACGTCTCGAAACTATATAGAAATTAACCATGATTTCACTCGCACGTGGAAGGAAACAACTGAAGGTGACTTTCAGTATAATTATTATACAATTTATATCAATTCCGTTATTTTGTAAACTATGTGATTTTTTTTACCGATAGATGGACGCACTTTTGGATATAACACAAGCCTTGAGTTATGTAAGTAAAATCTTAAACTAGCAATTATTTTCAATAATTCAAGTAAAGGTTATTTATTTTATCTGCTGTAAGTTAAGTAAGAACTGCAGTACTTCAATGACATAAGCTGTACTATTATATTTTTTTCTAAAAAAAAATAAAAAGTCTTTTAAAACGATGTCTTTTATAAAATACATTTCATATTTTTAGTGATTATATTATACAATCTTAAGATATTCTCATATTCCATATCTCACCCCATATTAAATATAATTCATCTTACCTATAACACATATTAATTTTAAATAGCATTATATGTTTGTTGCCACACATGTGTGATCCTAAGATCTATAAAGCATATTATAACTTAGTGTCGCGGAGTAATACCGCCGCTTCGTAGGAAGGCAGACCGCTGTCGACGCGTCCAGTCTGACAGCGCAGACACGGTTCTGTTATCACCTCCTGGAAATACAAACATACAAATTATGTTTAATGTAAACACAATTCATTCAATTACAAGTTTCCTTTTTTCACGCAAACCTTACTTTATCAATGTAATATTGAAATGTAACCTAAATTATAATTCGTTCGATGCTACGAGACCCGTAGCAAAGGCGATACTAGCGATTCTGCGTAATTTTGAGCGTACACATACCAAAGATACAATATGAGTTTATGTACACATTGGGTGATATAGACAGGAGTAAGTTATGGAAATTTAATTTACATGTTTACCTGTAACGAATGACATGGCTTATGATCTGTCGTATCATCAACGACGGTCTCGTAAGCCGGCGGCGGGCCCGGCAGCTCCATCTGAACCTACAGACAACGTAAACTTGCTATTAAATATTAAACAAAACACAAGTTGCGGCAGTAACTTATTCAAAATCATCGTTCTCACTCTTTAAGTGGAGCCAAAGAGAATCAAATGAACTTTCTAATATTAAACGTGGATTTCTGAGACCAAAATTCGACTTTAAAATGTATTCTTGTCTTTGTTTTGTCATAAGTAATGACAGGGATAATGATACGTGTTATACAGAGATGTTGATCTTAGAACCCGACGGTAAATATTTTGGATGATATTAAGCACTTTTATTAACAAAATTGTGATCAAATTGTATGTTTAACATTTCTATATTATTAGCCATACCATTACCTTGTTTACAACAAAATGTATTAGAATTCTGCGTTCAACGTTATATTGCGTCCTCTTGAGACGTAACGTCTCGCGTCTCAACCACGCGCTAGTTAGCGACGCACTTCAAACCGAAACGCTTTAATTTTTGCATGCAGCACCTACAACTCGCGACATAAGAAAGTGTTAATACCTATTTAAATGGCCTGCCAAAAGCAAGTACGGTGCTAATTAAATAGAGAGGACGTATTACAACATGCCATGTGAGACTATATTATTAAAATTTTATATTAGGTACAACGATTTCTAAAAGCTAAAGTTGCTATTTATTCTTGCATCTTAATTGGAAAAAGTTTGCAATGTTTCATTTCTATTTTAGAATTTATTTATCAGATCTGTAAGTATCGGGCGTGATAATTAAATCGACAGCCTCGTAGATAAAAGTTCAATGTAAAAATAGCACCGTAGCACTGAATTATCGAAGACGACTGGCGTTTTATTCAATTACAACTGACGTCCATTGAAACGATAAAAGCATTGTTAAATTTTGCATTCTTATTACATTCAAATTAATCATTTCAATTTATTTCAAGTATCGTAGCACAGTAAGAATATTATTCTTATCTCGATTTCCTGAGAAAGAATGACAAGGATGGCAATAACTTGTTACAAAAGTTTTGCAGCAGTGAAAACTCACCGTTAGCGGAAATCATAGATAAATTTATAAATTAAACAAAACTGAATTGAAAATAGATAGTTTCGAATCACTAATCAATCAATCACCGTTGAGTGGTTTGATGATATGACCCCTAATCTGTAAATCATTGTATCTAATCGGAATTCCCTCAATGATTATATCGCAATTATATAAATTATATACCTTAGTTTTTGCCAGTAGAGAGGAGTACAAATAATATGTTAATTGTTAAAAGTGCTTTTGATATTTCTAATTCAGTTTATCATATTATTTACTTTATAAAACTAAACTAATACAAATTAAAACGTACTTAAAAAATACATATGTATACAATATAGTAATAATAAACGTTTAAATTTTATCGTAATTGTTGCTTTAGTTACATATTTTATTAAGCTTCTTAGCTAGAGTTATACAGTTTACTTAGTTTTATAGTAACCAGTAACTCGCTGTCATTAACTCTTCTTTTTCTTATTTCAGATGTGTACAAGAAATAAAACACGATAGCCAGACATAATAAATAGATTCTATTTGTAATGGTAAGTTGAATATGATGGATATGTCCTATTTTAAAGTTAACGACTGTCTCTCTCTCTCTCTCTTTCTCTCTCTCTGCCTAGCTTGCATCCCACAAGGTGGTGGGTTCAGCTTTCCCAATAAGTCTCTTCCACTTCGCTCTGTCCATGACATCTTCTTCGGAAACTTGGCACTCACTCGTGTCTTTTAATACTATATCTTTCCATCTCGTTTTGGGTTTTGCCTCTGGATCTGCGACCAGGGAGGGAAAAGTGTAGTGTAATAACGACTGACTATGCGATTAAATTTATAAATGAAAATAATTTTCAAACTGATATCAAAATGATTTCATGTCGTATTTCAAAAGCATAATACGTAGTAACGCATGTGCTAAAACTGATTGTCGTCTCAGGTTTATTCAAAAGAAGGAATGAGATGACAATATGTGTGCTCTATGACTTTCAGTTATAGTCTCGACGGATGACCTCCTTAAGCGAGAAACTCGGGTTAGAGAATAACCTCTATAAGCGATAAAAATATCACGGTCCGTCGTACTCTTATCCAGATTCGACTGTACATAAGTTACATCGAGTGTAATCCAACACTAAAGTATAATTAACCTTTGTAACAAAACACACAGAACTTTTCTATTGAATACCACAGAAAGGATTCACTTAGCCCCATTGTTTGTACCGAAGATAAACAATAGCACACATTAATGTTGAAAGAACGACACAACTAGCGGTAATGGATAAAGACTTGAAATACGATACTGCTGTTGAACAATGAATTATTACCTCGTGGCCAAATGTCTATGTTATGTTGCTATCGATATGTCAAGGGAAAGATAAAAGGCGCCGGTATTGTTGTGTTTGATAGTCGAAGGATAATGCTTTTATAAAAGTTATTTTAGAAAACTTTTACAATCTATTCTATTAACTCATAAGAGTAGTTATTTAAATATTAATAATGAATAAAAAATATTAAAAAAAAGAAAAAACAAACAAACATAAAGCCAACTCTTGCCGAATATGAATTTTAATATGTACTGGTTTTCCTTCGTTTGCAATGTTGGTACATTGAAATAAAACAATTTACTATTATAATATTTTGAATTGTCCTCCAGTACTAGTAAGATTATAAATAACTGATGTAACCTCATCATCATCATCATCAGATCACTATACATCTCCACCGAGAGGCTCGGAGCCTACCCTAAGTTATTAGCTACGTGATTAGGCCATAGTCAACCACGCTGGCCAAGGGCTGATTGGTTGACTTCCCACATATCTTTGAATTTCTTCTCAGATATGTGCTGGTTGCATCACGATGTTTTCCTTCACCGTAAGAACGTCGGATAAATGTACATATGTAAATCGAAAATCGAAAAACACATTGTAACCTGTTTGTATATTATTCCGAAACTCAATTAACCAGTAGTATACAAAATTAATGTTCATTACAAGACGCGATATTCCAATGATTAGAACGTGGAATAAATATTTTATCTGTAGTAAATAATCGATGACCGTGTACGAACACGCGACGTACTATATCGATTTTATTAATCGAATTGAAGATTAGTACTCGCGGCACGAGTTAGTAATTTCCAACGTTCTCCAGCCATAAATCATAACGTTTTGATTATAGCAATCTAGTATTTCTGAGGTCTTAATGTGCCTTCATTTAATATGATAGTACTAATCATTTAAATAAACGCAGTGGGTAAATAATCTTGATGATGAGGCTTTGTTTTACTGCCGCCCGGGACATCTTCCACGCGGAATTAAAAAAAAGTCTTAATGGTCTATATGTTCTTCCAGACTGTGTGCCATTTGAGCTGTTCTGGAGATACCTTCTTCATCAAACATTCTTCCATCCAACCATCTATATTTTAATTTATTAAATTTCTAATTGCATTCTATATTTAAACATGAAAAAGTTCAAATAAAACTTTCTGACTAAAACCTGCAATTTTACCACATGAGTAAAATTGTCCGTTTTAGTGAGCAACTTTTATCCCATTGAGCGAATTAAGCTGTTAATTCTTCGCCTTTTTAATTCGTTTGAACAGGAAACTTCTGGGATGGAGCAGTTGAATACGGTTAGACTCCTTTTCCACTAGAAGCGGCTATATACAGACACCATCGTGCAGTCTATACCGACAGCTTCGAGCAGTTGTTTTAAGAGGATGACTGCAAACTGCAATCCGTATGAGGTGGTCATTAATCTTGTATATGAATATCATGTCGGGCAAAGCCAAACGAATGAAGCTATCTATCACAACTAGACATTGCCGTCCGTGTTTGGCTGCGCTAGAGTGCTATATCTACGTACAGTCGCGATCGCACCTGTAGAAATATTTCACCTATTGTATGTAGGAGAGAATAGTACTAAGTGGAAAAGGGGTGTAACCACCTTCAGGACGCAGACGATCACTTATTTAGTTGTTGGGGCATGTGCCCGGGGAGAACCGCCGAGCGGAAACCAATTATCGCAAATGCGATTTTTATTTCGAAACAGCGAACACCGCTCGTTAAATCTGGCGAATACGAATCTTTAACCTCGTGAGAGTCTTAATACCTATCGCTAACCAGAATATTAATATATCGATGTATTATGCTTGAAGTAATATAGCCATTAATATTACATTTGCACAAAAATACTCGTATGTAATTTGTAATAACAATAAAAACTTCTAACTATTAATTCGAAGTTAGATTAAGAAGAATGTAATTTTAAAACAGCTGGAGAGCATGAATGAATCTGATATATATTTTATTGAGTAAATGCGTTAATATTTTTGTAGTTTCATCTCCTATGCTGAAATCCAGACCTATTTACCTGTTTCGAATCAACATTTGCCATATTCGATTCATATGTATGATATTTGTTATATATACTCAGACTTGCATACTAAGCAGCAACAATAGGATTTTCCAGGCGAGGCACTTAAGCGCTGGGAAGACTATGCAAATTTTTAAATAGTTAAGTGGATGTCGGCGACTGTCTGAAGTCAGGAGCTTTTATCGTCTTATGGAATTTGTTTAAAGTTGAACAAGCTACCATTGAACTTTTTACTCTTTTTTTAATTAATTCTTAAAATCGATTAAAAAACTTTTACATGTGTTACAAGCCTAATGTTACTTAGGAATAATAGTACCTGGATGACCGAGCTTTGCTCGGTATTTTTTTTTTATATTGTGTTTTTTGGAAATTATATTTAAGTATGAATTACTAATAAAATGATGAAATATGAATAATATTTTTCGATCTTACAGATAGAAAAAGTTAAGTTTATGTTTAAGTTGATTATCGATAAAACACGAATAAAATGACATTTTCTAAAAATGATTCCCAGCTAGATCGATTTATCGCCCCCGAAACACCCTATATACTAAATTTTATGAAAATCGTTGGAGCCGATTCCGAGATTCCAATTATGTATATATATATATATACATATATATATATATATATATATATATATATATACATATATATATATATATATATATATATATATATATATATATATATATATATATATATACAAGAATTGTTCATTTAAAGATATAAGATAAGATATTATTCTAATAGAGAATTATTGAAATCCTTTCAGTATTATTTAAGCTTTTTGTTAAAAACGTAAAACACATTTTTCTGTATAATTAGCGTAATAAGAATATTTGAAGAAAACCGTGGTAACAAAAGTGCTATGATATTCTTTATTCAATTATTTATTTATTTATTTAAAAACTGCATAGCATCCTTACAGTATACAACCAATGTGACACTATACACACTTTACATAACAGTTTACACGATAACATATTTTATAATAACAGTAAATAACATATAACAATCATAAATAAAAAGAAAAAAAAATACATATAATACAGTGCAAGAATATATAAACGCGTAACTAAACATCAATATTCAAACGTCTTCCACACATCTGTACGCAGCCTCTGTGAATTTCGACTCGCTGCAACTAAATAAATCTATATCTCTAGATATGATATTGAGAAGCCATATAGCACGTACTATAGAAGCATTTTCCAATAACTTCGTCCTAGCGGTGGGGTAGAGAAACAATTAGTATCTGCGTACTAAAATATGGAACATCTTAATCATATAAAGCCGATATTTACTGGTATGAAGAACCATATCGAATAAGTGTTATTAGTCTGATTATTATTTCATACCAAAACGTCCTCGATACATTTCCCGAGCCGACAATATTATAGCTTTTATTGCACTCTACTACTCCAAATAACCTATTGGGACTAGAGAAAAAATCATAAAAACACTATCAACAGTTTTTATGTGTTGTATCATCAATTAGTAGTCACTACAGCACTCATAGTCTACAAGTGTTCTTACCTAAGTATAGATTTCCTTAGCGATTATTTAACGAGTGCTCAGTAACTCTGATTGTGGTATAGTCTTTTAAAGTGCAAGATTATCGTTGGTCGATTTAAAAAGATTGATTTGTCTAAATTATTTCGTCGTTGAATTAAGTACTAACTTGAGATTACTATTCCATAAAAAACAAACAAAATCTTATTAAAACTTTACGACGCGGAGAGCGATAAAACCGATTGTTTTGTAATACGATTCAAGTATAAATGTAAAGTTGACTTTATTCTGCAGTAAATTCTTTATGCCAGGAAGATATTAATCGGCTCTTTATACGGTAGCGCCTGGAGAGACGCTTGAAAGTCTGGATAATAATCAGTCGCCGGGCTGTAGCAGAGCTACATAGTTATTTTTATTTAAAATATTTTAATATTTATAAATGACAATGAGCTTTAGATTTGCAACTACGGCGTTTACAAGGGACGCGAAATAGTAACAAAAATGCAATTACGTGTAAACTTTGACTCATAATAGTGACAAATATAACAGGGCATAGCCTTGCATTTTAACGTAACTTAATTAGGTTATGTTTATTTGCTCCCACTATTACAATACTAAAACAGTCATTAAAAATTTTCTTATCTTAATAAAAAAATCCAAAAATAACACGAAACAATCTGTGAGGGCTATTCCGGTGATTCTATTTCCAGCCCAAGGTCTGGCGCGAACTTGACCCACATCTGATCAAACACAATTACGATCGTCCCGGACATACGGATGAATTACCAGACATTCTGATTTACTTCAACTTTCGTATCTTTAATTAATTAAAACGGAATGTAACTCGAAAATTAAGTTACCAACAGATTGAATTACATTTCTCTTTAACTCTATTTATTTTAAGCGAAATCAATAGTGAAACCAATATTATAATGGAAATATTTTATGTCTGTCCATTCTCCAGGGTTTACTGGTGTGAGTGTTATATTTTTTTTAATATAAATCATGCAGTTATGTACCTTATGTCTGCTGAGAAGTATGTATTGGGCTATTATTTTGTCTAATATAAAAGCAAAGTTTCTATAAATTAAAAAACTCATTGTGATCATGATAAGTCATAGGTTGGTATAGAAAATAATAACTTTCTCGAATAACATTTTTATTATTAGATTGAAAGTAATTATTTCTCAAGGTCGCTTGGATCATAGCTATCGATATCGACAGGACACGAGGTGCCAACGCTTAGTTATATTATTGTGTAGTTCACGAACTTTTTAAATCACTTTACTGCAAAAGACGTTTATTTTAGGATTAGAATAAAAATATCTTTATTTTACATATTTAAAACTTACTTCCTACTTATGTTTACTAAAATACTATACTTTTAGGACTTCTGAGATCCTGGTAATATAAGTAACCATCATCCCCAGAGTTACTTTACATAAACAATAGACATAAATAATGCCCGTAACACTGAGGGGTAGATAGAAACCACGGATTTCCATTAACCGCAGTCCTGACACACCTCCCACATTTCAACATCCATACATCAACATGCACGTCGGTTTCAGAACAAAAAATCTACACTAAGTAACTTCCTAAATAATCATTAAACAAATATTAGTGAGACAGTAATTTTACTCAACACATGATAATACCAGTAGGTTAATCGTTTTATAGCTTAGTGAAGCCTTTATAATTGACTAAGGAATTATTGTCTAGGTATACCGGCTAGGCCAAACCGTGAAACCATATTAATGAACTTATCAGAGCAAGATAATTAAGATAGTATTAACATGTATTAACCTTAACATTCTGGAATTTTCTGAACTGCGAATAAATATTTTAAACAAACGAGACGTAAAATTACTATTATAATTATAATCTTTATAAATATTGTATCTACAACATACGCGTTAATTTATTAGAATTAACAAGTTAAACCAAAATGAACCTTATATGTACTATACTACATCTATACTTGCAAAATGAACAGTTTTCTGATTGAATTATATTGCGTGGGAAAGTAAAATATTTTCTTTCTGTGCATTCTCTCTTCCGTTGATTAAAGGTAGGTAACGCATATGCAATTGCGTATGTCTATGGGCAAAGGTCGCTTCGCTATTTCAGCGATTTCAGGTGACCGCTCGCTTGTTTGTCACCTTATGATATAAAAAAACTTAAACAAAACCTAAAAACTCTTAATGTAAAAAAACGTTTCGTTTTCCGCACACATTTACTTCGCGGGCGAAGACTGAATATTAAAATACTTCAATGTTTTAACCGCAACTGCGAGTCCATAGAAAACGACTTGTTACTTAAAAATGTCTTAGCATTTTACAGCCTTTGTTACGAAGCAGGAATTTTAAAATTTTACACTTAAATATCTTCTTCTTAGCGAAATGTAAAACGAAAGCTTATTGTTTAGTATTATTTGCATAAAAACACGATAACAATGAATACTAAATGTACAAGATTCATACTAAATAACGAAGAATCTTTTTGAAATATCGAATTAAAAAACTCGTTACATTATATCATCATCATCATCATCAGCTCACTATACATCCCCACCGAGGGGCTCGGAGCCTACCATAAGTTAAGGGTGATAAGGCCATAGTCAACCACGCTTGCCAAGTGCGGTTGACTATGGTTGGTTGACTTCACACATATCTTTGAATTTCTTCTCAGATATGTGCAGGTTACATCACGATGTTTTCCTTCACCGTAAAAACGTCGGATAAATGTACATATGTAAATCGGAAATCGAAAAAACACATTGGTACATGGCGGGATTCGAACCCAGGACCTTCAGATTGCAAGTCAAGTGCTTGTCCGACACCGCACCGACGCTCTGAAACATACTAAAAGGAAAACTAAAGTGTATGTGTGTGTAAACTACGTCCAATCAAATCCAACAAACTTTATAAAAAAATACATATCAGTTAGCTGTATTCTAGTTTATGTCAATTATTAAATATCTAAACGCACCTGAAGACTGTAGTTTTAATAGTGCGACAAAAAATAACAAAACCTTAATCCATAAAGTCGTATATCGTTTGGCCAATCGCCGTAGAACGTGGGGCGGAACTACAATCCCGCGACGGAAGTGCCCCGGGCTAACCGCGTTAGCTTCCAGCAGCCGCTCGTTAGCGATAATACCGCCAAGTAAATAGCTTTTGAGTCAACAACGACTAAGAAATGCTACAAGATGCTATTATCTAGACTTTCAGACATGTATTACCTGTTATAAAGTGTGGTATGTAGTTCAAAGGTAAAAATTATGGTCAAAGTACGTATGTAATAATTGTCAGTACATATACAATGAAAAACTACTTACTAAATACCCCAGTAATTATATTCAACCGATACACGTAATATTTACGAGTTGCTACGATATAACTTGCGTAGCACTTCGTAGCTACAGTGTAGCACATTGTAGATCAAAATGGATTTGACATTGAAAAAATTACTTTTACTTTTTTCAATAAACAATCGAATCAAACAATTAAGGTACTTTAAATAAATAACGGTTGTATTCATACTTATTTTGCCTTATACATAATAAGCTTCAATTACACATCAGTTGAATAACAAAGGAATTAAGAATGAATTTGATTTACTTTCAAATAGAAGCGAGCTTCAGTTTTGCTTTGCTATTGGCCTTTGTTCAAGGTAAAACATTTTAATTAAGGTAACAACCAAATTGAATTGCCCGAGTCTTTTGCAAATTACGCATTCTTTGTAGTTGAAGCAAATAAATTTTATTTTTAAAAGAGGACAGTATTGTTTTTGTACATGTGTAGAACACTATTGTTATCTCTATTTTCTTCCAAGAGAGTGAGAGAGACGTCAATAATAATGTCAGGTGACAGTGTGAGCATCGGTAAGAAAACGGTGTGTTATCCTTTGTAGATATTTAGTTACGAACGTAACGTCAAAACAATGAAGGAAAGAATTTCGAATATTTTTATGAGCCTATTTAGGTGTAAATTTAATATAAAATATTAACAAACAATCTCAAAGGTATTTATCATAATTTTTATTACTTTAAAAGGCCTTCCTTTAAATGCCTACGCAAATTGCCAGCTTGTAATATCCTATTAAATATGTAACATATCTGATATATAAACACGGCTAAACACTCACGTATATTCGTCCGGTGGCGGCACCGACTAGTTTCGAGCTCATCGGGGGCCCTTCATCAGGATGAGTGGTACTGGTATTACTACTATTAATAGTCGCCGCCACTGGACGAATATACGTGAGTGTTTAGCCGTGTTTATATATCAGTTTAGTATAATGTCTCACGAAAGTTTGAATAATTTAATGTAAAATATCTAACTAAAAAATATATATCATTGCATTTAATTATCGATTTAAAAATAATTTTTAATTATAAAAATAACTTAATTAACAATCAATTCTTTTGAAAAAAGTAATTTGCATCGGATGATAGGGTTTGCTTCATTTAACTTAATAACAGAATAAATTGGAAAAGTTTATGTTGGAACAGAGTTCAGTCGTGGTCATAGCGGATCTAAATGCATTGCACTATGAATTATATTGGAATAATATCCCTACATTGAGTTAATCCGAAAAGCTTATCAATTTCTGATTAACATACATAATGAATTTATGTACAGTTATAATTTGAAAGAGAATTTTAATAAACTCAAAAACTATTATACTTCAACTAATTCTATAAGCAAGTAAACTAGACCATATTTCTCTTTTTTATCTATATTACCTACGCGATTGAAAATGATTGGTTACAAAAAATATGAAGCATGTGTAATTAATTTTTTTTAATAAAAATATTAGCACATTTTTGTAAATTTACTTAATTCTTGTACCATTACAACTAAGCTCTATACTTGTGCTAGGACATGGTTTACAACAATAGTCGAATGACGGGATTCGAACTCCCCACCTCATGATTGGAAATCCGTACCCTTAACCATTAGGATATTGGCGCTTAAAAGTAAGTAAAGAAAATCCTCAAAGACTAGTGTATAAAAGGTTTTGTATTATAACCGTGTAAACACATTCAACGCTGAAGTTATACAGGCTGATTAAAATCTAGTTTAATATCTGTGGTAACGGCTCGTGAACGACTCTCGTATGCGCAATATAACGCCGTAAAAAATAAAAGTGTTGTGAAACTCGTAGAAACAAATATATAGAATAACATTTTAAAGTGCACTACAGATGTTTATTATCAAATATTTCATAAGTTTTATGTCAAAATAAGTTAATTGAATTTTCATTTATAAAGAAGACGACGGTAAATTAATAATAATGAATATATAAATTATCTTTTCTATTTTAAGAAGCAACCATCAATTTTTTGCCCCAGAAGGTGTAAAATTTTTAAGTTTTTAAAAAATGCCCTTTATTTTTTTAATACCCAGAGGCGAATTTTTATTTTATTTTTCTGGCGACCCTTGTGACCACCCCTATCATCCCCCTTCCTATGTACGTAACCTTTTGGGACACCCTGTATATAATTTTTACATAATTATATTTATAAGTAGACACAGAAAGCCGTCTGACATTGTAAACTCTACTACATAAACTATATGCGCATACGCATATATAAAGCGATGCATTTGTTTCGTATGTATTTACCTGTAATCGAGCGTCAGCGCTGACGGTGTAGACTCCGCGGCAATCACTCGTGTCCTCCGGCTTGTCTGTCGGCGCGCGTCGCCAACACGCCGCACAAACCGCCACCAGCACACCACACAGCGTCGCACTGACAACAACAATTACTGTTAGTTTACGTTGCAGAAATGTTATGCATTAAAACATATTAATGTTTCTATTTTCTATACATAATAAATCAGGAGAACACGTAGTAGAAGCTGGATAAAACACTGTTGTGCCTTCGAAAATGATAGAAGTTAACTTATTCCTAAATACTTTTTGCAACTTCAAGTGCATTTTTTTTAATTTTGGTCTTAAATATTGGTCTAAATATCCTATAAGATTACTTCTTACTGTTAAGTTTTGATTTTTATTATAATATATAATAATAGTCCTATACTCTGTTAAAAATCTGAGTACAAAGTACAGCAAACATTGTTCGCATCACATACTTGCTACATAAACTTTTATAGGTTTAAGTTTGAAAGTCACTAGTAAACTACAAGCTTTTATTATCTACATAACACTTTAAAATTTACTTTGTAAAATAATATTTTACATAAAAAAAACTTCAAAATTATACTTCTTTAAAAACAACTATTACTTTAAATATTTGTACCCAGATAGAATACGTGAAAATTCACAGTAAATTCAATTTGTAGCACTTTCTCGCTTGTGTAAACATTACTATGCATTTTGCTTTGTATTGCCAGTGATAAGCCCGATAACCGCTTCCGCTTGTAAAGCGCTAATATCGCTTAATTCTCGAGGACTTATTAGTATTGCGTGCTACGCCGCCAGAATTAATTATGTTAACCTCGCTTCACTACGCAACTCATTTACAACCGTAATTTACTCGCATTTCCTCTAAATTTTGTTCTTTATAGACGTGAACATTATAAATTGTAAACCATAGTTCGTAAAAACTAAGCATATGTACCAAATGTATTTCTGTTGTGGGAGAAACAACAAAAGCTATCGACGCCGTACCTAGAAAGCTTTCACAGTTGTTACATCCATTCGATCAAGCTGGAACATGTTATGTTGTTATGTTAGAAGAACGTAGCTTTAGTGGGAAATTAATTAGTCCAGAATATTCACATCAAAATAAATTCGTAGAGATAATCGTCACATTTATGTTGTAAAGTCCAAAAGCTTTTCAAATTCAAACATTTTTTGCCTTCGGTCACCTAAGTTGAAATTTAATTAAAATTGAACATTTTACAAATAAGCTTCTAGCCAATCTTTGTATCGTATTTATTTGTTTAAAAAAAAGGAGTAAAAAACGGTTCTGTTAATATTAAAATATGATAATCAAAGGATTAAGAATAATTATTTCTTCATTGGAAACGGCAATATACAGTCGCATGCTGTGACCTCAATTAAATTAAAATTGCTTCGTATTTATTTAAAAAGCTTTGAAGTAAAAATGAGTCAACAACACGCAAATCTAAATCCTTCAAAAATTTCCTTGGTTTTTAATAAGTTAATTTCTTCATACTTATATAAATTAATTAAATGTTAAACGTTACTT
Organism: Papilio xuthus; assembly: GCF_000836235.2. NCBI lineage: Eukaryota > Metazoa > Arthropoda > Insecta > Lepidoptera > Papilionidae > Papilio > Papilio xuthus. The sequence goes on from NW_013530507.1 coordinate 1,788,189, forward strand.
TAACCTATTTTAATTAACCTAATAAATAAGAAAACAAGTTCATATAAAATAAAATTGTTAGGAGCATTCTAACAACAGATAACTAATTACCCGATTTTATACGACATTCTATCAGAAAAATACGCACCGGTTTTGCAAAACCTTTTTACGAATATTGTATCGAGTGAAAACAATATCCATTAGGACATGCAAAATTTATGTGCCGGTTCGTGGCTCTATGACAACACTCATTTTGGTATTGAATCTCCAATTAGGAATCAATGTTACTGATATCTCGACGAACAACTTTATTTTAAACGTAAATTAAAGAAGGTTTTATAATAAAAGTCATACAGATTAAAAAATATTTATCAAATATTGGGTAAAAATTACGAACTATAGTGAAAACCGGCTATTTTTAGACTATTAATGAAAACTTATTTTTCTACTATCATATTGTACGAATCAATTTAATGATATTGTTTGTCATTGAATTTATTTTTAATGAATACCGTATCAACGTAATACGTTTACGTGATTAACTGAAAGGGAAAACAGATTTTTATCGGCTTTGTGAAGCTCGTCGATCGACGATTGAATAGTTCTCGCTTTATAGGATTAAGAAAGCTTTTGCCAAGCTCTAAGCCACGCGCGGAACTATAGCTTAGAGCAAATATATTCTTGCCTAACGAATTTGTTAAATTAACACGCCTTGTTACTTAGTCATTTAACATTCAATAAAGTTTTGCTAAGTGTTGATTTTCTCCCACTATAATGGAGTCACCCTTAGCAATCATTAAAAAAATGCGGCAGGTAGGAATACTTGCCATTTAAAATAAATTCCAGCTTAATACCTTCCCGCGTTTTTGAGAAAAAGGGCCTTGACAGATAGACGGACGAACAAAAAAGTGATCCTATAAGGGTTCCGTTTTTTACGGGACCCTAAATGGGGTAATTCCTTTTTATTTTTTTTTATTTTATAAAACTAGGTTGTTGGTTGACAATATTTCATTTTCTTTTATCTATCTACGAATATTACTATTCCTTTTGCTCACAACTTAATCTAGTTGTCCTTTATCTCAATTCCTAAGATGGAATAAGTCCAATTACAGTTTAGGAACTTATTACCTTGACGTAGATCTGTGACATGAGTTATTCTTTACCTCTGAACACTATTTATCGTTAACATACAAACAACACAACATATTTGTTTTGATTGAATGACACTCGCAAGATATGTTTGTCCCAACTAATTTTATTTGTGTGAACTAATAATAGTGGGGCGTCGGTGGCTCTGGGGTCAAACACTTGACTTGCAATCTGCAGGTCCTGGGTTCGAATACCGCAACGTACCAATTTGTCTTTCGATTTCCAACTTACATATGTACATTTATCCGACGTTCTTACGGTGAAGGAAAACATCGTGATGCAACCTGCACATATCTGAGACTAAATTCAAAGATACGTGTGGAGTCAACCAACCCGCATTTGGCCAGCGTGGTTGAGTATGTCCTAGTCACCACTAATTTAGGGTAGGCTCCGAGCCCCTCGGTGGGTATAATGGTGCGAACTAAAAATAACATTAAGATAATATGACTGTGCTTTTTATTTATTTTCAGTCGCGATATTTTTTCTACATTCTAACATATGTGTATTCTAATCATGCTCCTAGTAGTAATATGATTTAACAGCAATCAATTACGTCCATGTTTGCTTCGGATGTCAGATTAAGATTGGGTATAAACTAAGTTTGGAGCGTGTGGCGACCGTGGACCAAGTTTTGACGTTAATGGATTCACTTCTATCTTCTCGTTTCGCGTATTTATATACGACGAGTAACACATTCGACCTTAGCACGGTAAACTCTAGCCTAGATTACCTGGCCATCAGAAGAGTCTAAGAAGCAATCAGAAATAGGAATCTAATTTTTATGTTCCTTAATGTGGGGTTACAACAGAAGCTACTTCTTCAGTTTCTGTCTTTTTGTTTGTTGTGCCTCTAATCTGTAAATATAGACTGTATTATAATTCAAAGGACTTGACCTATTGGCGAGTAAAATACGAGAAACCTGGTGGATAATCTTATTTCTTAACATCTTCTTCCAAGTACTTTACATCCATTGCTTTTATGCTTTCAGCTGACAGATCAATTTGACGAAAACGGAACGGCTGTCACCTTTTACGGTGTTAATAAAATTGCGATAACATCAAATTTTACGAAATTTTCATATCTTATATAAATTTTATAGACTATTTGTAATATTACTTTCCCGACAATTTTACCGTGACATGAAATAACTTATAAAACAAGTTACGATATTCCGCGTAAATAAATACTGATAAAGAATCGAATGATTTTTTTTTTCAATACAAAATTCATACAAAAATAAATACAATTAGAAACTAATATTCCTTACTGATATTTGTTCAAGACCAAATTTATTAGACTTTCGTCGGACTTCGGTCGACGTCATAATAAATTCTAGAACTCAGTATTTGCAATGTAATTGAAGATCAACTCCCGTAGGATAGTCTATTGGCAGCGACGCCTTGACGCGAAGTAATTAACGTACTTTAAGCAATAAGCGAAATCAAGCTTTTCCACTAATAATTTTCCCATAGAGAGGTAATAAAGCGCGAGTGAGGACTCTGACCGGGAGATTTATTGCACTATAAACTGACAACGAGCATGACCAGTCATTTTCCCGGATTTCCAGTTTTTCGCTCTGATATTACGCTCCTTCATAAAGTTTGATAACGGCACTTTTATGTATTAAATGTTATACATAGAGGATATTCGTTTGGGAAATCATTTTAAATGGTTTTATGTTATTGAATTCAGAAGCTGATTTATCAATCGTATGCATATTTTGATGAAATTAGATAATACATTCGACCATACTCTTACCATCTTTATTAAAATTATAATATACGTAAACGCATGTGACTATGTAGACTTTTACAGCTAAACTCAAAAGCGGATAATATTTGCTTAATAAATACAAGTAAATAAATTGAAGACCAACCTTACAAAGAACACATTGACATTATAATGCATCGGTTCTGTCTGCGTGACAGTCGGCTGAGTGTGGTTGTAGTAGTGCTTGGCATGGGAGATGGCCGCAGCCGCTGCCAATCTCTGCGAGCTGCCCATCGCCCAGCCGAGCGGGCTGCGCTGCGCACTAGCCGCGCCCGCCGCGCCCACCGCGCCCACGCTCGCCGCACACCAGCGGCGCCAGCGAGCCACCACCGTACCCAGCGGCGCCGCCTGCGCGACTGCCGACTGCCACCACCAAACTTTTGTTGCTTTTTTTTTAATTTATAATCACCAAACTATTATTTTTATATCCAGCCAATATTAAATTATTGTTTACGTATCTATCAGCTAGCTTTCTTATTCCATCTATCGACCAAACACATCTGAAACAAGATAGATAAGTTGTGTTTAATTATTCAGTCGATTTTCTTTGTAAGTTTATTCATAAAGTTAGCAGTTTGTTAAAGAAGTTTTGTTAGAATTAATTGGATTCGGATGTCGTCGTCTGGACAGCGATGTAAAATAATGGTGTTGTTTGAATTTGAAAGAAAATTGAAATTCTGAACGCGAAGTATTGGGGAATTAAATGGGAAGTCGATCTTCGTCACTAACGATGCCAACTCTAATTATTTAGACATTTTAACAAATGACTATGTTGATGAACTACTTTGAATTCTTAACTTTTATCACGACTGTACAACTGTCTCTTTTTTAATTTATTGCATTTATAATACTGGCAGTTAGGTACTCATCTCGTTATTTACAAATCAAATCATTCATAGACTTATATTAAGAAACTGAGAACTTATATACCGTTACTGTCAAGGCACACGTAAAAACTAAAATTTGTTTAGTTTAATAATATCTATTGTAATATTATTTTATAATTCCGATTGAACCAAGCACAAAATATTCAATATCCTTGTATGTGTTTAATTATTTATTCTAGAAATCAAATAAATCAATCTTTAAAAAAGAGAAATCTCAAATTCTATTACAGAGTTCGATAGCAGTTATTTAAAGAAATGAAAAAAAAAAACATATACAAACTAGTTAAAACCGAATTCAAAATAAACAAAAGATTTGTGACGTCACTTAAAACAAAATTGTATATGCGAGTTACTTTTGTTTGACAACTTTTAGAACTGAAGAGACTATTTCCATAGTTTTAATAGCTTTAAAACTATAATTGGTTTTAGAATAAATCGCAGACCTTTTATTTAAAATAATTTAAATGCCATTTAATAGCACACTATTTTTTGTACTTTTAAATTATATCTTTATATCTAACCCATAAATTATATAATGTATAATATTATAAGTTAAACAATTTAATATAATTAATATTTAAAAAATTATTAAAATTTACCTTATAAATGTAACACAAAACCAAGTTATCACTTTACGCGGCACAAGTTCGCGCGAGTTCGTCGGGCGATGACGCGACCTGCGCCCCCGGACTGTCACACTCGAGTGCCGGAAACAACCCCCGAGTCCCAACTACGACCAACTCCGAGCAAACTACAGCCACACTCTCCAAACATAGGAGCCAACATTTGCGATACATTGAAGTACATACACTTTTAATATACGTAAGTGATTTAAAAATAGAATTTTACGAGCGACATCTATTTGTTTGAACTGTTTTTGTTTTATTCAAGTGTTGGCTTTTCAGTGTTAAGTTTTCAATTGTTTTCCTAAATGTTTTGTAAGCTTCGCGCATTCGTTACATTAATTAATGGAAAAATGAACGAACTAAATATAAAAAACGTATTGTTCGCAAATAATATATTATTTAATACTGCATTTTTAAACAATTTCAGCACAGTTACGTTATAAATATCGCGTCACTGAATTGATTTTTAAAACAATTACCCCATAAATCTTATTTACGACCACATTACATTGTGATGTCGAGTAACAACGCTTTAACAAAACAAATTAAAATTATCATCATGGAGAATTAAAATAAAAGCGATCATTTATTTAATACTAGCGGTCGTCCGCGACTTCGTTAAAGTTAAAAAAAAATCGTAGCCTAAGTGTTCTTCCAGACTATGTTCTATATGTATACCAAATTTCATCAAGGTCCGTTAAGCCGTTCTGGATATACCTTCAAACAAACATCCATCTAAACATTCGCATTTATAATATTAGTAAGATAAAATTTTTTCTTGCATATTGCATTTTTAATTTATTACTAACTTTTACCCGCGGCTTCGCCTGTGATAGATAACATTAATTTACTCCTTGTGAGAATTTATTATACAAAAGACGGGAGAATATAAAATGAGTTTCTGCAATATTTTATTAAATTGGAAGCTTCATTTTAGATTCATTTAGAATACTTTGAAGTTAATAGTTCGCTGAATAGTTAGATGACCTAAGTCTATGAAGCGTCTAACTTAGATTGAATTAGGCTTGCAAATACCAAACCGTGGAATGTATACTACGGAATAGTTCCTGCAACTGTTAAGTAATATTAACTCGCAAAGGCATGTTAACTACTTAAATATACATAGTTAATAAAATATTAATCTTAATTAAGAAATTTATAATGTTTTTAACAAGTGAAAATGATAACTTCTAGAGGATAAAATGATCTTTTTTTCTTTTATCTGTATCGTAGAATATTGGATATTTTATGAACTATACACGAAGAGTAACCATTGGTTTGTGTGGTCAAAATCTATCTTACATCGTTGACAAAACATAGATAAGAATGTTTTAAACGGGAATTTTAGTCTCAGAAAAACACAGTTATAATGCCAACTTTAAAATTATTAAAATATGAGTCTACGAATATTTTTTAGTACAATTTTTATTTCATATAACAATACTAATGCATGTTCTTATATTATTTTTGTCACTTCTTAACGGATAACATTAGATATAGATTCGTATCATTCAAGTTAATATCAAGATATGAAATCATCATGTGCATCGCTATCAACTAATTCGTATCATGTCATTTCTAAATCATAACCCTACTAAAGCGATTGTCTTGTTTGGTGCCAACATTTGGACAAACATGTCTGTCGATAATGTCTGGATGTTGTCACTCCCTCGCTCGTGGCCGACCCGTCACGCCGCAAGGTATGTCCGTTAATGTTTTATTTTGCTTTGCTAAGCGAATCTGCACCTTATAGAGAGGCTTCGCGGCTTATTGTGTTATAATAGAATTTCCCTTGTATAGTGGGAAACTTTAATATTCATATTGCTTCCGTTTTAAAGCAATTTGTATTTAGTTTAGAATCACTTAGTGTTGCTTTTAGTTATTTATTTGTTGTTAACATTATCGGAGATGTGAGAAGCAAAAATGTATCAGCGAATTTATAAAAGGACTTTTCATATTTGTAGAAATTATGTCTATAATTTCTATTGTATAGATGTAAATAACTATAGTAAACTTGGGATTACTCCGCGTCCCACTCTATTAGCGTTTGTCCGTCCGTCTGTCTGGCTGGGAGTATTCGATTTATTGCGTCTGACGCGAGGTCCCACGGGAGCCTGTTGGGATCACATAGGACGCCCGCTACGCTGTAATTAATTTTCACGCCATGTCCGTTATGACTAACAATTTAGAACTTATAATGTCAATTTTGTCACATTCGATAAATTCCAACTTGAGTTAGTTAACAAAATGTGCCGAAGCAATTATTTATAGTTCTTAAAATTACAATAAATTAAGATACATAGATAAAGTCATTGGATGAATCGCGGAATTGCTTCCATTTTGCGCGTGTTTTCTGTATGGTTGTAAAGCAGTCTCAAAAAAGTCTCCCTCTCACTGGAAATGTATCGAGTAGTCACAATGAAACACTGGTTATATCTTGGTGCGAGTCAACTTTAATTACATTCGATTGGCAAGTCGATAAATATACTAAATAAATTAATACCGCGATCTAACAATATGTTCCGCCATCTATTGATATAATATTATAAACTAAATTGACATAGCATTTGACAATGGTCTTGGTATTACCACGAGTTGGCTGGACTATTCGTGCTACAGATTTGAGCATCTACCGCTGTTAACTTAAATTGTTAATTGGTGATAAAAATGTTAATACATAGTTGTGTTATTTTAATATTGAAGAAGATGTTAGCCGTTGACAATATTTCCTTGTTAATTTTTTTTTTAAATCATAAAACTATGGAAATTTTCTATTTCGTTTTTTTGTTCGTTATTTTTTATGTTCTATGATGAGATGTTATTTCTGTAGCGAAACTATTAAGCACTGTATGCGTGAAATTATCTGAGAGTCCATCTCAAATCAATTAATGTGCGTGCATCAGTGGTCTTATCTTTTCAATTAAGTTTCGTTGCAAACTGTGACATTTTGTTAATTATGATCGGGAAATGAATCAGTCTCGTATTCATTTGTTTACTAAGTTTGTTTCTAGTCAATCGAAAAACTTTTCCAATATTTGTCTGTAAAATTGGTTGGTTTGAAAAAGAATTCTGGCTGATATATTTAAAGATTAATTTAATCTAATTTTTGTTAATTATTGTAATATATTTTTTTTTTTACGTTTTATAGCCGTTCTATTATTTTATTTATTAAGAAAATATTGATTGAAATGTAAAAAAATTGATGGAAAATTAATAATCAAATAAATTTTACCATCGCTTACGGAATGAAAATTCAAAGTTTTTCGGTTTTTGATTTCGATCCTTAAGTAAGGATTGTGGCAAAACTTCGGCAAAAAGTCGGGAATTCCCAATTTCTTTTTAAATCAATTTAAGTTTACAAACACATATAAAAAAATGTATACCTATCTCTGTTTTTTAAGAGAAGAAAGGGGATTTATATGTTTCCAAGGACAAGCAAAAAATAAGAAAAACGTTTTTGGCGTCAAGCCGTGTTAATCTTTTCTAGTTAATTATTTTGGCCTTGATAATTTTTAATATTTTATTATGTAACATATAGGTATTTTTAGACATTATTAGTTAGAATTCTTTGTCGCGAATGGCGCGCTTTCATAATAAAGCCAAGTGTCAGAATGATTAGTGAAGGGACATAATCATCGACATTTTAGTAAAGCTAGTGTTGCGCCAGTACACAGTGTCGGATTTTCTCCCTAACAGTATACCTATATATTAGTAAATATTATTAGGTATAACCACGTAAGATACTTGTGGTTTTACTCCGACCATAACCGCGTATTTTGTTATTGTGCGAAGCTAATGTGATTGAATACATATTTTAATATAGTTGATGTGAAAGGTCACGTGTACGAAATATAATATTGACAAAATCTACCATGAACATTTTAAAGAAATTCAAGTACTCAAATTCCTGCGATTCAAATATCGAAATCCATGTCCTACTGCCTACTTAAACATTCGCCGATAAGAAATAAATTAAATGACCGTTTTAAATAGCAATATTAGAGATGATTCGGTCATGCTTGCCTCGCCGGGGGAACTGCCGCGTCCCCAGATTTATCACAATCCTTCTCACTTGCCCTTATTACCTTTCGAGCTAACGCGGTCGCTCAATGTCCCGGTACTAACATGTTCTTAACCTTTTGTAGTGCGATGTTACGGTCGTCCATCAACTTTATCTACGTAAAGATACCAAAAGAGTGTAAGCACAAGTAATAATACTACTAAAAATGTTTTGTATTTGCGATATAAACTTGTATTTATATTGCTAAGCATACAGCGACTGTATTCGTCATGTAATTCATTAAAATAATTGACACATGTAATGGTCGAACAAGAATCGAACAGTTTTTTTTATGCACCAAAATTAATTTTCATTTTTATCAGATTAAAAAGTATGTAAACATAAGTTCAGAATTCGATACATTTGTTGTCATTTTGTTTTTTTTTATTTAAATGACATAATAAATAGTTAATAAATGTCACATTTACAAATTACACAATTTAATGATGATAAGAAATAATAATTAAATTCAATTTAAAAAAGATAAAATGCCAGTTGATTTATCGTTTTACGTAAAAATATTATACAAAAACGAAAAAATAACCAACAGTAAGTAATTAGAAATTCTTGGATTTTTTCGTAACATTAATTGATGCTTACTATTTAAAGTGAGTCACGGAAAAGTTAATAACGTAAAGTTTCTTTTAGTTCGATTACATTTTAAATCACTCATCGTTGACAAAAATCTTTAAAAAAAAATCTCAAACTAAAAAAAACGTCGAACAATATATCGATTCATTTAGTTCGTGCATTCACAATTTTTTTAATTTGGTTCAACTCAAATACCTCACATCGAACATTTTCAGTTACAAAAAGTAGATATAAAATGTTTGATATTGAAGAATACGATTAAATATGGGACAAGATAATTACCTCTAATAGAAAAGGTGGGGGAAAGTGGTATTGTCTATTGTATTCGATCCCCCATTTCAAAGCTTAGTTTATTGCTCGTCGTGAATAATAAACCGTTAGACCATATGACGTGCATTATATCAGTTTCACACGGCGAACAATCAAGCAATGATGTACTGTTGTCTACCGCACTGACACACTATTCTCCCCTCGTGGAAAGCTAGCATTAGGTGATAGCCGTCCTGAAGATGGCCCCTGATGGACCCAGATCGATTGCGGTGAATAATAAAAGAGAGAACGCGGGGCCGCGGCTCGTAACGACCCCGCCGCGCCTCCGTCACGCCTGCCCAACATCGTCCGGCGATGGACTTAGGTTCACCATACGTACATAAAATTATCATAGATTTCCTCTTAATCTTTTTAATAAAGCAAAGATCTATGTCTTAAACCAAATCTATTTAGGCTTAGGTTGTACGATAGAAAATATTTCCTTGATTCATGGCAAAGAACCAATAACATAACATTTTAAATACTGCATATTACAATGCCAGCTTATTCTGGAAGTGGGGTGTTAAAATTGACGTAATATGTAGAGAAAAATTTCTCTTGGTCTCGGAAAACCATCCTTATTGTAATGATGTAAAATAATTTAAGATTCAAAAGAGTTACCATCGGGACAGAATTCCTGAGATATCATAAATTGTGGTCACCGTAACGCAGGCTACAGCTCGGCCACTATGTCTTACGAACTATCTGAAAATTGCAAAAGTCAGGTGAACTATATTTTAGTATACAGAAAATAAAAATGTCTAAAAATAAAGTACAACCTAATACAACAAAATTCGTCTTGTTTTTTATAGCGCGAAGTTTTTTAGTGTTCTAATAGATTTTCATCCGTGTTAACCTCAAACAACTTACTATTTTAGCAGTTTTAATAAAGAAAATATATTTTATAGAGACACAATTAAAATAATATTTATTTCCTCAACACTCGAATAAAAGGTATCACAAAAAATGTTTTCTGTTCCTATATAACTGAATAATTTAAGCCAAAGATAATAAAAGGCAAGTTGCTAGCGTTCCGTCCACATGTGAGAGGTTTTGCGTCAGGTGACGGTTCCCCGGAGAACCACAGTCTGCCACCTCGATATAGTACAGGCGACACAACATACGTCATAGAGAACCACGTCAGCAATACCAGCCAATCATTATGTTTTAGATCCGATTTTAAAACATAAAAATGTTTTCATAAAAAACAAATGTGTCATAACTTCTACGTAAAAAGTGAAATGTACAAATACATGTAGGCACAAACTTCACACTGAGTTTCCACTGCTTCTTCTGTTTGAAACAATAATGTTTATTGTACACGTGTTTCGACGGAGAAATCCGCGGTAAAATTTTATTTTCGCGCTTTACTGAGCCTCAGTTAACTTAGTTTAAGATATAAGAAGTGGTTCGTAAATATCCACTGACAGATAAAATATATTGTCGTCACTTGCATTATCTTTGAAAGAAAAGAGACAGCAATTATGTTCGTATATATACAAGCGACATTTGAAATTCCTTCAAAGATTGTAACCGGTTGGGTCCTTGTAACTTGAAGTTCTTACATTGTAACATTTCGATTTACATACCGTGGTGTCATACTTTCTAATATCCCGTTACGATACTTTGGCGTCACGTTCAATAATTTATGTTATCCGTGTAATAACAGGCCGCTAGGCGGCGCTCACGTAGCGTGTCTCAAGAACTTGAAATTTTGATCAATATTGCATCTACACATCGCTGCCGCTACGGAACTTTCGTTCTGCTATTGCTGCATACTTTATGGTCGCCTGGTAAGTGAAACTAGCGCGGGACAAAAACTACATGATCCATTGTTCGTAGTTTCGCGTACCTGAACTTATTTTTTATTGATATATACCCTTTAAATATTAATCCTATTGCCTTTTTTATGGTTTGTAGTAAGAGAGGATGAACTGTAATACAAAGAATTCATACTTATCCCTCAAAAATATTTACCAAAGAAATTACTGTAAATTTTTATATTCAAAACCTATCGATCCTAATAAAAATGTTTGTAGGTCAGTTTGTTGTAGTTACCATTACGTATGGATAGTAATAGCTTTTATTTTTTTCCTAAAATAGAAAGAAGGCCAGTATTGTGTCTCGACTTTCTTTAATATTTGATGTGACAGTTTTGAAGTTCTCCCTCTCCGTACCCGATGCACAATAAGCATACTAGACTATGCTAAAACCATTTTTATACAAATAAGTAAATTATGGCATATATAAGAGCGTCGGTGGCTCAGGAGTCAAGCACTTGACTTGCAATCTGTCCTGGCTTCGAATCCCGCCATGTACCAATATGTTTTTCTATTTCCGATTTACATTTATCCGACGTTCTTACGGTGAAGGAAAATATCGTGATGCAACCTGCACATATCTGAGAAGGAATTCAAAGATATGTGTGAAGTCAACCAACCCGCACTTGGCCAGTGTGGTTGACTAACGCCTAATCACCCTTAACTTATGGTAGGCTCCGAGCCCCTCGGTGGGGACGTATAGTGAGCTGATGATGATGACTATATAGCATAAGATAATATCTTCAAAGGTTATTTTCTATTTTAGTTGATGCTATCCAGGTGTTCATGTTGATCAGATTGTTATGAAAATTACTTTGGGTGTTCTGCAAGCCTTCAATTCTGAACGTTTATTTTTAGTTTTTTACGAATAATATTTTACTTGGCGTATTCACTAATGTTGTGTGAATCCGGTGTTCGTATCAAAATAACATTTACACTTCTCAATAATTTCGATTCACGAGAAAACCTTGAAGTCTTTATATTCTTGTTAACTCTTGTGATAACTTAACGTTTTTGCCTTAAACTTCTTTGTCTTTTCTATTGTAGTGATAAAAACAAGTTTTCGTCGTATTTATCGTAAATAGTTTAATTAATCACACGATACAAATATGCTTCAGTATTAAATCGTTAACATGTGAAGTAATACGTCGTCGCATGTCGACTGTGTAAATAATTCATTATCTTTTTTTGTTTCTTTTTTTCGTACAAACGCAGCTGCGTACAGTGAGTACAACAATATATCTTTATAGTATTACATGTAATTATTATGTGTTTATTAATTTAACTCTATTATAATGATTTCAAAAAGATCGAAGAAAAAGACCCCATAATTAGAATTCCAAGATAAACATTTTTAACAGCGGTAGACCCCGCTTTAACATCTTCGCACGTATTGGCCCGGCTCGCCCGGTGAAATACCACGACCACACACAGGCGTCAAGTGGAAGCATATCCGCGTTCCGTCTGATGAGAGTGCGTCCCGGAGGCCTAATTTAGTCCTCTTCCCTTCCCATCCTTTTTCTTAGAAGGAAAGGATAGGATGTGGAAGTAGACTTTCCGGATGAGAGAATGCATGGAAAGGGTCAAAATTTCTTACTGTGCATCCTCTTCCCCGTCGATTAAAGGTAGGCAACGCATATGCAATTGCGTATGTCTATAGGCAACGGTCACTTCGCTATTTCAGCGATTTCAGGTGGCCGCTCGCTCGTTTGCCACCTTATAATATAAAAAAAAACTTTTTGTCTTAGAAAAGCAGCTAAATATCTTACTACATATTTTAATGAAACTCTTTGTTTTTTTTTTTTTAATTAATTGAAAATATAAATCTGTTATTATTTATCGTTGTAAGATTGTTGATTGTTGTTATTAATTATTTGTTGCGTTTACTTTTAATTTAACATTTATAATTATTTTATTTTCTATGTCATTTTTTTTCTTCATATACTTGTATAATTAAAACCATTTGTAGACACATATTTTATCTATGATCCATATCTAGTGTTGGAAACCTATTTCTGAATTAAGACAGAAGAGCTAGGAATACTTTGTCTAGAATCTGGATGATGACTTTACTAGATATAGGTCTCGCCTTTTGACTTCTAGTGTTTAATATTAGATCACGAGATGGCTCAAATATAACTCTTTAATTTGTACTGACCTCGTAATGTAACAAACAGCCTAGGTACCAATAAGAAATAATTTTGTTAATGTGTTTATACCTCGTTGGTTGCAGGAAGTGGAGTCAAGGTGGTGAGATGAAGTGTTGCGGAGAGACGGGAGTGCGCGCCGCTAGAAGCGGGCGCGGCGGCGCAGCTTACTGCGCGCGAGTGGCGCGGCTACGGCGTGCGCTACTGCTGCTGGCCGCCGCCGCCTGCACAGCAGCCGCACTGCTCTACTGGCGCCAGCAGACCGACGGCAGCGCTACCCGCCCCCTGCACAACGTCTTCTCGTAAGCGAAATCTGACACAACGCGCGGGCCTATACCTATATGTCATTCTTGTATTGCGAGGCCACTAAACATAGTGTAAAGTGATAGAAAAGTAAAAGACCAGACTAATTTTATTTATAATAGGTTATAATACGTAAAAGTATAACTTTTATTTGCAGTGGTGCTGAGCCCGAATGGACCTGGCTGTGTCGCAACGAGCGCTGCGAGCGGCTACCCGCGGCGGAGATGTCCTCCTTGCAATCGCTACCCACCTGCAACATGCTGTGCGCCTCCACGCAGCTGTGGCCGCAGCCCACGGGGCCCGTCAGCCTGGCCACCGCAGCCGTGCCCGTCTCCGCGGCCGGCTTCGCGCTCGAGGTCATCGCCGCACCCACGCATGACGTCGCCGACCACCTCGAGGACGCCTTCAGTATCCTACGCGAGGACCTGCGCACCCTGGAGCGTCAGATCGGCGACACCAAGCGAGGCGACATCGGACCCGCGCACGAAGTCATCGTGCGGGTCTCGGTCAATGGCAGCCAAGACGTTCGTATGCGAATCGACACCGATGAGAGCTACAAGCTGTCGCTCCGGCCGGAGGGATCGACTCTCGTGGCCCACATTACGGCGCAATCCTTTTGCGGCGCACGCCACGGCTTCGAAACCCTCTCTCAGGTGGTCTGGCTCGACCCCTATGCCGGCTCTCTGCTCATTCTAGAAGCGGCCACGGTGGACGACGCCCCGCGCTTTCGCTATAGGGGACTTTTGCTGGACACCGCACGGAACTATTTCCCCGTAGGCGAGATCATGCGCACCATCGACGCCATGGCCGCCTGCAAGCTTAACACATTCCACTGGCACGTCAGCGACTCGCAATCGTTCCCTCTGCGGTTGAAAAGCGCGCCGCAGCTGGCGCAACATGGCGCGTACGGGCCCGGCGCCGTCTACACCACCGAGGAGGTGCAGGCGGTGGTGCGGCGCGCCAGGCTGCGTGGCATCCGCGTCCTGCTCGAGGTGGACGCTCCGGCGCACGTCGGCCGCGCCTGGGCCTGGGGCCCGCAGGCCGGCCTCGGCAATCTCGCGTTCTGCGTCGAGGTCGAGCCCTGGAGCGCGTACTGCGGCGAGCCGCCGTGCGGACAGCTCAACCCGCGCAATCCTCACGTCTACGAAATACTGGAGCGAATATACGCCGAGATCATCGAGCTGACCGGCGTCGATGACATTTTCCATTTGGGCGGCGACGAGGTCTCCGAGCGCTGCTGGTCGCAATACTTCAACGACACCGATCCTATGGATCTCTGGATGGATTTTACTCGCCGCGCGATGCGAGCGCTCGAGCGCGCGAACGGTGGTAAGGCGCCGGAGATGACGCTGCTGTGGTCGTCGCGCCTGACGCGCTCGCCTTACCTGGAGCGCCTGGACGTGAAGAAATACGGCATCCAGGTGTGGGGTGCGTCGCGGTGGCCGGAGTCCCGCGCGGTGCTGGACGCCGGTTTCCGCTCAGTGATATCGCACGTGGACGCGTGGTACCTGGACTGCGGCTTCGGCTCGTGGCGCGACAGCTCCGATGGCCACTGCGGCCCATACCGCTCCTGGCAGCAGATCTACGAGCACCGGCCCTGGGTGGAGGAGTCCAGCGGCGGGCCAGGTGTGGGGTTGACGGGGGAGAGCTGGCGCATCGAGGGCGGCGAGGCGTGCCAGTGGAGCGAGCAGCTGGCGGCGGGCGGGCTGGACGCGCGCGTTTGGCCGCGCGCCGCAGCGCTGGCGGAGCGGCTGTGGTCGGACCGCGCGGAGGGCGCCGCTGCCGACGTGTACCTGCGCCTGGACACGCAGCGCGCGCGGCTGCGGGCCCGCGGCGTGCGCCCCGCGCCGCTCTGGCCGCGCTGGTGCACCCACAATCCTCACGCCTGCCTCTAGCGACCCCACACAACACTACACACTTCTCTGTGTCACTGCCCTTATTGATGCTCTCGTTATTTCATCCTTACTATGAATTTAATTAGAGGATGAAAAACAATCTATGACGTTATGTTGAATGAAAATAATTCACAACAGATAAATACAATTAATGTTATGCCATCGTAAGTTGACATCTAGTACATTATAGTACTTCAATTAAGTTCGATACGTTGTGACGAGAATTAGTGCTAACATTTACTAATCTGCGAAAACTTTTTCGTGTTAAACAAAATTTAGGTTTAAATATTCAATATATGTGACATAAGGAGGACGACACTCCAATAATAAAGCGAGGAATAAGTATCGGATATTAAGCTTTCAAAGTGTCGATTTACGACATTCTTTTCGTAAATACTTAAACAAAAATTGGCACTTAGTACTTGCTTGACTTATTTGACCTATATATTTGGAACAGATATAATCTATAATTGTGTCTAGTTATTGCTTTCGACAGCTTTAGTGAACTCCTCAGAAATATATTTTGTTTACAACTTTTTATGACGACATTTGTAGCTTAATTTCCTGTACTGCAATTTTTGATCGATTTATGCAACTTGTATTCAAATTGCACTGAAATATATCGACTAGACATTTGTCATATTTTTGTGCAATCTTTTAAAAATATACATTGTTTCTATAGCAATAGTTCAAGCGATCATAAAAGTCCAATTTCTAAGTCCATATAAAATTGTTCTTGACAATCGAAACTAGTCTTTGTGCTTCTAGAAATTACCTCAAACATCACAAGAGCACTTTATTTATTTTAAGCTGTACACGCCTTAATGTAAAATTGAACTCTATGTCTTGTGTGTTACAGTCTAAAATCAATTGCGATATACTCAACGTGTACATATGCTGATACTTAGTTAATTTAAATGTTAAATATGAATTATAAGTAAATAAACAATTCATATAAATAAGTGTACAGTAGTCGTACATGGCGAATGTTAACGCGCGAGTCATTGCGCAGAATACAATGTTAGGTGTGTTGTAGGCGTAGTGGAATGCGTGCGCGCGCACATGTCTTGAGCCTCCAAGATATTTGAAAAGAACTATACTAGTATTAAGCGTACAATGTATTGATATATAAATCAAATTACATAAGACATTATCATATAGATATACAATATGCAATTTTTTTTTCATAAATCAATTTAAGACTATTATATATAAGGGTAATAATTGCTACAAATCCAATGCAATTATTAGATTTACATCACAAAAGGATTTGATTTAGTGATTTAAATTAGATAATAATTGTATAAATCGTTATTTTTTTATTTTATTTATTTGTAATCTTTAATATACAATATTTTATTAATTAATCGCTTTAAAATTGCCAATTAATGTTTCTATTTTATTATGTTAGTTTAAAAATGTATAATCAAAAAGCGAAATATAATAGACAAATAAATAATACTTTAATTTACAAATCTGTATGTGTATTTGAGTTATATATTTATATATTACGATAGTTTTTATATAACAATATGTTATAATAAATTAAATCATTCATTTTAGTGTTATCTTTTCACGCACTTTGTTAGTCCTCACTATGAAATTTTAATCGTATTTATGTAATAAATTAGTTGTAAGTTGACTACAAAATTGTGCATATTTTTTTGACTACAATTTAAAAATTTTATGAGATTTTTTTTTCTTTATATGATCGTTAATCGATTCAAGGTCATCACAATTAGATCTGTGTTTTATTAATATAATTTGTATATATAGTTAAAGTATTGTTAAATTATATTAAAATTATTTATTATTCTGTATCTGTAATGCGTTCATTTTTTACTATACAAAATGAACGTAACGCGTATCAAGTTAGATTTTTTTTTGTTTTTTATAAAGTACAGCTGAATGTTGCTTTTGTATATGTTTTTCGCCTCTGTCGCGTGAATTGAAACTAGAAATGGCTATTTACAATCAAATTTTTAAAAGCAATTAAAGTTTTTGTGTAAATAATACTTTTGTAGTTTTAATTTTACAATATGCAGTTCGTTATCTGGTATTATTTTTTTTTAAATATGCATTGTACTAACCGTAGACTTACACTGCCGAATTTATACAAAAACATTGTCATCTCTTTCATTCTCTATGAATTAAACTGAGATAACAATCTGTTCTAATATATATGTTTCGGTTGTGGAAATCTTTGTCAAAAAACTATTTTATGTGTAAAATTGCAATATTCACGGTTTAAAGCGTTTAAAGTTTGAATTTGTGTTATTGAAGTGATTAGACATGTTGTTAGTTTCTGTTGAGGTTGATGTGAACGGCGAGAAGCACAATTTTGTACATTTTGTAAGTAATGTTTGGTGCTAAAGTGATTTCGTGGTGTAATACATTATCAAATAAAAAATGAGATTTAATATGACTTTATTATTTACCCATAGAAATTAAACAATGAAATAAAGTGAAACTGAAATTTATTAAATAAATAGGTATAATTTAATTAACAATTAATAATACGGACAAGACGGTGGCGATGAATCGTTATTTTTTCCTGAAGAAATTACTCAATCTTCTACTGCGAGGGGTGCCCTGAAAGATATTCTAAATTAATATCTATCATCCACCAATATGCATAAAAATTCAAAATTTAAACAAATAAAATAAGATATAGGTAAACAGTTAAAATGTCTGATATTATAGACAGTCCTGTATTCAAAAAAACTGTCTATTTTTGGAAGGAAAATAAATAGACCACTTGATATGACTCCGTCTTTAGCAATCAGCACTAATAATAGTTAGAAATAGATTTTTATGAAATGATTTAACAAGTAACTAACGTCGACGGCGTCGCTCCTGTTGGAGGTGAAGAGGGCGCGCAGTCGCGAGGGCGTGGCCGTGCGTCGCCCAGCCTGCGCCCCGCCCCCCGCACCATGCGGCTCCGCCTCCACGCGCAGCGACTCTCGCAGCTCACAGTCCTGTCTCACATACATACTATTAATAACCGTTCTTGAACTAAAATAGTAGCGAATCTTTCTTTCGTCACTTATAAGAAAAAAATTAAGAACAAAATTCACAATATTAGCAGACGATAAAGTTCTGTCGCAGCACGTTCCTGTATGTTGTATTGTCAGCCTGGTACGTACCGTGGCGGAGAGGCGGCCGGCCTGCTTGCTGGGTGTGGGCGGGCCGGGCTTCTTGTACGCCGTGATGCCCACCTCCTTGCGCTGCTGACGCCCGCCGACTGTCGCGTTGGCGGGAACAGCCTGCATTTATAAATGTAATATGTATTTCTATTTTTTATTTTATCCTGAACTATACGCATAATCTATCATAATGAATACTTTAATATCGTCTTCGTGTGCCGCTACGAACTGCGTCTCAGCGGGGTACGAGCTCTTGAGATGCGGCAGGCAGAGCGAGTTGCGCCAGCGCAGCTCGGAGAGGCGGTGGACGGGGTCTCCGCGGCCGCGGGGCGTGGCCAGCTCGCTCGCCCGCCCCACCCCTCCGCCGCGCGCCGCCTCCCCCGGGGACCGCAGCTCCCGCAGGTACCGGTTGTCGAACACCTCGCCCTCCTCATCGGACATGTGCAAGCCGCGACCCTCTGTTAATTCACATAAAAATAAAACATCATGTGAATAAAAACACAAGTAAAGAGCGATAGGTAAATAACTAACTAAACACAAAGAATTTTTAAAAATACTAACCTTTTTTCTTGTTATTAATATTTACAGGAAGAGATCTCAAGGAATGCGTATCTGAAGCTCGGCTGCGATCCTCCGCGTGCGTCGCCGCACCGGACTGGAACACAATATAAGTTACAAATTCATCATCATCATTTAAAGTTAATTTAATTTTACTTTTAAAATCGTGTTTGACGCAAAATGTGTGAAATGTTTTACCGAAGGCATCTGCTGCAGGGACATGAGTGAGGGTGCGCGCAGGGCGCGGGGGCGGTCCTCGTCGCGCTCGACCAGGCGCTCGCCAAGCCGCCACATCTCGCTGGTGAGGCCGCGGATGTGCTCCTCGTACGCGCCGCTGGTCTCCGCGAGGCGCGCTCGCGTTGCCGACAACTCGCGCTCCAGCGCCTCCACCTCGCGCCGCTGCCGCTCCTTGAACACCTCGATCTCTTGGCTGTACAACTCTTTCTGAAAACAAACCACACATATATCAATCGAAACGATACAATGCGCAGGGAAACGAAGCGGGACAAAGACAACGTGCTACAATCATGCTGCATGCATTAAAACGAAATTCGTTACCTCGTCTTACACCTCGATATTCTGAAATATGTTTTACTATATTTAGCGTGAAATTCGCAACTACACTACCACACCTATGTTTTAATGAACACTCCGATAAGTTTAAACTGAAAAATATTGAGATTAAAAAAAAATAAAACAAAAAGTACCCATTAAAACATAACTTTATTCAATAAATAAATTGACTTTACAAGTCAACGAGTCGATAAAAACAAAAAGCCCAGCACTCAGTGATCCATGAGCAGATAGAACCACCACACCACCTGATATATTAATATCAACGACAGTATGGGGAGGGTACTGACCATTTTCGCCTTCATCCGAGTCAGCTTGTCCTCGTACTCTGCGCGCACCTCCGCCACCGTGCCCCCGCCCCCCACCGCGCGCCGCCCCCCGGCCCCACCGTCGCCCTTCAACGCGCGGGCCACCTCCTCCAAGACCTTCTGGAAGGAGTTCTCCAGCTCGTCTATTTGCGCCTCGAGCGCGGCGCTCTGGAAGGAGGCGGAGGCGAGAGAGGCGCGGTCGAGGTCGCTCATGAAGGCCTGCTTCATCTTCTCCGAGGAGAAGGCGCGCGCGACGCAGCGCTCCACCCAGCGCTCCAGGTTGAGGGCGCACTCCACCAGGTCCTGCATCACGGCCGCGTACGTGCGCTCCAGCTTGCACCTCGCCTCCTCGCACAGCCGCTCCTCCACCTTCAGTATCTCTCGCCTCACCGTCCTTTGCAGGAGAATGACCCTGCTTAGCTTTTGCGAATACATCTCCTTGTAGGAATTGAACGTCTTCACGCTGACGGAAAGCTCGGTGAGGAACTTCTTTATGTTGATAACGTCGGACTCGTTTATCCTGTTGACCTCGAGCAGTCTGTCCCGCTCCTTCTGCAGCGCGGCGCGCTTCTCTGCGCAGCGGCGCAGGTGCCTGTCGGTCGTCTCCAGGAAGTTCTCGAGGTCCTCCATGGTGATGGAGCCCGAGTTCAAGCTGCGCTTGAGGTCGCCGTTGGTCGCGTTGCCGTAGTTCGTCAACTCTTTTAGCACCGTATCGGATTTAATTTCTGCGATCCTCTTTTGTATGATCTCCTGGTACCTGGCGGACACTTTGATTATCTGCGAGGCGCGATTCTCCGTGAGGCTCATCTTGGTGATCTGCCTCTTCAGATCCATAATTTCCTCATTCTTTTGGTGCACGATTTTCTTGAGCTGAAGCGAGAGTTGCTGGCAGTTCTCTCTGCTCGACTCCAGCTCCTTGTTCTTGTCCAGCACTTCGCTTTCCGACTCGGCCATCATCGACTTCAAGTAAGTTATATCACTATTAAGATTACTAATTGTTCTATTTTTGTCATTCAGTATTCTCTCTAGATCTGAAATGATTTTGTTCTTCTCTGTGTTGGAATGAGTGTCGGATGATGAGCTATGTACCTGTGTGTCGGGGTGAGGCTGGAGCGCGGGGCCACGCGCCTCTACCTCATCACACTTTCCAATTCTGTCGACGTCACCTGTCATTATTAACGGAAATTAATAAAAATATTTCAAAATATCATCTAAAAGTTGCACTTAACACTGATGTTACTTACTTGTATCAATTTCCCAATTCCTATCGACACCATCTTTCAACTTGCTCAATTTCTTCTCCAATTCACTGATATCGTATTGATGTAACTGCACTTGTTTTTGATATTCACAATTAAGTATTTTTTCTTTGGCTAATTCTTGATTAATTTTTAAAATAACATCGTCCTTTTCCTCTAAATTCTTTGTCAACATTTCGTTCTTCTGTTTCAAATCAGTTTCATGTACTTTGGCTTCAGATGTCACAATCTTAATTTCCTCTTTTAATGCATTTATTTCTGTTCGTCGTTGTTCTAATACTTGTTCTATTTTTATAATATATTCTTGTAGAACTCTACATTTGTCGTCAATATCTAAATTATCAATATTTTCTTTGAACAGATCATTTTGTTTCATTACTTTTTGAATTACCTTTTCCAAATTTGTAATCTCTGAAAAGCATATTTTAAATTTATTTTTTATTTATTTACTAGCTGTCGCCCGCAAGTCCGTCCGCAAGAAATTATAAAAATACATTATTAGTCATAACAACATAAAGTAGTCAATGTGTTCTATATGTATACCAGTTTTCATAGAGATCCGTTCAGCCGTTCTAGAGATAACTTCAAACAAACATAGTAACAGTGGTAGAGCCCGCTTTAACATCTTCGCACGAATTGTCCCGGCTCGCCCGGTGAAATACCACGACCACACAGAAGACAGGCGTGAAGTAGAAGCAATTCCGCGTTTCGTCTGATAAGTGTGCGTCCCGGAGGCCTAATTTAGTCCTCTTTCACTTCCCACCCTTTTCTTTATAAGGAAAGGATGGAAAGTGGAAGTGGACTTTACGGATGAGAGGATGCATGGAAAGGGAAAATATTTTCTTTCTGTGCATCCTCTCCTCCGTCGATTAAAGGTAGGCAAGGCATATGCAATTGCGTATGTCTATGGGCAACGGTCACTTCGCTATTTCAGCGATTTCAGGTGGCCGCTCGCTCGTTTGCCAACTTATGATATAAAAAAAACATCCATCCATCTAAACATTCGCATATATAATTCATACATAAAATGTTCACTTACCTGTTTCATAAGTAACTACAGTGCTTTTCAATTGCACATTATCTTTTTTAATTAGAGTCAATTCATTTTGTAGAACGTCAAAATCTTTTTGTACTTCATTTAATTTTACAATATTTTTATTATTCTCTTGAATAAGTAAATTATTGTCGCTTAAAATTTTATCTTTTTCATTTTTAATGTCATTAATTTCTTTTTTTAATTCCGTTATTTCATTATTATAAGTAAATAGTTTGTTATTAAGTTCATTTGATTGTTGGAGTGTCAGTTCCAGATGTTTAGCTAATTGTTCATTGTTCGTGATTTGCGTTTGTAGTTCATCTTGTAGAGAATTCTTTTCATCTTTAAATTCAACTTCTAAAGCGTCCATTTTAATTTTCCATTCATTATTCTCGTTTCTCAATAATTCACATTCTAGAACAAAGAAAATTTTAAAAAGGTTGTAACCAAAAATTTACAAGAAAATAAAGTTTTACGGCAAAAAAAAATATATATACCTTCATCTTTTCTCTTAAGAATTTCTGTAAAATGCAATTTTTCGTTTTGTGCAACTTCTCTATTCTCAGTTTCAGCCATATTCAACCTTTGTTTAAGTTCTAAGACTCTAATTTCTTTACTTTGCAGTTCTTGTTCACATCTTGACATTGTCGCTCTTTCTTCTTTTAAATCTTGTATTAATTTATGTATTTTCATCTCTTTTTCTTCATATTGTTCAAGTAATGTTTTATTATTTTCTTGTAATTCAGTTTCACGTTGTTTTGCGTCAGATATACATATTTCTAGTTGTTTTTTTAATTCATTTATTTCAGCGTTTCTTTTATCAAGATTTAATTCGGCTTGCGTAAGATTTTCTTCCAAAACTTGGCATTTATTCGTAAGAGTCACTTTCTCCGCGTCGTTATCTTGAGACAGTTTATCATTTTGTTCAGATTTCTCTTTCATTAGTTCCTTTAAGTTTGTTATAACTATAAAAAGAAAGCAGAGGGTAAATTTTTGCTAGAGTATCATGAAAAAAAATATAATAGTATGTAGAAACAAAAATGACAATATTATAAGAAAATTCTTACCCGTTTTATCTTCATCGACTAATTTCGTCAATCGTAAATTTTCTTCTTTCAATGTTGGTATCACTTCATTTTCTAATATAAGCTTTTCATTTTCAATATCGGCTATTTTTAACAAAATCAAATTTTTCTCTTCAATCAGATCACCTTTTTCAATTTCCAGCTTTTCTAATTCCTGTTTTAATTGCGTGTTTAAGTCATTATAAGTATTCATACAGGACTTAGTTCTTTCTAGTTCATTAATCATTTCAGTTTTTTCTTCATCAAGTATCACTAAATTGTGTTTCAATTCATCAAAGTTAGTTTTCAATTTAATTAAGTTTGATTCTAAGTTACTTCTTCCATCAAGTAACTCTTGTTTCTCACTTTCCAATTTTTTATTATCACTGATCAAATTATCTTTGTCTTTTTCTAATTCAACCAACAATGCTTTGTACAAACACTTCTCTTTTTCTAGAGTGGCTTTTTCGTTATTATATACCTTTAATTCTTCTTCTAAATTATTAACTTTAAATGATTTTTCTTTTAACTCTTCGCTTAATTCTTCTTTTTTAGTGTTCAGTTCTTCTATTGTGTTCTTTAATCTTTCCTTTTCTATCTTTATATTGCCATCTATTAGATCTCTTTTACATTTCCATTCGTTATTTGCATCCCGCAAAATAGAAATTTCTACAAATTAAAAAAATCATTAAGCACTTATAAAATATACTAGCTATCGCCCGAGACTCCGTCCCCGCTGAATTGAAAAAAAAAATTAATGAGTAGCCTTCGAGAGCATCCAGACTACGTTCGTACGTATCCCAAATTTAATCGTTATCCATCCATCCACCCAAACATTCGCATTTACAATATAAGTAAGATAGTAAGATTGGACTACAGTGACAAGAAAATTTTAAATATATTACCTTTTTCTCTCTCTGCAACCAAGGAAGATAACAAAGTATATTTCTTGTTCAGTTCACTAATACATGTCTCTTTTAATACAACTTCGTTTTGCAACAAACTGTTTGCATCTTCTAGACTTTGACACTTGTTTTGATAATCTTTTTCTGCTTTATCGTATTTCATATTTATATCTTTTAAATTGTTTTCCAATTTACCTATTTCTTTTAGACTACTTTCAAGTTTACCTTTTAAAGTAAATATATCCCCGTTCAATGATTGTATTTGTAATTCCTGATTTTCTATAATTTTATTAGATTTAGCTTTAATATCTTTGAATGTTTTTTCAGCATCACTCAATTTGGTCATAAGTTTTGATATTTCTATACCGAAATTATTTTCAATCTCCATAAAACGTAACATTTTTTCCTGTAATTTTTGCTCCAAATCGTGAATAGCTACAATAAAAAAAAATATTTAAGAAAATATTACCATGTAACTTTTTTTCATATTGAATATTTTTTTAATTCAAGGAATATTTGGAGGAAATATTTGAAACTTACTTGCGCCTTTCTCTTCCATTTTTCTTGACAATGATTCACGTTCCGACTCTAATTCCAAAATAATATTAGTTTTTTCATTAACAATTGTAATCAAGTTGTTCTTTTCATCATTTAATAACATTATAGTTTTATGAAGGTCTTCTTTCTCGGCGTTAACAGATTTTAAGTCAACATTAATTGAGGCAATTATTTCAGTATTTTTATTTATTTCATCTTGTAAACATTTATTAAGATGGCGTAGTTCATTTTCGCATCTTTGTATTATTTTGTCTTTCTCCTGACTGTCAATAGTTAGTTGTTCAATTTTTTCATTAAGTTTGTTATAATCTTGTTTATGTTCTGTATTTATTTCTTTTTCTTTTTGTAAAAGTAATTCAGTTTCTTTGATAATTGCATCTTTTTCTTGTGTCATTATCTTAATGGAGTCCATGAGGTTTTGTTCTTTCGTATAAGCATTAGTCAAATCTTGGTTGAGTAAAGCAATTTTTTCTGTATATTTAGAGATCTCGGTTTGAGAATAATTATTTAAATTAGTCAATTTAATTTCATATTCTTTTAATAAATTATCTTTTATTGTCAATTCATTGGATATTTTTACTAAGTCTCGTTTAATGTTTTCATCATCCTGTTTCAATTTATTGTACATTTCTTTTTCCTTACGCAAAATTTCTTTCTTTTCTGTGATGATTTCATTTTTCTCATCTGTTAGTGATTTTATCGTGTCTTGAAGGCTTTGCTTTTCTGCGTTTACTTTAGCCAAATCTTTATTGAGTGAATTAATAGCTTCATTACCTTTTGTAATTTTATTCTGAAAAGACGTATTTAAATCTTGTATTAATTTATCTTTTAAGATTAATTCACTGGATAGTTTTTCCAAATTATTTTTTAGACTATCATACTCCTTTTTAAGTACTTCGTGTGTTTCTTTTTCTTTATGCAAAAGTAAATCTTTATCTTTTATAATTTTATCTTTTTCATTCTTCAATGATTCCACGAATTTTTGCAAATTATTATATTCCTTTTTAAGTACATGATATGTCTCTTTTTCTTTATGAATAAGTAAATCCGTATCTTTCATAAATTTATCTTTTTCAATCTTTAATGATTCGATGAAAGTTTGCAAACTTTGACACTCCATTTTGAGTTCTTCGTGTGTTTCTTTTTCTTTGTGTAATAGTAAATCTTTTTCTTTTATAGTTTTATCTTTTTCATTCTTTAATGATTCGATGAATGTTTGCAAATTCTCATACTCTTTTTTAAGTACTGCTTGAGTTTCCTTTTCTTTGTGTAAAAGTAAATCCTTATCATTTATAATCTTATCCTTTTCATTCTTTAATGATTCCACGAATTTTTGTAAATTATCATACTCGTCTTTAAGTACGCCATGTGTCTCCTTTTCTTTGTGTAAAAGTATATCCTTTTCTTTTATAATTTTATCTTTGTCAATCTTAAATGATTCAATGAAAGTTTGCAAACTTTGACACTCCTTTTTGAGTACTTCCTGTGTTTCTTTTTCTTTATGCAAAAGTAAATCTTTTTCTTTTATAATTTTATCGTTTTCATTCTTTAATGATTCAACATAATTTTGCAGACTATCAGACTCCTTTTTAAGTACTTCATGTGTTTCTTTTTCCTTATTTAGAAGTAAATCTTTTTTATTTATAATTTCATCTTTTTCACTCTTTAATGATTCGACGAAAATTTGTAAATTCTCATACTCTTTTTTAAGTACTGCTCGATTTTTTGTTTCTTCTTGTAAAAGTAACTCCTTTTCTTTTATAATATTATCTTTCTCGTTCTTTAATGATTCAATTGATGTTTGCAAACTTATCTTTTCTTCATTGACATTTGCCAATTCTGTATAAAGTGTTTTAATTTTTTCACTATTTTTTGTGATTTCTTCCTGCAACGATTTATTCAATTTTTCGTATTCTTCTATTATTTGACTCTTTTGTAAAAGTTCTTTTGAAACTTTTTCAATATCAACCTTAACCTCGTCAAAGTCTTGTTTTAAATTCAAATATTTCTCTCGTTCTTCTTGTAGACACAAATCCTTCGTTTTGATAATTTCTTCTTTATCTTGCATTTTTGTGACAGTTTCTGCCAATTCAGTGTTTAGTTTTGTGTTTGTATTTGATAACTTTGTAATAACACCTTGTGTCTTTTCTAGCTCATGTTGTAATCCTATTTTAAAGTCGATTTCATTTTGTAATTGAGTTTGAAGTGATTTGACCATGGCGCACATTTCGTCAACTTTGCATTGAATTTTATCTTTCTCTTCACTATGCAACTGTCTCAAATTATCTAGTTCTTTGCGCATTTTTTCAGCACTGACTTGTCTATTTTGAACATCATCAAGTAAAGACTGCTTCGTTTCTTCTAAAATTCGACATTCTTCTTTCAAATTAGCTGCAGATGTTTTAAAAGTATCAAGATCCTTGTTCAAATTGTCAATGGAAACATCACGTTTTTGTATTTCTTGTATTAATTTTGTAATCTCTAAACATTTCTCCTGTAGATCTTTTTCTATTTTGATTTTTTGTCCGTTTAAAACAGCAAAATCATTTGTAAGTTCGTTAATTTTAGCATTATTTAATTCCTTCTCTTTGCGAAGTTCCAAACTTAATTGTTCAATAATTTCACTTTTCTGTAAAATCTTATTTTGTAACTCCACCAACTCATTATTTCTATTTAATACTTTTTCTTTTAATTTCATAACACGATTTTCATAATCATCTCTCATATTATTTCTAGAAGTTTTTTCAGCGTCTAATGCATCTTTTAATTCCTTTATTTGATTATCTGACTTTTTAGCTTGATCTGACAAACTTTGAATAAGAGACATTTTCTCATCCTGTAATGTTTTAACATCATGGGAATGTTTCTCATTAATCATTTTGCATTGCTCACTTTGAGACTTAAGTTTTTGTTCTAATTCGTTCACAACATTGTTTAATTTTGTAATTTCGTTATCCAAAAAGCATTTTAAATTATTTTTATCTTCAATTTCTTCATTAATACGATGTTTAAGGCCGAAAATTTCATTTTCTTTATCCGAAATTATCTTCTTGAATGTATTAACATTTTGTTGCTGTTCATTACATTCATCCTACAAATTAAAACATAATTTTAACTCCATAATGAAATTTGATTAATTCAAAATAAAAAGATATAAAAAAAATACCTGTAACATTTGAATTTGTTGTTTTAGTGCTTCAATTTTTGCTCTTTCTTCACCTAACTGGACTTCCACTACATTAGCACAGACTTCGTTACAGACGGCTGTAAGCAGAAAATTTATTTTTTAAATACAAATAAAACACGAAACAGAATACGGTGTGGTCTAAGATCTAATGTATTATCACATGGAAACAAAATATTCTCATATGAAAGTAACCTCGCTACTTGGTGGTAGTAAAAGTGTTAATAATAACTCTTACAGAAACTCCGTTGTAAAGACTGTACACTTGTGTCAGGATCATCACACTCCAGCATACTGGCGTCAAATCCGTTGCGTTGGTTGTGCTGCCGAAGCTCAGTCACCAGTTCTCGGAGGCTCTGACTTAGTCGCCTCTCGTTCTCCAACTCCTCGGCCAGCTGAGTGGCTTGAGAGCTCTCTTGTTGATTTAATACTATCAATCTATCGCATTCACACTTCAAGTTGTCCAACTGAAAAATTTATGGCAAACATTAATTAAACTAAAAAAAATAATAAACAAATTTCCATTTTGATCCAAAGCCAAAATAAAGTAAGTAAATTGAGTGATTTTAACTTAATATATTTTTTGCAAGTTAAAGAGACTTAGACTGTGGATTGGAACAAGATGTTATTTATATATTCATGTTACAAGATACCTTTGTTTTCAATGTGTCTCTCTCATGTTTGACCTCATCCAGTTCTTCCTGCACATCCACAAGGCGCTGTTCCATCTGTTGCAGTTGTTTGGTCAGCTTACTAATCTCACTGTTGTCTGTCTCCCCGCCGCGCGCCTCGGCCTCCTGACCGCAACACAGCGAAATCTTTGCCTTCAGATTCACTATATCTATCTTGTATTGTTCTTTGTCTTTTACTAAAAAAAAAACATACTATTAAGGATTTTAGTCTTCTACAATACACAACTACAACTCTCCTTTTGAGAAGGGCAGACCCAAAACAAGGGACAATGGAATGGAAAAAGATGGGTGACTGCCAAAACCTCTAGTACAAGATATTAACTATACAACAAATTGCAGGAGTTTAAAAAGGAAAGTTTAGACTGTGATAATGTCCCATGAAAATTTTAATTATTATTTTACTATTTAATATTACCTAACTTCTCCAACTTTAAATTGGTCCTGGAGAGCTCATCTTGCAAGTAATTCCTGTCGAAACGCTCCGCATCGAGTGCTGCCTGCAGGCGGCGCACCTCGCCGTGTAGCGAGCGTAGCGCTGGCGGAGTCTCCGCCACCAGGGAGCGCCCGCACCCCTCGCCAGTCGACATATCGGGACCACAGGCGTCTGTAAACCAAGTGTTATGACGGATTTAATTTTTCATTTTAATGTATTTTTAATAGCATCATAGTTTCCATACAGTGTAGATTACATTAGAAACAATTTTGTAAACAATAACACAAATTGGCCAAAGATATAAATTTAAACAATGAGACTTATAAAGAAGATGGATATTATTTGTTTATTTACAGTTAATAAATGTCACTTGTAAACTGTAGCCTTGTTTGAAATCCATTTCTAGAGAAACATTGTCATATCAGCTTGTTTATTTTAAGCCAATTATATTGTCAACATAATCGTGTAAAAGCAGTGTTGTATTTAAGAAGCTCTATCAATGCAACTACACTTTGCACTCGTACAAAGGTGATGAAAAATAAGAGTTTAAAGTAATTAAACATTATCATAAAATACTTGCGTAACATACAAAGCTTTTGTAAATTAATATTATACAATTAAGATTCAAATAAACCCAAAAGAACTACCAAACTAATAAAAATAAGATAAATCAATACTGTACTGAAAAATGTTTAATACAAGACTGCAGTACTAATTCAAATTAACTTATTAATTTATTATATCTGCGCAGATAACATTAACATCCCAAATTTAAAAAATTGTAACAGCAGCATCAATTATCAAAACACATTTAAAAAATGTAATTAAAAAAAATATTTAAAAAAAATCTTTTTTTTATTTTACAAAAATGTTATTTTCTATATTAAAATGAAGAACAAGGGGGTAAAAATAAATTATTTAACAAACCTTTAAAAGTAAACCTTTGCTAATTCAGGAAACAGATGCTTGCTAAACTTTCCCTTTAAACATGCCAGCTGCTCTTGAACAGCTGGGACATTTGCTTGTGTGAAAAAAATCACCCCTCTGTTAACTTGTGTTGTTAATAAAAACTAGGAGTTTACAACATACTAAATGCTTAGTCATTTAACAGAGTTTTATATTAGTTATTTAGTTCTGTAATTGCTATTTGAACTCTACATAATTTTTAATAAATACATTTTTGCTATAAGAAAACTAACTAAAACTTACTAAACTGTTAAAAGGTGCTTAAAACTTTTAATCTATTAAGAAACTCAATTAAGCACTGACCTGTTATAGCAGCAACTACTTCGAGAGGTGAAATCTTCGAACAATCCATTAAAGTTTTGCTAAATTTTAATATAACTTCTTGGTCGCTCGCACTAAGTTTGCTGCACATGGCGCTTTTTATGTTTACATCTTTCGAGTTTACGCAAACGAAGAAAAGCAAAAGAGAAGCTGCTATGAATATATCGTCTTCGGTTACAGCTTGAAGTGTACCATTTTCGAACATGAATCCAGGAAACTTTTCAGCAATAAATTCTTCTAATGTCTGTCCACTAAAAATTGATGATTTCGACTCGTCCAAATTAAAGTTTTGACGAAGGTGATTTATAATATTAAGTAGCAACTCTTGGTTAACTTGTGGTTCATGTTTGTTATTGTTATCATAAAAGTAACAGTTTATCTGAAATTAAGAAATAGTATTAAAAATCGTTATAAAAAGGCGTAAACTCATA